>NC_089250.1:234808265-235161598 GCF_963930625.1 Muntiacus reevesi
TTTCCATAGTGGCTGCTCAATATACATTCCCATCAACAGTGTACTAGGTATTTTTTCCTCCACATTCTTGCCAACATTGCTATTTATAGCCTTTTTTATGATATCTATTCTGATAGGTGTGAGGTGATATCTCATTGTGGTTTTGATTTGCATTTTCCTGATGATGAGTGATGTTGAGTATCTTTTCATGTGCCTCTTGGCCATTTGTATGTCTTTTTGGAAAAATGTCTATTCAATTCTTCTGTGCATTTTAAAAATTGGGTAGCTTTTTTTAAAGTTTTTTTTTTTTTTATGTAGAGGATCATGTCATCTGCAAACAGCGAGAGTTTCACTTCTTCTTTTCCTATCTGGATTCCTTTTATGTCTTTTTCTGCTCTGATTGCTGTGGCCAAAACTTCCAACACTATGTTGAATAGTAGTGGTGAGAGTGGGCATCCTTGTCTTGTTCCTGATTTCAGAGGAAATGCTTTCAATTTTTCACCATTGAGGGTGATGCTTGCTGTGGGTTTGTCATATATAGCTTTTATTATGTTGAGGTATGTTCCTTCTATTCCTGCTTTCTGGAGAGTTTTAATCATAAATGAGTGTTGAATTTTGTCAAAGGCTTTCTCTGCATCTATTGAGATAATCATATGTTTTTTATCTTTCAATTTGTTAATGTGGTGTATTACGTTGATCGATTTGCGGATATTAAAGAATCCTTGCATTCCTGGGATAAAGCCCACTTGGTCATGGTGTATGATTTTTTTAATATGTTGTTGGATTCTGTTTGCTAGAATTTTGTTAAGGATTTTTGCATCTATGTTCATCAGTGATATTGGCCTGTAGTTTTCTTTTTTTGTGGCATCTTTGTCTGGTTTTGGAATTAGGGTGATGGTGGCCTCATAGAATGAGTTTGGAAGTTTACCTTCTTCTGCAATTTTCTGGAAGAGTTTGAGTAAGATAGGTGTTAGCTCTTCTCTAAATTTTTGGTAGAATTCAGCTGTGAAGCCATCTGGTCCTGGGCTTTTGTTTGCTGGAAGATTTCTGATTACAGTTTCGATTTCCTTGCTTGTGATGGCTCTGTTAAGATCTTCTATTTCTTCCTGGTTCAGTTTTGGAAAGTTATACTTTTCTAAGAATTTGTCCATTTCATCCAAGTTGTCCATTTTATTGGCATAGAGCTGCTGGTAGTAGTCTCTTATGATCCTTTGTATTTCAGTGTTGTCTGTTGTGATCTCACCCTTTTCATTTCTTATTTTGTTAATTTGGTTCTTCTCTCTTTGTTTCTTAATGAGTCTTGCTAATGGTTTGTCAATTTTGTTTATTTTTTCAAAAAACCAGCTTTTAGCTTTGTTGATTTTTGCTATGGTCTCTTTAGTTTCTTTTGCATTTATTTCTGCCCTAATTTTTAAGATTTCTTTCCTTCTGCTAACCCTGGGGTTCTTCATTTCTTCCTTCTCTAATTGTTTTAGGTGTAGAGTTAGGTTATTTATTTGGCTTTTTTCTTGTTTCTTGATGTGTGCCTGTAATGCTATGAACCTTCCCCTTAGCACTGCTTTTACAGTGTCCCATAGGTTTTGGGTTGTTGTGTTTTCATTTTCATTTATTTCTATACATACTTTGATTTCTTTTTTGATTTCTTCTATGATTTGTTGGTTATTCAGAAGCGTGTTATTTAGCCTCCATATGTTGGAATTTTTAACAATTTTTTTCCTGTAATTGAGATCTAATCTTACTGCACTGTGGTCAGAAAAGATGACTGGAATGATTTCAATTTTTTTGAATTTTCCAAGACCAGATTTATGGCCCAGGATGTGATCTATTCTGGAGAAGGTTCCGTGTGCACTTGAGAAAAAGGTGAAGTTGATTGTTTTGGGGTGAAATGTCCTATAGATATCAATTAGGTCTAGCTGGTCCATTGTATCATTTAAGGTTTGTGTTTCCTTGTTGATTTTCTGTTTAGTTGATCTATCCATGGTTGTGAATATAGTAAAGTTGCAGGATATAAAATTAACACACAGAAATCCCTTGCATTCCTATACACTAACAATGAAAAAACAGAAAGAGAAATTAAGGAAACAATACCATTCACCATTGCAACAAAAAGAATAAAATACTTAGGAGTATATCTACCTAAAGAAACAAAAGACCTATACATAGAAAACTATAAAACACTGATGAAAGAAATCAAAGAGGACACAAACAGTTGGAGAAACATACCGTGTTCATGGATTGGAAGAATCAATATTGTCAAAATGGCTATTCTACCCAAAGCAATCTATAGATTCAATGCAATCCCTATCAAGCTACCAACGGTATTTTTCACAGAATTAGAACAAATAATTTCACAATTCGTATGGAAATACAAAAAACCTCGAATAGCCAAAGTAATCTTGAGAAAGAAGAATGGAACTGGAGGAATCAACCTGCCTGACTTCAGACTCTACTACAAAGCCACAGTCATCAAGACAGTATGGTACTGGCACAAAGACAGAAATATAGATCAATGGAACAGAATAGAAAGCCCAGAGATAAATCCACGAACCTATGGACAGCTTATCTTTGACAAAGGAGGCAAGGATATACAATGGAAAAAAGACAATCTCTTTAACAAGTGGTGCTGGGAAAACTGGTTAACCACTTGTAAAAGAATGAAACTAGAACACTTCCTAACACCATATACAAAAATAAACTCAAAATGGATTAAAGATCTAAATGTAAGACCAGAAACTATAAAACTCCTAGAGGAGAACATAGGCAAAACACTCTCCGACATAAATCACAGCAAGATCTTCTATGACCCACCTCCCAGAATATTGGAAATAAAAGCAAAAATAAACAAATGGGACTTAATGAAAATTAAAAGCTTTTGCACAACAAAGGAAACTATAAGTAAGGTGAAAAGACAGCCCTCAGATTGGGAGAAAATAATAACAAATGAGGAAACAGACAAAGGATTAATCTCAAAAATATACAAGCAACTCCTGAAGCTCAATTCCAGAAAAATAAACGACCCAATCAAAAAATGGGCCAAAGAACTAAACAGACATTTCTCCAAAGAAGACATACAGATGGCTAACAAACACATGAAAAGATGCTCCACATCACTCATCATCAGAGAAATGCAAATCAAAACCACAATGAGGTACCATTACACGCCAGTCAGGATGGCTGCTATCCAAAAGTCTACAAGCAATAAATGCTGGAGAGGGTGTGGAGAAAAGGGAACCCTCTTACACTGTTGGTGGGAATGCAAACTAGTACAGCCACTATGGAAAACAGTGTGGAGATTTCTTAAAAAACTGGAAATAGAACTGCCATATGACCCAGCAATACCACTTCTGGGCATACACACTGAGGAATCCAGATCTGAAAGAGACACGTGCACCCCAATGTTCATCGCAGCACTGTTTATAATAGCCAGGACATGGAAGCAACCTAGATGCCCATCAGCAGATGAATGGATAAGGAAGCTGTGGTACATATACACCATGGAATATTACTCAGCCGTTAAAAAGAATTCATTTGAATCAGTTCTAATGAGATGGATGAAAATGGAGCCCATTATACAGAGTGAAGTAAGTCAGAAAGATAAAGAACATTACAGTATACTAACACATATATACGGAATTTAGATAGATGGTGGCGATAACCCTATATGCAAAACAGAAAAAGAGACACAGAAATACAGAACAGACTTTTGAACTCTGGGGGAGAACGTGAGGGTGGGATGTTTTGAAAGAACAGCATGTATATTATCTATGGTGAAACGGACCACCAGCCCAGGTGGGATACATGAGTCAGGTGCTCGGGCCTGGTGCACTGGGAGGACCCTGAGGAGTCGGGTGGGGAGGGGGGTGGGAGGGGGGATCGGGATGGGGAATACATGTAACTATATGGCTGATTCATGTCAATGTATGACAAAACCCACTGAAATGTTGTAAAGTGATTGGCCTCCAACTAATAAAATAATATTAAAAAAAAAAAAAAAAAAAAAAAAAAAAGTTTTTTTTTTTTTTTTGCCTCTCTATGTGGCTTGCAAATTTGGAAAACTTAGCAGTGGCCACAAGACTGGAAGAAGTCAGTATTCATTTTGATTCCAAAGAAAGGCAATCCCAAAGAATGTTCAGACTACTGCACAATTGCACTGATTTAACATATTAGCAATGTAATTCTCTAAATCCTTCAAGCTAGGCTTCAGCAGTAAGTACATGAACCAAAAATTCCAGATGTACAAGCTGGATTTAGAAAACGCAGAGGAACCAGAGATCAAATTGCCAACATACACTGGATCATAGAAAAAGCAAAAGAATTAAAAAAAAAAAAATCTGCTTCATTGACTATGCTAAATCCTTTGACTGTGTGGATCACAACAAACTGTGGAAAATTCTTGAAGAGATGGGAATACCAGACCACCTTACCTGTCTCCTGAGAAGCTTGTATGCAGGTCAAGAAACAACAGTTAGAACTGGACATAGAACAATGGACTGGTTCCAAATTGGGAAAGGAGGACATCAATGCTGCATACTGTTACCCTGCTTATTTAATTTAAATGCAGAGTACATCATGTGAAGAAAAAGAAATGCAAAAAGGCAAAATGGTTGTCTGAGGAGGTCTTACAATAGCTGAGAAAAGAAGAGAAGCAAAAGGCAAAGGAGAAAAGGAAAGATAGATCCATTTGGATGCAGAGTTCCAAAGAAGAATAGCAAGGAGAGATAAGATAGCCTTCCTCAGTGATCAATGCAAAGAAACAGAGGATAACAATAGAACGGGAAAGGCTAAAGATCTCTTCAAGAAACTTAAAGATACCAAGGGAACATTTTATGCAAAGATGGGCATAATAAAGGATAGAAATGATATGGACCTAACAGAAGCAGAAGATATTAAGAGAAGGTAGCAAGAATACACAGAAGAACTATACAAAAAAGATCTTCATGACCCAGATAACTATGATGGTGTGATCACTTACCTAGAGCCAGACATCCTAGAGTCCAAAGTCAAGTGGGCCTTAGGAAACACCACTAAAAACAAAGCTAGTGGAGGTGACAGAATTCCAGCTAAGCTATTTCAAATCCTAAAAGATGATGCTGTGAAAGTGCTGCACTCAATATGCCATCAAATTTGGAAAACTCAGCAGTAGCCATAGGACTGCAAAAGGTCAGTTTTAATTCCAGTCCCAAAGAAAGGCAATGCCAAAGAATGCTCAAACCACACAATTGCACTCATCTCACATGCTTGCAAAGTGATGCTCAAAATTCTCCAAGCCAGGCTTCAACAGTATGTGAACAGAGAACTTCCAGATGTTCAAGCTGGATTTAGAAAAGGCAGAGGAACCAGAGATCAAGTTGCCAAAATCCATTGAATCACAGAAACAGGAAAACATCTACTTCTGCTTTATTGACTATACCAAAGCCTTTGACTATGTGGATCACCACAAACTGTGGAAAATTCTTCAAGAGATGGAAATAACTGACCTACCTCCTGAGAAATGTGTATGCAAGTCAAGAAGCAAAAGTTAGAACCGGACATGGGACAATGGACTGGTTCTAAATCAGGAAAGGAGTACATCAAGACTGTATGTTGTCACCCTGCTTATTTAACTTATGTGCAGAGTACGTCAGGCAAAACGGCGGGTTGGATAAAGCACAAGCTAGAATCAAGATTTCCAGGAGAAATATCAACAACTTCAGATAGGCAGATGAGACCACCCTTATGGCAGAAAGTGAAGAAGAACTAAAGAGCCTCTTGATGAAGGTTAAAGTGGAGAGTGAAAAAGCTGGCTTAAAATTCAACATTCAAAAAACTAAAATCATGGCATCTGGTCACATCACTTCATGGTAACTAGAAAGGAAGAAAATGGGAACAGTGTCAGTTTTTATTTACTGGGGCTCCAAAATCACCATGGACTGTGACTACAAACATGAAATTAAAAGACACTTGCTCCTTGGAAGAAAAGCTATTACAAACTTAAGACAGTGTATTAAGAAGCAGAGACATCACTATGCCAACAAAGGTCCATATAGTCAAAGCTATGGTTTTTCCAGTAGTCATGTATGGATTTCAGAGCTGGACTATAAAGAAGGCAGAGTACTGAAGAATTGATGCTTTCAAATTGTGGTGCTGGAGAAGACTTTTGAGAGTCCCTTGGACAGCAAGGAGAACAAATCAGTCAATCCTAAAGAAAATCAACCCTGAATATTCATTGGAAGGACTAATTTTTATTATTAATCCTTCAGTTACTTCAAAAACTTCAATTAAATGCTGAAGCTGAAGCTCCAATACTTTGGCCAACTGATGTGAAGAACTTACTCGTTGAAAAAGACCCTTATGTTGGGAAAAATTGAGGGCAGGAGGGGAACGGGGCAGCAGAGGATGAGATGGGTAGATAGCATTACCAACTCAATGGACATGAGTTTGAGCAAACTCCAGGAGATGGTGAAGGACAGGGAAGCCTGCCATGCTGCAGTTCATGGGGTCACCAAGAGTGGGACATGACTTAGCAACTGAACAACAATAAAAGGTAAACTTTATTTTTAGATAAGTGCCCTTTATGGTCTTTGACATTTTTTTGGACTATCAGATCATAACAAGAGTAAGGATTTTACCTGCACAAAATCTGAGGCTCCAATAAGAAGCAGCTATATCTTGATTATCATAATCAGTCATTTATTAATGAAATAGTTTGGTGAGTCATTTAGATGCCCAGAATCATATTAGACCCTGTGGTACAGAACAGAACTAAACAGACACGGTTGCTACTGTGATTGCAGTTAACACATAACCAGGAAACAAACATGAAACATTAACATGTAAATAATTCACTATGATTATAGTAAGTGTCATGAGAATATTTAATAAGGAAATCCAAGAAACTGACATTGAAGTTGATACCTAACTAATGGAAAGGAGAGACTGAAGAGGTGAAGGAAGCCTGGGGGAGCAATTTTCAATGAGGACACAGAGGGAGATGAGAAGGAATCTGTAGGCTGTGAAGCAGGACGTTGATTTCTACGATCAGCAGGAAACCAGTTAAACAGGGGAAAGAGGTGGTCAGATTGATTTTTAAGATGGCCACAAAAAGCTCTAGGAGGAGAAGGAAGTAAGGGAAATAAAAGTTTTGTAACCCTAGTCTAGAAGTCTAATGTCAACCATGTCCAAGTCAGTTAATCGCCATCATCAAAAGTGCCTCTGACTTAAGTGCCTAGTTCTTTTTTTCTGGAAGGAATGTTAATGTCAATTATTAAATAAGTTTAGCTTTTCAAAGTTAAAATTTTTAATCTACTGGTGAGAGTAGTGGTGGCATAAAAAATTGACCAAGAAAAAAGTTCATTATTAAGTGATTTCTTTTCTTTCATGATAATTGATAGATCCATGTCTTACACTTAACAGGTGTTTGGTTGGTTGTTGCTGTATAACAAGCTACCCAAAAACTTTATGATTTGAAACAATAATAATCATAATCATTATTATTATTTTGGTCCACAGATCTGCTGTTTGGCAGGGATCAGCGGGGAAGGTTCATCTCTGCTCCATAGAGCACCAGCCAGGACAGCTTGACCAGAGGCTGAAGGATCTGCTTCCAACGGGCTCATTCAGCATGGCTGAGGGACCAGGGAACTCAGGTCCTATGGGCAAGGGGAAAACAGCAGAACTGCTGTCCAAACCCTTGCTCTAAGAGATGCCCAAACTCTTCACGGCTTCTAGCAGCATAAGGTTGTGTCCCAGGATGACTCCAGTTCCTTTTAAAATGCCTGCCTCAGAAAGCTCAGTGTGCCAGAATTTAAAGATTGTTCTTGCTAACATCTGATGAAAAGCCCCAACTGTCCCCTTCCTACAGCATTTACTAAATAGGGCTTACAATTGTGATACCTTCCTCTGCCCTTCTGAGATGTACAGTCATTCCTTGGTATCTGCAGGGCATTGGTTCCAGGAACCCTACAGATACATTATCTGCTGGCGTCGAAGTCATATAAAACATCGTAGTATTTCCATACAAGCTAAGCACATCCTCTTGTAAACTTTAAATCATCTCTAGGTCACTTACAATACCTGGCACAATGTAAAGAAATTGAAAGTGTTAGTGGTTCAGTCGTGTCTGACTCTTTGCGAGTCCATGGACTGTAGCCTGCCAGCTTCCTCTGGCCATGGAATTCTCCAGGCAAGAATACTGGAGTGGGTTGCCATTCCCTTCTCCAGGGGATCTTCCCAAAGCAGGGATCAAACCCAGATCTCCTGCATTGCGGGCAGATTCTTTACCATCTGAGCCACCAGGGAAGCCCCACTCAATAGACTGCTTTGCAATTAGTTTTAAATACAGTGTAAATGCTGTGTAAATAGTTGCTAGGGTGTGTGGCAAACTCAGGTTTTGCTTTTTGGAAATTTCTGGAAATATTTTAAAATTTATTTTTAATTGAAGGATAACTGCTTTACAGTATTGTGTTGGTCCTTGCCATACAAAATGAATCAGCTCTAAGTATACATATATCTCCTTCCTCTTGATCATCTCTCCCACCCCTTCCTGGGAATTTTTTTAAAAAATATTTTTTGATCCACAGTTGGCTGAATCCACCAATGCACAACCTATATTTACCGAGGGCTGACTGTATCATCTACAAATCAAGAGTGTCTTTCTTAGAGACCTGAAAGCCATTCCTTTGAAATGTAGTCCTCAGGAAGGACAGAGTCTCTGTTCCCAGTGTGTGTGAGAGGATACAATTCTACCTTCAACAAATTGACAGCTAGCAGACCCAGCCGCCCTAATTATATTTACACTCATTAACCCTCTTAATGGTTCTGCTTGAGCTCGTCTCTCTTCCCCCACCTCTCCTCTTTCATTTTCCCTTTAAACCCCTAGTCCTTTCCACTGAGCCTGGCTCTTTCCCCTACAGTCAGGAGTGATGGAATAAAATGTTTTCATCCCTTTCACTGATGTCTGGCTTTATCTATCTTTGACAATAGGCTACCCTAAGTGACCTGGGCTTCCTTGCAGTATGGTGGCTGTGTTCAAAGGGTCAAATGAAGAGAGAGAAAAGTGACCTTATAGCAAAACAGCAGTGCCTTGGGCTCCTGGAGCACGGAAACATTTTATACTATCAGTTCAGTTCAGTCACTCAGTCATGTCTGAGTCTTTGCGAACCCATACACTGCAGCACGCCAGGCTTCCCTGTCCATTACCAACTCCTGGAGCTTACTCAAACTCATGTCCATCGAGTCAGTGATGCCATCCAACCATCTCATCCTCTGTCATCCCCTTCTTCTCCTGCCTTCAATCTTTCCCAATAACAGGATCATTTCCAATGAGTCAGCCCTACCCATCAGATGGCCAAAGTATGGGAGCTTCATCTTCAACATCGGTCCTTCCAATGAAAATTCAGAGTTGATTTTCTTTAGGATTGACTGGTTTGATCTCCTTGCAGTCCAACAGACTCTCAAGAGTCTTCTCCAACACCACAGTTCAAAAGCATCAATTCTTTGGCGCTCAGCTTTCTTTATGGTCCGACTCTCAAATCCATACATGACTACTGGAAAAACCATAGCTTTGACTAGACAAACTTTTGTCACAAAATAATGCTCCTACTTGTTAATATTATACCCCTTTATAAACCAAAGAGGACTGGAAATAAAGTGAGTCATATAGATTTGAAAAGAGAAAACAAAGAAAAATGAAGTTTAAGACAACTGGGCCACAAAGAGTCAGACACGACCGAGAGACTTTCACAAGCAAGTGAATAAATGAAGGATTGTAGATATATAAATATATCAGGAAAAAGAAAAAGACCTTAAAATATCTGGTTGAATCTCAAAAAAGTTTTTCATTTTATATGGAAGTTAATAATAATAGTAAGTTAATAATATCTAATTTATTTGATTAAATAATATTGATGAGGCAAGAGCTTTTCAAGGATGATATTATCAATCTCATCAACAATATTCAACTTTTATTGAATGCCTCTTCAGTACAAGTGCAAGTGCAAGTCACTCAGTCATTTCCGACTCTTTGTGACCCCATGGACTATACAGTCCGTGGAATTCTCCGGGCCAGAATACTGGAGTGGGTGGCCTTTCTCTTCTCCAGGGGATCTTCCCAACCCAGGGACTGAACCCAGGTCTCCCGCATTGCAGGCAGATTCTTTTTCAGCTGAGCCACCAGGGAAGCCAGTCTTTAAGAGGTAAGCCACCAGGGGAAAATTCACTTGCTTAGTCTCCTAATAAACACATACCGAACATTACTGGCCAAGCAATATGTTAAGTGTTGGAAATAGAGATTATTATGCACTCATATTATAGAAAATATATCAAATACAGCAATGAATTTATAATGGTGGGACAAACACATCATGCAAAGTGTGTGGGCAGGGAGAAAGATGATGCCAAGATAATGTTCCAGATAAAGTTCAAAAGAAAATTTTGATCCATCCATTCATTATCTAATCTAAATTTCTGTAATCAAATGTAATGCCATCTATGTATCTGAATGTGGATGATCTGTAATTGATACTATAAATAAAGGTTGAATTATAAAAAAAAAAAAAAAGACAACTGGGCAACTGAGAACAGAACAAGTATGTCACTTAGGGGTAAATGTCGAATCACCCTATGGGGGATAAATGAATTACTCCTTTTAAAAAAAAAATCAAATAATTATTTGAAAATCTCACATAAAATTAAAACATAGAAAAGGAGAATTCCCTGGCGGTCCACCCGTTAGGACTCTGCTTCCATTGAAAGGGGCGCTGGTTGAATCCCTGTTGGGGGAAATAATATACCACAAACCACTGCAGCTCGGACAAAAAAGAAATATAGGAAAGAACTAGAATTTGTAAGAGTGATGCCAAAATTTGAACTTAGGCAGACAGGCCCTTACTACTACCTTGGTTTTTCAGATTAGGACACGCAAGTTATAAGTATTATTTCTGAGGACGCTTTGAACACTAAACCTTCATGTGTCAACGTTTCTTAGATACTTTCTCTTCAGTACAACCCTGCTGAATGGGTCTCCCGATGAAGAGGTACTTGAAATGTAGATAAGTCGCTTTTATTTCACGCTAAGGGAGAGGACGCGAGATGACTTTTTAAAACATATTATTTTTGATCCCTGTGGGCCGCCGGCCTGGACTACATTTCCCAGCAGGCCGTGCTCCGAACTACGGGTACCGACGTGAGGTCCAGCGCCGTTGACGGCGGCGCAGTTGCCGAGAGGGCGGCCGACCGGCGGGCGCTTCGCGGTTTGAATGGCTGCGGGCCCGGGCCCTTGGCTCACCTGAGGACCCGCCGCACAGGTGTACGCTATGCCGTCGGGAGGCGACCAATCGCCGCCGCCCCCGCCTCCCCCTCCGGCGGCGGCGGCCTCAGATGAGGAGGAGGAGGACGATGGCGAGGCGGAGGATGCCGCGCAACCGGCCCGGTCGCCGGCCCCTCAGACCCAGCAGCGGTTTGACGAGCTGTGCAGCCGCCTGAACATGGACGAGGCGGCGCGGGCCGAGGCCTGGGAGAGCTACCGGAGCATGAGCGAGAGCTACACGCTGGAGGTGCGCCCGGGGAGGAGACCAGCGGCTTGCGGGGCCTAGCGGTCCCGCCCCGCCGCGGGGGATGGGGGCCCTTCTCTCTCCGGCTCGGGCGCCCCGTGGGGGGACCCCCCCCCTGCCCAGGTCAGCCCCGGCTCTCCCGGTCCCCCATCCTGGAGCGGGAAGGGAGTCCTTTCTGCTCACTTTCGTCCTGGAAACCTGGCTTTTGAAAAGCCCTTAGCGGTCCTAAAAGTGAACTCTGTCTCGGTTCTCTTCCCTCTTCGGTTCCGAAGGGGGAACAGCCTTTGCCCTGAACTAGCACCTCGAGGCTGAGGTCGTGTTGGGGTCTGATTACAAAAATACAGCCATCTGGTTGGCCGACTGAACAGGTGCAGTTGTCAGGACCGTACTCAAAAGGGATGGGGGTGGGGGGCTTGCCTGCGCTAGCACTGTAATGAACCCGATTTTAGCGTCTGCATTTCCAGGCTTCTCCTTAAGTTCTTTGCAAGCTGTACCTAATTGCCTTTGTCCAGGCATTGCCATTTGAGTAAATGCGTTACGTTTCGGGCTGTGTTTGTGTATTTGTAAACAAAGACGAATCTTCCCGTGAGCGGATGAAACGGGCTTTCTGCCTACCTGGATATAGACTCATATCTGTCTCTAGGAAGTCAGGACTGCGGCGATCTTGAGGACCTATTGGTCACCCCAGACACTGCACAGGATTCTTAAGAGTCGCTGTCATCTAGACATGTTTTGTCCCTTTCTTCGGACGGGGCTTGCAATTGAGGAAAATGGCCATTCTAGCCAGTGAGGCTCAACTCTGTAGGCACCTCCCCTTTACGGGCCAATGGGAAGTGACACGGAAGTCTGTATTGTTTATCTGCTGTCTGACTGCTCGTGTGAGTGGTATTTAAACTGCGGGCCATATGATTTTCTTAAGTTGTTTAATAGTTTGTGGAAAGAGTAGGGCAAATAGGCTCAGAATGGGAAGGCCTAACCGAGGTGTTATTTAACTGTAATACGGTGTTTTTGCCTGTGTGGCACTCACTAAGTTTATTCTTTTTTTTTTTTTTTTTTAATTCTTGCATTAATAGAATTTTAATTTAGTTACATCTAGAGGAGGGGAACGGAGAAGGCAATGGCACCCCACTCCAGTATTCTTGCCTGGAAAATCCCATGGACGGAGGAGCCTGGTAGGCTGCAGTCCATGGGGTCGCTAAGAGTCGGACACGACTGAGCGACTTCACTTTCACTTTTCACTTTCATGCATTGGAGGAGGAAATGGCATCCCACTCCAGTGTTCTTGCCTGGAGAATCCCAGGGATGGGGGAGCCTGGTGGGCTGCCGTCTATGGGGTCGCACAGAGTCGGACACGACTGAAGCGCCTTAGCAGCAGCAGAGGAGGGGAAAATCTAATAAAGTACTGGCTTTAGAACCTGACAGGACTTGGTGACTTTGGGCAATTTACTTAACCACTCCAAACTCAGTTTTGTGATATGTCCACTTGAGATATTTGTACCTACTTTACACAGCCGTTCTGAAGGTTAAGTAAGGTAATGTGGAATTTCTGGAGCATAAAGCATTCATGGATAGTGCTTCGGGATTCACAAAGCTCTTTCACATGCCTAGGTGATCTGACTGAATAGGCCCTGTTATTTATTTCCTAGTGGTTCCTGTGACAAAAGAGAAGGACTACTTTTGGTGATGGACATAAGTGCCTCCAAATAAGCTCTTATTTTACCCTCAGGGTAACCTTGTAAATTAAATAGAAAAAGCATAATTTTGCACTTTTTATGCTTAACTCACAGTGATTAAGTCGTATGAAGCCCAGGGTTATATAAACAAGTGGCAAATAATAGATGGTTTGTTATTTTTTAAAATATGTGTAAAATATGCTCATTTTTAAAAAAAAAAAAAGACTTTGATCTCAGATTCTTAGATCAGTTTACCCAATAAGTGGATCAGTATTTATTTATTTTCCAAATACTTGTTGATCACCTGTTCTTTGCCAGACACTCTTATCTAGGTGCTGTGTGTAAAGCAGTGCTCAAAAACATCAAAATCCCTGCTCTGGTGGAACTAGTAGTCAGGGATGCTGTAAGATCATGTGGGGTGTCAGTCTCATGGAAGTGTACAGTGGAAAATAAAATTCATTTGATATTTAATATAGAATACTGGTTATAGACTTTCATCTTTTGACTTCTTGTATTTTCTGTCCTTGTTTGGACTTCTAAGGTATATGTTCTGAGAGAGAGAAAACCACGTGGAATCCCTATTGCCTTTCATGATCTTGAAAATCGCATCACTTTCATCTGTGCTGTTGGTGGAGCCAGATCAAAGTCAAAGAACAAACTTATACTTCTCCTTGAAAGACTGTCATAAAAGCATTTGGGACAGGAACATCATTGAAAATGCAGTTTCCCACAAGAATTTTTCAGCTGAAATATGTATAGTTCATTAGCTCAAACTCAATTTTCTTTCTTTCTTTCTTTTTTTTTTTTACAGGGAAATGATCTTCATTGGTTAGCATGTGCCTTATATGTGGCTTGCAGAAAATCTGTGCCAACAGTAAGCAAAGGGACAGTTGAAGGAAACTATGTATCTTTAACTCGAATCCTGAGATGTTCAGAGCAGAGGTAACTATGTTAGAGTTTTTAAAGTGTGGCTAATATAAAAGCATAGTGACAGTAAGAATTCTCTTTTTCACTTTCTGAGCCTTTGTGCCTATGGAATGCTAAATTTAGAAGTTAGGTCATGGTTTTCCTTTGCCACATCTAAGTTAGAACCCATTATATTTTATTTCTTTGGAGAAAAATATTTAAATTATAATGTATTTGACACTTAAATGAGGAGTTTACTATTAAAGGTTATGACTTACCATTTTGAAATTATTGGGAGAATGCTAAAAAAGATACTCTAAATCGAAAAGGTAAATATTTTATGGTATTAAACTTGCAACTACATGCACAGGACTGGTATCTTCTATAAGTAATGTGTAAATACTCAGTTTCCTATTTGGGGGATAAGTAACACTGTTACAAAATCAGTTAGAGAGAAGGCCAAAGAATGTTTTAAGGAGGAGGCAGAAATTGCTTTTTCTGTCTGTTGTGTAATTGAATTGATTATGTTTCATTATTTGGGCACTTTGGGTTAATTTTTTCATGGCTTATTAGAGGCTGGTGGGAAAAGGATGTTTGACATTTTGGAGGAAATACCACTGTCAAAACTTAATGGACCTAGTGGTTTAAAAAAATTACTTACTTTAAAGTAATTAATAAGAAATGTAATCTTTTAGCTGTAGTCTATTTATTAATCTTGAATTTCATCCTGAGTTATATTTAGGCCTAAGAATAAGAGGCAGTTGATAAAAATTGAACACCTTGGCTATAAACCTTAAAGAAGGTGCTAAGTATAATCATTGCAAAGAAGCAAAGTGGAGACAGAGTAATCTAGTTAAATGACAGATAAGGAATTTTAGAAGCAAAGGTCAAATTATAGAATAATCATTACAGACTTTACTAGTCTAAACTTATCTAATACTTTAACACAAGTAATTTCTCAGACTTCAGTTTTATTTCCATTTCAAAAGCTCAGTTTTTTTTTTTTTTTTTAAAGCTCAGTTTTTAACTTCTTAACTATGGTTTCAGGTTATTTACTTTTCTGCCATAATGGACTCAATGAATTAAAAGCAAAGAGCAGTTTGGGAGAAGATATTTACAGTGTAACAATGGTCAATATCCAGAATTAAATAAAGAACCACTAACAATAGTTAATAATTGACAAATAGCTACTAAAAAATGGGAAAAGTATATGATTTCACAGAAGCCTAAACTCAAGTAGCTAATAGATGTAACAAATATATTCAATCTCACTAGTAATCAAAGAAGCTCAAAGTAAAAATTAGCTATTATTTCATTCTCATCAGATTGGGGAAATTTGGAATCTCATAACACCATTATTCAGGCTTCCCAGGTAGCGCTAGGGTTAAAGTACCTGCCTGCCAATGCAGGAGAGGTGAGAGACGTGGGTTCGATCCCTTGGGTTGGGAAGATCCCCTGGAGAAGGGAATGGCAACCCACTCTAGTATTCTTGCCTGGAGTATTCCATAAACAGAGGAGCCTAACGGACTATAGTCTAGGGTCACACAGAGTCGAACACAGTCGACTGGAGCAACTTAGCATGCACACACAATATCATTATGCAGGGAAATAGGAACTCTATATTGCTAATGTACATTAGAGAGAGTATAAATTGGCACAGTCACTCCAGTGGGAAATTTGGCATCAGCCCGTAAAGTTGAAGATGCATATTCTCTGACTCAGCAATTCTATTTCTTGGGGGTAATTCTTAAAGAAATTCCAGTATACATGTATAAAAATGTGTTCATTATAGCATTTTTTGTTACAGAGAAAAATTAGAAGGCTCCGTTTCCATTGGTTGGGAAGTAAATGCAAAAAAACAGTAGTTCATATGGAGGAATAGTTTTAGCAATTAAAATGAATGAATTCGATCTATCCATATCAACATTAATCTCATAAGCATTACTGAATGGGGAATTCTCTGATGGTTCAGTGATTAAGACTTCACACTCTCACTGCAGGGGGTGTGAGTTTGATAGGGAACTAGAATCCCACATGTTGCAGGACAAGGCCCCCAAACAAAAAGCCATTGTTGAATGGAAAAGTAAGTTATAGAATGCTACTTACAGTATACTACTTATATAAAACTTTAAAATCAGACATACAAAAGATACTGTTGCTGGGTGTTAGAAAACGCCGCGGGAAGAAAGAGCCACCTCTAAGGACCGGTGGTGAAGGCCTTTATTGGGCGGGCGCTCTCGGGCAGATCTCCCGGGGAGGGGCGGGTGAGCGAGGGGACAAAGGGAGTCTGCGAGGAAGGAGAGGTGGGGAGAGGCTTTATAGCCCGGGCCGGCGCCCAGGCCAGGTCCTTCCATATAAGGAAGAAAGCGCGGGCTACAGCGGCGGTGGGTGTCCACGGGCTCTGTGTCGGTTCCTGATCGGACCGGGGGGGGGGGGTCGGTCCCCGGAAGTTTAGCCAGCCTCCGGAACTTGTCTGCGGCACTTTTCCCGGGGCATGCCTCAACATACCCGACCTTTCACTGGGTACATATATAACCACATAGTATAAAAGTTGGATGAGAAGGACTCAGATATAGAATGATGGTTATCTTTGGGGAAGAAGAGTGGGAAGTAGGATTGGGGAAGAGTACAAATGAGAACGTTGGCTGTTTCTATAGCATCTGAAGCAAATATGTCAAAATTTATGTGCTACGTTAATATCCGTTGAATCAGTTGGTACATGAATTTGGTTTTGTTCTCTGGTTACTTACTTATTTTATAGTATTGATGTGTATTTCATAATTTAAAAAAAAACACCTTAATCTCAGAAAAAGAGATTAGGAAAGTTAGATTTGGAAGATGAGAGAAATAAACTGACCTGTGAGACGAAGCCTGTCATGAGTTGTGATTTTATATCACTGTCTAAAAGTAATAATGAGTTAATGTTGATTTACTTTTATTTACCTATATTTGTATTAATTATGAAAATCCAACTTTTTATTTTTACAATCAGCTTAATTGAATTTTTTAACAAGATGAAGAAATGGGAAGACATGGCCAATCTCCCTCCACATTTCAGAGAACGCACTGAGAGATTAGAAAGAAACTTCACTGTTTCTGCTGTAATTTTTAAGAAATATGAACCCATCTTTCAGGACATTTTTAAATATCCTCAAGAGGAGCAGCCACGTCAACAAAGAGGAAGGAAACAGCGGTATGTTTTTATATTTGTTAAGCAGGAATACACACTCTTCTGTCTGTGCTACAGTTTTGATCCCTTGGTCCACATCCCTCAGTTTATTTTGCTAGTCCTAAGAAATCAATGTGATTTCATAAGTAGTCTTTTTTTCTCATCATAATTTCTTGCTTTTCATTTTATGTTAGCTCTGAAGAGTTTAGCTTCTTTCATGTTGCAAATGTGTGGAATCTTTGTTCATATAAACTTTTCCTTTTCCTTTAAGCAACCAACAATGCAGCAACGGGACTGTAGGTGCTCTCACCAGTTAGCCACCTTGGGTATAGAATTTGATTACTTAATTTTCTTTTATTGACTGTATTGATTTTTTTCTATTATTTTCTACATATTGCATATAAACTCTTTATTCGACTTTTATGTAAAACTGAGTAAATTCCCCTGAAAAGGCTTCTCCTTGTATTCGAATGTTTACAACCAGTGAAAAGTAGAGAAATTCAGTTGGGGAAGAGTAATCGATTTGAAACTGTCATGACTTCTGACTGTGTCTGCAAAGTCTGAAAATGTACTCTGGCTCAATGTCTTCCATCTTTCCTGGCAGATAAGGGCAGTTATGGGATACAAATTCTCTACTTTTCTCAGGAAAGTTGTTTCATAAAGTAGAAGTGGAAGTAGAACTAGAAAGATGTTGACAAAAGTAGGGGAAAGGGAGTTACTATAATTGAATGAATAACGTTTGTGCCTCTTTCAATATATAAAAATGTTCCCAAATTGTCATGGGTGTTTGTAGTAAGTGAGCATCTTTAAAAAATAAAACAATGTACGTTTTTGTATAGTTGACCCCACTGCTGTGGAAGCAGCCAGTCTGGTTTGCTTGCAGTTTTGGGGAATTGTCTGTTTATAATGAAGTATTGTAAAGTTTGGATAGAAGCTTGTTTCTGAGTCTGAATGAGGTGATATGATCATTTATAGAAAAATATAGAGTATCTTCTTTCCTTAAAGTGTTGCGGAAAATGATATCAGATTGTATTTGCTTTGATATGTGTTATTACATGTAATATATATATTATCAGTTCAGTCGCTCAGTCATGTCCAACTCTTTGTGACCCCATGAACCACAGTATGGCAGGCCTCCCTGTCCGTCACCAACTCCTGGAGTTCACCCAAACTCGTGTCCATTGAGTCGGTGATGCCATCCAACCATCTCATCCTCTGTTGTCCCCTTCTCCTCCTGCCCTCAATCTTTCCCAGCATCAGGGTCTTTTCAAATGAGTCAGCTCTTCGCATGAGGTGGCCAAAGTATTGGAGTTTCAGCTTCAGCATCAGTCCTTCCAATGAACACCCAGGACTGATCTCCTTTAGGATGGACTGGTTGGATCTCCTTGCAGTCCAAGGGACTCTCAAGAGTCTCCTCTAGCACCACAGTTCAAAAGCATCAGTTCTTTAGCACTCAGCTTTCTTTATAATCCAACTCTCACATCCATACGTGACTACTGGAAAAATCATAGCCTTGACTAGATGACCTTTGTTGACAAAGTAATTCTATAATATATATTATAGAATTTTCTTAATTATGTTTATATATATATTATATTGCTGGAGAAGGAAATGGCAATCCACTGCAGTATTCTTGCCGGAAAATTCCACGGACAGAGGAGTTTGGTGGGCTGCAGTCCTTGGGGTTGCAAAGAGTGGGCCGCGACTGAGCATATACGTATTAATTAGGTGTATATATTGCTTAATTATAATGAAGAAAATTCTAAGATAAGTTTACTAAAAGATCTACATTTATATTGCCCTAATGATAGTAATAATAATTCATACCATTTACTGAGCATTTATTGTGGTGCAGGGACTCTGCTAAGACTTAAATTAAGCATGTATTACTGGAGTTAATCACTACTTCAGCTTCATGCGGTTGATACTGTTGTGACATGTGGGGGAAACAAGCCTTTGAGAGGCTAAGTGATTTGGCCAAGGTCACACAGTAAGTGTGGAGCTCTTATTGAATCTCAGAGTCTGCCTGAGAGTCCGTGTTCTCCTTATAAACTGGTCTTTGAAAATTTGTCATTGAATATTTATTGAGAGTTTACTATATGAACTACTTTGTTAGGTATTATGTAGGACACAAATATTAAAAACAAACACGCCAAAACCCAAACCCACAGTTACTGTCTTTTGAGAGCTTACAATAAGTATTCTAAGGGAGAGGCATGTATAAATGCAAAAGATAATAGAAATGTCAGACTTCTGAGGCAAAAATAATCCACTTTGTATAAGCCAGTTAGGTAATGTTCCATGGAAGAAGTAGAAACATGTCTGAAAGGATGGGTAGGATTTTGGTACCCATCATTTGGTACCCATTTTGGTGAATTTGGAGAGAGAGAGATTCTTCTATGTAGAAGATGAAGAATGAAAATACCACAGCAGCAAAGAGGAAATTTGGCTAAGTTGGTTGTTTGTTCCAGAGTTCTCAAGTTACAGAGCCAGTTTTGGGAGTAGCTTAATTTTTTTTCTCCCTTCCAGTTTTATTGGGATATAACTGACATACAACCCTATATAAATTTAAGGAGTGCAGTATAATGATGTGACTTATGAAATGATGACCACAATATATTTAGTGAACATTCAGCATCTCACATAGAAATACAAAATTAAATAGAAAAAAAAAATTCCTTCTGATCAGAACCCTTTAAGATTTATTCTCTTAGCAGCTAGCATATATTAACCTACAGCAGTGTTAATTATCTTTATTATGTTGTACATTGCATCCCTAGGACTTATAACTGAAAGTTAGAATGGCTTGAGGGTTAAGCCTAAAAGTTTGACTTTTATCTTGGTAGGCATCAAAACTATGTAGCTTGTCATGTGTCTGTGGTGGGAAGGCTGCTTTTTAAAGCAGGGCCCTGACGTTTAACCCTTGCCATCAACTGGTGAATGAAGCCCTACAGTATGCTCCCCAAGGAGAGAAGGATCTTTTAGCGGATGAGGAGACTGAGACACACGGAGAGCGAGGGTGCTGAGTTAACGACAGCGTGGGAACTAAGCCCCAGTCTTCAGCTTCTTCTCAAAGCACCTTGTAAGAATGAGGGTATTGGGGTGTGGAGCCAACACATGTCTCATCTAAACATTGGCAAAGGTTTTGGTAGAAAAGCCAGTTTTAAACAGGTCTAAAGCTCCCTTTAGCAGATGACTTAGCAAATACAACAGGTACTATTTTATTCCCCCCCCCCTTCTTCCCTACAATAGTACCTACAACAGGTATTCTTAATGATAGAAATATAAGGAATTATAGGAAGCCCAGGATTTCCACTGAAAAATCCTCTCATGGGACTTCCCTGGTGGTCCAGGGGTTAAGACTCCATGCTTCCACTGCAAGGGGCACAGGTTTGATCCCTGTTTGGGGTAAGATCCTGCCTGTCATGCAACGTGCTCCCCCAAAAAAGTCATTTTGTGGCTTAATATAATCTGGAATGTCTTTAGAGAGTGAGGGTTTACAGTTCATCAGCTGTGATAGAGGGAAAAAGATTGGAGGGCTATCTGACTGCATGTGTGTGTGTGCCAAGTTGCTTCAGTCACGTCTGACACTATGTAGCCCGCCAGGCTCCTCTGTCCCCTGGGATTCTCCAGGCAAGAATATTGGAGTGGGTTGCCCTGCCTTTCTCCAGGGGATCTTTCCTACCCAGGGATCACACTCACATTTCATATCTCCTGCATTGGCAGTCAGGTTCTTTACCACTAGCGCCACTTGGGAAGCCAATCTGACTGTATACATGGGTCTTAAAGCAACATTAGCCTTGCTGATGTCATCAAAAGAGCTATTGTTATTTTGTTAATTTCATTTGTACTGTTATTTTGTTCGTACCCTTATTCTAACAAGGTGCTTTGAGGAGAAGAAGCTGAAGACTGGGGTTTAGTTCCCACACTGTCGTTAACTCTGTACACTTGCTCTCCATGTGTCTCAGTCTCCTCATTCGCTACAAGATCCTTCTCCTTGGTTATCATATTATAGGGCTTTACTCACCACTTGATGGCAAGGATTAAACATCATTGCCCTGCTTTGATGAACTCGTTAAAAAATAGAACTCATTTTATTTTCCGCCTTAGCTTTCTTGACCTGGAAAAGCGTCTACAGTTCTTCGGAATTTTTCTTCGGAGCGAGCTTTCCCTCGCTCTGAGCTGTCTCCTTACCTGTGTTCAATTGGAGCAGAACTTCTTGCACGTTTTCCATGAGAAATGAATCTGCTGTCACTCCCTGCAACTGTGGGTTTTGTTTCTCACCTAGTTTACAGTCATATGTCATGTCTTTTTCTGATTCTTCTGTTATCTCATGACTTTTTTCTCCCCCCAAAGGCGACAGCCCTGTACCGTGTCTGAAGTTTTCCATTTTTGTTGGGTGCTTTTTATATATGCAAAAGGTAAGGAAAGCGTAATATTTATTTCAATATTAGCTTACTTAAAAGTTCAGGTACTGTCAACCTATAATGTGTATCAGGAAAAGATGCTCACTGAAAAATTTCTCGAGGATTTGAATCCCACATTCTTTTTTTTAAGTATTGCCTTTTTATAAATCTTTTGAATTTCTTTTCCTTCTTTTTTTTTTTCCTTTGATATTTCCTCCCTTCCTCCCTCTCGATCTCCCTCTGTTCTAAAAAACAAAAAAAAAATTATTTATTTGTGGCTGTGCTGGGTCTTTGTTGCTGTGCATGAGCTTTTTCTAGTTGTGGCAAGCAGGGGCTACTCACTGAATGTTGAGCTTTTTTTTTTTTTCATTTATTTTTATTAATTGGAGGCTAATTACTTTACAATAGGGTTTACTCTCTAGTTGAAGTGCACGGGCTTCTCATCGCAGTGGTTTCTCTTGCAGAGCACAGGCTCAAGGGCGCTCAGGCTTCAGTAGTTGTGATGCACCGGCTTAGTTTCTCCGCAGCATTGGATTTCTTTACAGTATACCAAACATCGTGCATTAAATAGAATATCCTTTAGTTTTGTTCTTACACAACATCTTTTCCAAAGCATATTATCTCTGAATTATGGGCTGAAAACACATTAGTGTGTCTGTGCTTTTGTCTTGGATGTGTATTTTGCACAAGACATGCCTTACATAATGAAGTGGGACTAATCATTCTCAAAGTAATTTAGATTACTTTTTATGCCTTGTTCAGATAAACATGCTTGATCAAATGTCTTTAGATACAATTTATTTTTGCTGCCCTCTCTTCTCACTTAACCTGCCCAAGGTCTGCACACACACACATTAGTGTGTCTGTGCTTTTGTCTTGGATGTGTATTTTGCACAAGACATGCCTTACATAATGAAGTGGGACTAATCATTCTCAAAGTAATTTAGATTACTTTTTATGCCTTGTTCAGATAAACATGCTTGATCAAATGTCTTTAGATACAATTTATTTTTGCTGCCCTCTCTTCTCGCTTAACCTGCCCAAGGTCTACATTTTTATGACTATCATTGTCCTCTCTGTGTTTCTGTGTAAAAATGATTCTTAGTAATTTATGGAAGAAAAGAAAGTATGGTTCCATAGCTTTTTCTGTAGACTGTGTAGAATGCCTTTGCCATTAAGATAGCCTAATAAAATGCAAAGCTAAAATCAAAGAATTATAGAGCTGAAAGGTGTTTCTTCAATAGGAGAGATTCTCACTATTAGGTCAACTTGCCCAATGTATTTATTTTAAAGAGTAAGTTACTGAGACCCAGAAACCAGCTGCTGGAACAAGAGTTAGGGTTTGAATCCACATCTTCCAGCTCTTGGTTTCATGCTGGGGGTGTGGACCCTCCAGCAGGGATGTGTCACTCTGTCAGTGTCACTGTGATTTGTTTGATTGCTATAGGTTACAACTCATCCTGCCTTCCCCGAGCTGCATGCTTGATTGAAAAGAAAAATCTTTCCTTGTCAGAAGTAAGCTCTTGGTTATTTTTGCTTTCCATCACACTGCATGTTTCTCTAGTGCAGATGAAGGTGGTGTGATCAGTGGCATGAAATGTAGAACATCTTAAGAGCACATAAACTGTTTTCATGATGGTTTGAACATTTGCTGCCCCTTGGCTTACTGTGGCTGGTGTTATATATGAGATTAATCTTGGCAGTAGGTTATGGGCATGTATATCTGACTAGAGGATTTTTATCTGTTGTATGTCTTTTTGGTATATGTACACTTGGAGGTAAGTGTTTAGTACTGATATATAAATTACTGGAAAAGAAGTGTATTGCCCTCAAGTAGGTTTTGGTCTCAGTTGAGCAACTGGAGTGGCATATTTTTTGTCTCTACAGTTAACTCAGTGTTTGAATTTTATCCTACTGTTATTAATTGTCTATAATTATTTGGTCTGAAGAGCGTTTTTCTACTTACAGTCCAGTGCTGTGATCATTTATGATTCACTACGATCTTTTCCAGTAGAGTAGATTAGTTGGTTTTATTCAGTTCTTGATTTCATTATTTGCGGGGAGGAGGTATATTCTTTTATGGGCATCTTTTTCATGACTTTGTGTGCAACAGTGGGCATCCCAGATAATCTCATTCCTGATAAACAAGCTAACATTTCCCTGTTATCTTTGTTGACTTCCAATGGCAAGTACATACCAGTGACAAGTTTGGGCTTGTTGTCATGAAGGGCTTTGTGGCCAGAAGACCGTTAGGCACCGCTTCCTGTTTTACATGATATCCCAAGTCTTTAGTCAGATTATCTTTGTTGATTGAAAGATAAAATATTTCACAAAGTGGGATTTATTTCTAAAGACAGGATTGGGAAAAAATAAAAATAAAGACAGGATTGGAAAGGTAGACTGTGTCATGTTAGGAGAGTCCTGGAATTTAGATTCTGATCTTTAGGGGCATTTAAGTTTCTCGTAAGAAGTTACTGGGCTGCAGATTTTTTCCTTCTATGGCAAGAACACACCAGCAACAAGTTTAGGCTTGTCAGTGTGATGGGCTTTTTTATTTGAAACTGGTAGGCACCACTTCCTGCTTTACATTTGAGGAATTGAGTATATATTAATATTAAGCACCTTTATAGTCAAACCAAGCAAGTTAGTTTCATTATATCAATGCAGAATTTAACCTATTAATTATCATTTGTGTTTTTGGCGACAGAAAAATATTTTTTTCTCTTTCTTTAATTCATTTAAATTCATTTGTTGAAATGTTTCACCTATTTAAAAAAATGAATTGCTTATCCTGATATGCTGAGGTAAGTGGTAACTTTCTTTAGAGGAAAGAAGAAAACAAGCCTGAAACAAAGTAGTATGAGTGTGTGTTTGTACTTAGTGTGAAAATGTTGAGGTTTAGAAATAATTCTTCAGATGTATGTTAGCTATTTAGATTGAATTCATGTTACTATGAGAATGTAAAATCAATATGAAGCATACATAAGCAGTGTTTACTGGAAGGAGGGGTATGCTTAAAGGTACAAAATATCTAGAACTATGTTTTAATTTCTAAGAATAACTCTTTTAACTGCCTGTAAAAACCTGTTTTCAATGTTAGAGATAAACCAGAACCACAAAAGTTATATATTTCTATAGGTTTAGGTTTTGGTTTACTTTTTTCTCTGTTGCCAGGCATCAACAATTATTCCCAGGATATTTGCTCTAGAAATGAAATATCTTTTATTGTGATCCTGTTGCGTTAGTTTGTATGAGCTTGTATTACTACATCAAAAAGCATTGAACTATTACTGTTAGGGGTCTGATGATAGTTTCTGGTCTTTTTAAAGTACATATATGCTAAAAAATAATTATATTAATAATTTTTTAGCTTTTCCCAAATAAGTATTTATACCAGTTTTCCTGACAGAAAAGTATTTTCATATACAACAATTTCTTACAGCTTGAGATAATTTATGAAGTTGTGTTCAGTATTTTCAAAAGAAAAACCAGTGAAAGTAAGTTTGGACAGGCATTTAATAAATGCTTATTTAACAACTATTAAGTGACTGACATTTTTAGTAAAGTTTTGGTTTTTCTTAGACTCTTAGAAATTTATTAAACAATAAGTAATATTTCAAAATGTAAATTTGCCAAAACACTTTCTGTAGTTCTCGAGTCAGCCTTGCATATTGTTGTATAATGTCATTTTAATTAAAGGAAGAAATTATTTTTATAATATTGTAAAGTTGATGCAGATTTGACTCTATAATTGTTTATAATCCTATAGGTAATTTTCCCATGATTAGTGATGATTTGGTTAATTCTTATCATCTTCTGCTGTGTGCTTTGGACTTAGTTTATGGAAATGCCCTTCAATGTTCCAATCGTAAAGAACTTGTGAACCCTAATTTTAAAGGTAAGTTTGTAAATCAGGGACTCAGGTGACTCACATGTCTACACTATGTTTACTCTTGGGGGTTGTATACATAGTACAGGTTTCCTAGCATCAGAGAACATAAATGCTTTTCCACGCTTCATCACCATAGTTATCCCAGAGTACTGAGAACTAGGAGTTGAGCTCTCTGTAAAAATATTTGTAGAAAGAAAAATTGCAAATACCACAATGTTTTAAAAGTGTTAGATGACAACTTTAGAAGTTTCTGAAATATATACTCAATGAGAAGAAGGAATTTAGAAATCTGGAGTAGCAATGATGACATTCGAGCTGACGGTGGTTTTGTGTGTTGGCAAGTTTCATGCCTGACACACAGGAGGAAGTCAAAGATTTATTGGAAGATTTATTCATTCAAATCTTTTCTACAGAAGAGGAGTACCTATGGTTCTAAAATAATTAAAATGCATTTTCAGCTCTAAAAGTTGTGTGGAAATGATAATTATTTTGGTAATGCATTTAGTAGACTTTAAAGTGTAGAATTTCTATGAATGATATACAGTAAAAGGCCAAATTATGATTTATAAAGCAAATATTTAAAAAGTACTTATTGAATTAGTATGTAATGCTGTTGCTGCTTGAATAATACTTTGGTAGGATTCTGAGTGATTGTCAGTTTTGAAGTGGTTATGATAAGAATTTCAACTTGTCTGACTCACAAGGTAGATTTTTAAAGTTAGTGGAGTTAATTAACTTCAGTTACTCCTGGTTTGGTAAGCCTAGAGTTCTCCATATTCTGTGCTTTCATTTATTTTCTTCCTAACTCCCTTTTGTATTTCTATATTGCTGGTCCCCTGCATTTTTTCCCTCTTATTTATTTATTATTTGGTTTTTTTGTTTGTTTGTTTTGCCTTGCATTGAGTCTAGGGCAAGAAGGGCTGTAAAGTAATATAATAAAAACATCGAATATAATTAAATCAAAGTATATAAAGAGTATGTGCTTTGAACAGTAACTTTTCTCAAAGTGACTTTTTTATTTGAATGTAACACTTCTTTGCAAAATTTTATTTTTCTGTTTTGTAGATATTATAGTAGTATAAAAAATAATTTTTTAGTTTTTCTTTTTTAACTATCTCCAGATAGATAACTGGATAACTGAAATCTTTTGAGTCATAATAAAAGCGTTACTTCTATTTGCTATTTTTGAAGTGCATTTAAATGGTTAAATTAGTACCTTACACTATTTCCTCTACATGCATGTGCTAACAACTCATGTGCTGATTAGACTCTCTGTTATTTATATTTTAATTTATTACAGTTAGGCTTGTTGAATGCTACCTGATATCCCTGTTCTGTGCTTTTACCCTTCATAGGTCTATCTGAAGATTTTCATGCTAAGGATTATAAACCTTCCTCCGACCCACCTTGCGTTATTGAGAAGTTGTGTTCCTTACATGACGGCTTAGTTTTGGAAGCAAAAGGAATAAAGGAACATTTCTGGAAACCTTATATTAGGAGGCTTTATGAAAAAAAGGTTTGTAAGTAGTAAAGAAATGATTTGAAAATATTTTCTGGGTAAAGACTTGATATAATATGATGACTTAAGGATCTTTTTTTCATCATAGCTCCTTAAGGGAAAAGAAGAAAATCTTACTGGTTTTTTAGAACCTGGGAATTTTGGAGAGAGTTTGTGAGTACTTCTGTTATAAAAAGTGTTTTCATACTTTATGTGCTCAGGAAACGTCAGAGTTTAATGTTTTTATTGTTTGTATCCTGGAAAAATAAAATATGTTTTATGGCAGAATATAGGGACGCAGTAAAAAAATTCTATCACCTCTTACTCAAAGCACATGTTTTGAAGTAGTTGAAAATTGTGCGGCCGTTCTTTAAAGTTTCGATAGTTAAGTTTTGGAGTCATGATTTTTGAAAGAAATCCTTTTGGAACTACCCAGGTGGTGAATGATGATGTAGAAGCACTGAGGTCTTCACAGGTGCCTGGAACAGCCAGGAGAGAGAACTCAACTGGCAGCTTGGTGCAGAGCACCCACCCTGGAACACTGTCAGCAAAATACACTTCCCGTGCAATGCATGAGCATAGTGGAGCACGCCTGCATTTTTACACTCCTCAGTTTTTGAGTTAGTGATCCCACTGAAATTTTTCACAGAACTGTTAGAATTTTTAGTAAATGAAAACAGTGAAACAAGTAGCCTCACACAACCTCAAATGGCAGTTCTGCGAGTGTACATTTTGCCTGTTTTTTTCTCCCCCCCTCTAGTAAAGCCATCAATAAAGCCTATGAGGAGTATGTTTTATCTGTTGGGAATTTAGATGAGCGGATTTTTCTGGGAGAGGATGCTGAGGAGGAAATTGGGACTCTCTCAAGGTGCCTGAATACTGGTTCAGGAACAGAGACTGCTGAGAGGGTGCAGATGAAAAACATCCTGCAGCAGCACTTTGACAAGGTGAGTCAAGCCATGCCAGAAGGGTGGGACTACGGGAGCAGACACGCCAGAGGCTCTGCTTTATTGCGGCAATTGCGTGTGTATGTGCGTTTTACTGGCTTCCAGTACGAAAACGGAAATTCACATCCTACCTATTGCAGTGGAAAAGGTTATCTCTGTCTTTATTATTTTAATTTTTGTTGACATTGACTTTCACAAGTTTTGGTTAGAGCTTCGAAAAAGAATTTAATATACACGTCAACGAATGCCTCAGGCTGGTTGTTGGTTTTGAAAAGATGGGCCAGGAATATACAGCTTTTACATACTGAACATAGTAGGCTTTTTGAAAATGATTGACCCGAATTAGTACCTTCATCTAAGTCACTAGGGAAACTGAGAATCTGTAGTCTTCAAGAAAACTCTCTTAAACTGAGTTTCGGAATCATGTGTCATATCAGGCAGGATGATAGAGACTGAGAGTTTCCCTTCCATTGTGTGGTGTTCATAGAAAATAAGCAACTTCTGACAGGTACTTCCAGAGGCAGTATGGCCAATTCCAAGGGGTCACTTACCTGTAAGACCAGACTCAAGGCTGGTTTGGTTTTTTCATTCAGCAAATAATCTCAAGATATTCTATATACAGGTTGTGTCCTAGACACTAGGGCTACATCAGTGAACAAAACAGCTGTGAATATCCTGTTTAATATTCTGGTGTGGGGAGATGGATAAGCAATAACCAAACAAGTAAATATATAGTATATCAGATGATGATAAATGAAGAAAACTAAAATAGAGTAGTAGAACAGAGTATTGAGGAGAAGAGAGAACGGGTGGGCCTTGGACTCCTGGGTGTAGATAGGGTGGTTGGAAAAGGCGTCTCTGAGGAGGTAGTATTAACGCAGACCTGAAGAAGGTGAGGAAGCAAGTTATGGGAACAGCTGGGAAAGGTATTTGAAACCAAGACAGCAGCAAGCACAAAGCCACTAGGTACAGATCTGATTGACTTTTTGAAGGAACAGTGAGAACACCAGTGTGGTAGAAATTGAATGAGTGAGAGAAACATGGCTAAGACGTGAAGGAAGGTGGACCAAGGGGACAGGCCAACCATATAGGGCTGTGAAAGTCATGGGAAGAGGTTCACTTTTGCTCTGCTTGAGAGGAAAGTCATTAGGAAGGTGTTGTAGAGAACAGTGACTGATGGGATCTGGTTTACATTTTTAAAAGGGCTCGTGAAGAGGTGGGATGGGGCAGGGGTGGGAGTAAGGAATTAAGAGGCTATTGCAATGATTCTGGTGATAATTCATGGTGTTTTGAATCAGAGAAATGGTTGTATTTGGGCTCTGTTATGGAGACAGCATCCATACATGGTATAAAAGCTAATGTCCTTACAGATGTCTGGAAGGGCTTCAGTGATCTAGCCCCACTCCCTGTCTGAATTCATCTCTCAGCACCTTCTTCCTCACCGTTTCCACTCATGTCACATTAACCTCCTTTTTCCTTCTTCAGATACGCCAGGCATACTCCCAGCTCAGAGCAAGCTGTTTCCTTGGCCTATGGTGTGTTTCGTCAAGATACTCATGTGGTTTACTTGTTCACTTCCTCCAGATCTCTAATAACCTGACTACTCTATAAAATAATAACCACCAGCATCCTCCCATACCTCAAGACTTCTTTTCCCTCTTACTCTGTGATTAGTGTTAGTATTAATCACTGTCTGATGGTTGGTAGATAGGTAGAAAGAAATGTTTATCTGAAGATGATAGGTAGAGAAAGACGGAAGGAGGAAGAGGGGAAGGAGGATAGATGGACTGTTCATTATCTGTCTCCTTGCATTAGAGTCTAAGTTTCATGAGGTCTGTGATGAGTGTTGTGTTCAGTGCTTGTAGGCATTACATAATTATTTACTATTGACAGTTATTGAGGGAGAAAGAACAAGTCTAGGGGGGGTGAAAATCAAGAGTTACAGTCATGAGCATGTTCAATGTGAGATGTCTTTTAGACATTCTAGTAGAGGAGCTGAGTAGCCAGTTAAGAGATACACAAGACTAGGGCTTCCCTGCTGGTCCAGTGGTTAAGAATCTACCTGCCAATGTAGGGGACACAGATTCAGTCCCTGGCCTGGAAAGATTCCCCATGCTGTGAACTAAGCAACTAAGCCCATGAGCTGCAACTGTTGAGCCAGCATGCATACAGCCTGTGCTTGCAACAAGAGAAGCCACCACAATGAGAAGCCTGAGCCTCGCAACAAAGAGCAGCCCCCACTTGCTGCAACTAGAGAAAGCCTGCACGCAGCAACAATGACCCAGTGCAGCCAAAAAAAAAAAGATGAATAAATCTTTAATGAAGAGAGAGAGATATAAGACAAGAGTTCACAGCAAATGTAAAGGCTATATATATAAGTACCTGTGTGTGTGCGCTCAGCTGCGTCTGACTCTTTGCGACCCCATGACCTGTAGCTTGCCAGGCTTCTCTGTCCAGGCAGGAAGACTGGAGTGAGTTGCCATGCCCTCCTCCAGGGCATCTTCCCGATCCAAGATCAAAGCAGCATCTCTTATGTCTCCTATATTGGGTTCTTTACCTCTAGCACCACCTGTGAAGCCCATATGTAAGGACTTCACACACACATACACATAGAGTCATTAGGATACAGATGGCTTTTAAAGTCATGGAATTAGGAGGGGTTACCTAGTAGTATGACAGGCAATAAAAGAGGTCTAAGGAGTTAAAGACTCTTCTTGATCAGAATGCACAGGAAGTTTTAAGCTAAGAACTTTAACAGGGCTACCAAGAAGCCCCATGCCGACCTTGAGGACTGTGGGCAGGAAGTTGTTTGTGGTTATCTTACCTCGTTTCCTTTGTGGAAGCACTGCTGCCTGTAGGCACCATGGTGAGATGCTGCTAGCTGCTGATGCTGCTCCTCCCAGAAAGGCATCGGGTCACATACAGGGAAGACGGTGGCTGCAAGAAAAGCTGTCCAGGGACTCCGCTGGTGGCCCAGTGGTTGAGACTCGGTGCTCCCAACGCGGGGTGCCCAGGTCTGATCCCAATGCTGCAACTAAAGAACCTGCACATGGCAGCCAAGATCCCAAGTGCGGCAACTAAGAACTGACGAAGCCAGGGAAAAAAGCTGTTAAGTACAGAGGGAAATCTTCTGAATGTAGTTAATCTACCTAGATCATCTTATTGACCTAAAAAACTTATAGAGTTAACTTCTTTGAAGCAGAGTGGAAGTCTTGGCTCTACTCTTAAGTCACAGAGAAAGCATATAAACTTATTTCTGTATAGTGCATTTCTGTGTTTTTCTGTATCTCGTGGAACTCGAACAGTTCTGTTGCCAGGTAAAATTTTTGGTTGGTGTTTTTACAACTGTCTGTGGAATAAGTACATTTACTACATAGGGAAACATAGTCCGTCTTGAGTATTAAAAAACTCTTAAGCCATCTTAACCTTTCAGAGTTTGTTGGAAATATAGAAAAAGATATTTTATTAGACTATGTATTCATGCTTAAATTCTTTGGCATCAAGTTGTATCTTTTTCATTTTTGTGTTTAAGAATTTCACTTGAACTTATTTCTCTGAAGATCTGTCTGCTTTAGGGGGGAAAACCTATGATAGATTCTAGAAACTAAAGGAGGGGCAAGAAGACTGAAGAAGACTCTTCTGCATCAGGTTGTGTTCTACATCTAGGAAGGTTTGCTTTATCCTCTCTGTGAAGCAGATTAAATTATTCAGATGGGCTTTTGTGAAATCATGGATTTCATTTGGGCTGGATTTAATTTTCAGCTTTCTTTGTGAGTCTTTGAATAATTATAAAAATAACAATAGATGGAGTTATGAAATTATGTTTGTCAGAGATAGCCTTAATATTTTCATGCTTCTTATTGCTTTCAAGTTAAGTTTTGAAGGAGTAATATTAGGGAGCTATTTGTTATTTTAAACATTAACTTTTTTTTTTTTTTGTCTGTGTCACTTGTGGGATCTTAGTTCCCAACCAGTGATTGAACCACAGCCCTTGGCAGTGAAAGTTCAGAGCCATAACCACAGGACTGCTGGGAGAATTCCCATAAATATTTAACTTTTAAGAGATAAACTTCTTGGTTGGCTAAAGTATAGATTGTCCTTTAACACAATTTCACATGGATAATGATGTCCCTTAGTGGTGTTATAATTAAATATCAAGAAAGTGGTGACATTTGAATCACTAATATTTATGAATAATATAAAGTCTGATTGGTTTGAATTCCCATTTATGAAGTGATTGACAGTCTCTTTGACCTAAAATAATGTTCCTTTCTCCCCCTTTAGTCTAAAGCACTTAGAGTCTCCACACCTCTTACTGGTGTGAGGTACATTAAGGACAACAGCCCTTGTGTGACTCCAGTTTCTGCAGCTACACACAGCTTGAGTCGCCTTCACACCATGCTCACGGGCCTCCGGAATGCCCCAAGTGAGAAGCTGGAACAGGTCCTAAGGTTAGTTGGAGCCCTTCTTGCCTTCTAAGATTTGGTTGTTGACTGTCTCCCAAGTTTTTATTTTAATATTTTGCCATTTGTGCCTTAATTCACCCATTGAAAATTTTATATCAGTGTTATGCTCAGTTCTGTTGTTAGTCCTTAGAGGACATAGAAGGTATGAATAGAAAGTGATCCTTTTTTCTCAGTATCTTAGTCCATTTGGGCTGCTATAGCAGAATATGGTAGGCTGAGTATTGGTGGCTTAGAGACAACAGACATTAATTTCTAACAGTTTTAAAGGCTGGAAGTCCAAGATCAAGGTGCTAACAGTCAGTGTCGGGTGAGGACTGCTTCCTGGTTTGTAGACAGCTGTCTTTTTGCTGTGTCCTCATGTAGCAGAAGGAAGAAGGGAGCTTCCTTGGGTTTTCTTTATAGGGGCTCTAATCCCATTCATGAGGACCGCCCCCCTCATGACCTAATCACCTCCCAAATGCCCCACCTCTGTACATTGTCACCTTGGGGATTAGATTTCAGTACATGAAATTGAGGGGGGAGTAGGGAGGGGAGCAGCTTTGGACACTCAGTTCATAGCTCTTAGATTTTTTTTAAACATAGTTCAGGAGACAGTAACTGATAACACTACATACTGTAGAATGAAACACTAAACTATCTGTTATCAGTTATTCTATCTTAAGATTTCAAGGAAAGAAGGATCAGTAAAGATGGGCATCTGTCAAAGGACTTCAGAATGAGGATTGAATCTGAGCAAATTTCTGAAGGGTGGGTCACATTTGAAAAGATAGCCAGTTAGATTCACAGCCAATGTAAAACCACTGTAACTTTTTTAAGTTCTATACAGCACCCTTAGCCTGAAAAGGAAGTCAGCTGCCTTTAGTTCCTTTGATCTGTCTGATACTAGTAAGAATATCAGGGAACTTTAGTGAAAAACACAATAAACTGAATTTAATTACCTGTGCATAATTTTTAGCAAATTTACTTAACAAAATTACCTCCAAGACTGCTCCTATTCCTAAACATTTATGGTTTAATGACATAGACCCTGTGGGAGGCCATTTAATTTCTGGCAGTATAGTATAAGAAAGCCCTGTATAAACATACAGTAATTTCCCACTCATAACCACACATATTAAATACCAAGACTGATCACTTTTCCTGTGCATTTTTAAAAATGAAGTCTACTTTATTCATAAACTCGATTATGATTGACACCCAATAGGCTTTTTCTGTCTGACCTCTTCCTAAGTCATATTTCTCAGATGAATCTTGTTTACATAGAAATCAGAAGCATTTTATAAATACATTTTGGAAGACTGTCAACCTCTGTGTCTTCCACATCTCTTTGCAGTCTCTAACTAGGTGTAGCAGCTTCTTTAATCTTAAATACCATTAGTGGGGTTAAATATTGCCAGTAGATACTAGATAGAACCAGAGAGTCCTGGTTTTGTAACCTCTGTGTGTGTTCATAAATAAAAGTCTGCTTACATGTGATATCCAGTAGCCATTAGTATCAGGACTATAATTGATTTTTATTTCCTTTATAATTTTCTAAACTTGCTGCATTTCTACAATGAATATATATGTTTATGATCAAGATAAAAACATAGTTATTACAAAAACCCACATGGTGATCATTTATATTATGCTTCTGAATTGAACATACAGTGCCTTTCAAGTAAAAATAGAAAAATCAATGAAATAAACTTCATTTTGGAGGAAAAAATGTAGAATGCCAGTAATGATTTCTATGACTTTGTTGTAGTATAGATTATATAACCCTTCATTCTGTTTTCTTCCAGGAGTCCTTAATAAGAGTTGTGCTGCTATCTGGGGAAAAAGTTGAGGGCAATTTTGTTTGTCAACAGTGATTGCAGATGTGTAGGGTAGGTGGGGGCCAGTCACGTACATCAAATGGGCACCGGTCAGAGTTGCTCCATGGAATAAATATTTTTCATTCAAACGGTAATACTAACAGCTTTGATAAGGAAGTATGGGATTGCCTGGATTAATCGGGACATGTACAGTTTCTGCTCAAAGTATTTGATATTTACAGGTTAAAATTACTCTGAAATTCCAGAATTGTAAACAGTTTATCACTTTGACTTGGCAAGACCCTTAAATCAGATAATTTCTTCTTCTTTTTTTAGGTCATGTTCCAGAGATCCAACCCAGGCTATTGCCAACAGATTGAAGGAAATGTATGAGATATATTCTCAGCATTCCCAGTCAGAGGAGGATAGCAGTAACTGTGCTAAAGGTAAGGCTTAATATTATCCATCTTGTTTTCATTTTTGAAATTTAACTATTAATGTTAACATTAATATGGATTTCTTTCTTGGAAACCGAGTCAGAAATATGTAGAAAAGATTTGACAATACGGATATCCACAATACGGATATCCACAATACGGATATATCCACAATACGGATATCCAACTTTTCTGTCAACCAACTGATTTCTAAGCTAATCTCAAAAAGAGAGAAATTTTAGATTGATAATCTTTATTATGTTGGAAATCTTTAATTTTCATTTGTAGACTGGATATTAAGTATAGAACTATAGTGATTCCTCATAAGTACAAGGACAGAAGATATAACTGTTACCTGCCCAGGCCTGTTCTTGTAGTTGTTTGATGTCGTGAAGTATAAGTACTAAATAGGAGTGCAGTAGCAAGCCAATTACATACTTCTTAGCATAGAGCTGCTCCATTTGGAATTTAAAAAAAGGAAAAAAGTGTGATCTTGATGGAATGCTATTACAGTTTTTATGTACAAATTTTATTTCCAATTTTAGAAAAATTTCATGTTACCATGAAGAAAATGTTAAGGAATCTTAGGGACAGTTGAAATAGTAGCTCTGGGAAGTACATACAAATATATGAAGTGTTGGGGTTGGTTTTTAAATTGTATTCTGTGGGTAGGGGATGGGATAGACCCTCATTTTCCATAATACTTATGTTTTTTGCATGTGATTTTTGTGTTTTTTTTTTATTATTTATTCAGATATTGCCAGCAAACATTTTCGTTTTGCAGAGATGCTTTACTATAAAGTATTAGAATCTGTTATTGAGCAGGAACAAAAAAGACTGGGAGACATGGATTTATCTGTGAGTAAATAACCAATGTCCTGAGCAGCACAATAAAATGTAGTTCCCTTTCAGCCCAACCCACCAAGAAAACAGCCATTATTGAAAAAAATAATATATGACTTTGAGGAAATAAGATTGTCATCTAAGGACACTTGTGTTCTGAGCCTCTCATCTCCAGTTGCCCACTTCGTGTTTCTCATTGCAGCAGGCTGTGTGTTATCACTTAGAGTTTCTGTGGGCAGTAAGACTCTGCAGTCAAGGTTAACACATTCAGACTTAACTTTAATTGAGGTTTTTAAATAACATGGAGTTTTAATTCAAGCCTTGTATAGAATGAGTTGAGTATCTACTATATAGGAATTTAACGTAAATATTCAACCACTGATCTGTGACTAAGGTAATTTTTCTAGATTGTGGAAGTAATGCTTACTTTTAATGACCTCAATAAAAATAATTTTAAAATAAATTAACTTTAAATAACATTTTAGTGAAAACTGTAAAATTGACACATAATGGTTCTGACTCCTTATAACTATCTACACTGCTTTTATTCTGTATAAAAATATGGCTGTGTATACAATGGAATGTTAGCCATAAAACAATGAAATTCTGCCATTTGCATGGTGTGGATGGACCTAGAGAATACTAAGTGAAATAATGTCACTTACAGATGTAATCTTAAAAGTATGCAAAACAGAAACAGACTCACTGATACAGAAAACAGACGTGTGCTTACCAAGGGGAGAGGGAAGGAGGAAAGGATAAGTTAGGACTGTGGGATTAACTGTACTAACTGCTATACACAAAACAGATGAGCAGCAGGATATACTGTATAGCACAGTGCATTACAGCCACTGTCTCATAATAACTTATCTCTAGAGCATAATCTGCAAAAGCACTGAGTCATGACACTGTGCTCCTGAGACTGCTGGAACATGTGAATCACCTGAACTTCAGTAAAGTAGTGTGTGGTTGTAGAAACTTAAAAGGCTGTTTCAGGACAATTTTTCTGTTTTAAATTTTGAGACATACAGAAGAGTATAAAGATGTTCCTACATGTTGAAGCTTTGTTTTTTTTTATAGGGCATTCTGGAACAAGATGCATTCCACAGATCACTCTTGGCATGCTGCCTTGAGGTCGTCACTTTTTCTTATAAGCCTCCTGGGAATTTTCCATTTATTACTGAAATATTCGATGTGCCACTTTATCATTTTTACAAGGTATTTTTGAAAATCTGATACTGATGAGGAAATTATAGAAGAGAGTAACATCTTGTTCTTAGTCATCTAATCCATTTTAATATGGAAGTACATTTCTTCTGTTTTTAATTACATATTTAATAATTGCCACTCTAAATGAGGAGCAGAGAAGAAATAGGAGAGTCTTTAGAACTATATAAATTCTTTTAATGTGTATAGACCTATTTTGTATAAAAGTTTCATATGATTCCTCCAATTATCTGATAGTCTTTTAGAATACTTTCTTTTTATAAGGTAAGAAAGTTTATAAATAGCAAACTATCACTAGCTAATCATGATAGCAACCTTCTTTTTAATTTTATGACAATTAAATGAAAGTGTCTTTCAGAAAAGAGCTTTTCACCTGTTATATAGAGGCACACAGTTACAGCACTAATTTGGTTTCCCTCTTGATATTGATTTAGTATATAAATTTATCTTAATTCTCGTACACTAGTTAAAACTAATTTTTATAGTGGCATAGACTGCTCAGTTTTTAAATATCACATTTTGAGTCATGTTTCTTAATCTCAATAGAGCATGTTTTTTAATTTAGAAGATTTTTGAAATGTATTACCTTACAAAAGATTTTAGATGGTTCATACCTGCAGTTTAAATAATTATTTATTAAGGTAATGAAATGAAAAGCAGCTGTTTGAGAATAATATTCTTTAACCTTATAATTTTTTCATAAATTGACTTCTGTTTCTATAAATATGTTAAAAATATTGAAATGTGTTTGCCCATTTTGCTTTTCCGCTTGAATAATTTTCTTGTTAAAAGTTATTACTAAAGAGACCAAGACATTTTTAAACATTGCAGGTGATAGAAGTATTCATTAGAGCAGAAGATGGCCTCTGTAGAGAGGTGGTAAAGCACCTTAACCAGATTGAAGAACAGATCTTGGACCATTTGGCATGGAAACCGGAGTCTCCGCTCTGGGACAGAATTAGAGACAATGAGAACAGAGTTCCCACATGCGAAGAGGTTTGTGAAAGGATCTTTACATCTTTCTATAACAAAAAGCATATCACCATCTAGCCTATTCATAATTCTCTTTCACTGACCACAGTTAAACTTAGCATCTTGCTCATAAGTGTGGGAGGGCAGCAGCTGGGTGTAGTCTGGTACAGTCACCTCTGTGTCTACAAGGAAACAAGAGTCAAATGGGTAGTGACCGCCCCAAGGTCTTAGTGACGGAGTGAGAATTCAGTGTTGTCTCTCGATTTCCTAATCAAGTTTCTGTGCTTTAAAATGGTTGATTGTCTAATTCTCCAAATGAGTAATGAAGGTTAATTTGTATTTAGTATCCAGTTATTAGGTTTGAATTTTTTAAACCTGCCAGAATTTTTTTTAAAGCTTTACTTATTATTTTTTTGGCTGTGCTGGGTCTTCATTGCTGCACTTGGGCTTTCTCTGGTTGCTGCAAGTAGGGGCTGCTCTCTAGTCGCACTGTGCAGGCTTCTCATTGGGTGACTTTTGTTGCAGAGCAAGGGCTCTAGGGTGCACAGGCTTCAGTAATTGCTCGGGGCCATGTGGGATCTTCCTGGACCAGGGATCGAACTCATGTCCACTGTATTGGCAGGCAGATTCCTATCCACTGCGCCACCAAGAAAGTCCCAGAAGTTTTTAACTTCAGTATGAAAGTGAAGAAGATAGGTGATTTTATTTAGAGGGACTGATGAGCCAAGATAATTTCCTTTTGCCTTAGATTATTATTTTTTGATGTTTTAAAAAAAAACTTTTTTGAATCATGGTATTTTGTGTAAACATTTCTTACTTAATAGGTCATGCCACCTCAGAATCTGGAAAGAGCAGATGAAATTTGTATTGCTGGCTCCCCTCTGACTCCCAGAAGGGTGAGTGAAGTTCGTGCTGATACTGGAGGACTTGGAAGAAGTAAGTTTAAAATATTAGGGGAAGTATTTTGGGGATTTAAATTCCATCCAAAACAAGTGAAGTTAGTAGGGTATATACAGAAGAAAATAATCCGTGCATTATAGTGTCACGTGGATCAGTTAAAGAGCACAAGAAAATGTATAAGTATCTTTTAAAATAGATAGAATGCTATATACTAATATGATTCTTATTTTTTAAGTGTATTTTTTCCTATAAACATACAAAAGGGCTGAAATGGAAAAACCAAACCATAAATGATTATTGTTGGGTAATAGAATTCCAGGTGATTTCTATAAAGTTTTTAAGATGAATATGAATTACTGTTAAAATCAGAAGAAACAGAAAAAGGTTTCTTAAAGATGGAGTCTATGATGTAATTAGGTATAGACGAGCCAGTGAGGTGAGAGGACTGAATGGCCTGAGTGTGTTCAGGTTTTTTATTTTTTTGACCATGCCTTGCTCCTTGTGGGATCTTAGTTCCCTGACCAAGGATTGACCCCGGCAGTGAAATCTCCAAGTCCCAACCACGGGTCCCGGGAAATTCCCAGGCATGTTTAGCTTTGTCAGCTGAGCAGTGCTACTCTGGTTAACGTAACAGCATTGCTGTCCCTAAGGTACAGCAAAGCGAAGTTTCGCTATTCATCTGGTTACATTTTAGACAGCTCTTTACAACAGTTGCCAAGTGCAACACATACTTCAGATAAAACTACTTTAAAAGCAGTTCTGTAACAGCATGTATATTATCTGTGGTGAAACAGACCACCAGCCCAGGTGGGAGGCATGAGTCAAGTGCTCAGGCCTGGTGGGCTGGGAGGACCCAGAGGAATCGGGTGGAGAGGGAGGTGGGATGGGGGACCGGGATGGGGAATACGTGTAACTCTATGGCTGATTCATATCAATGTATGACAAAACCCACTGAAAAATAAAAAATAAAAAAATTTAAAAAAAAAATAAATAAAATAAAAGCAGTTCTGTAAATCCAGAGGGTTCTAAATCGTTAGATGCCATTAGAAAGATATTATTTCTAGATCAACTTTTTAATGTAAAATTGATAAGCACTGGCTATAGAAGATCAGTTTTAAAATCAGAAATCACTGTATGTCAGTGCATAGTCAATGAAAATGAATGATCTGTATGAAAATTTCCTCATTTTTTAAAGAGGAGGCATAATGACTTAACTTTTTCTGCTTGTTATCCACTTTAAACTTCATCTTTTGTACTTAGCACTTTTCCATTTTCATGAGGTCTTTTAATATTTTACATGATAATGGTCATAATTTGAAACACTAAAAAAACTATTGAAATAAAGTTGATTTACAATATTGTGTTAATTTCTGCTATCTAGCAAAGTGACTCAATTATACATGTACATATATTCTTTTTTCATATTCTTTTCTATTATAGTTTAGTACAGGATATTAAATATAGTTCCCTGTGCTATACAAGAGAACTTTTTTTGTTTATCCAGAGATAGTGATCATAATTAATGTATTCTTCTTAACTCTGCAGCTTTGTTCCAAATGTAAATCTAGTAAATTTGTTTGCTTTTGTGTCATCAAGAAATTGAAATGTTAAGCCACAGTCTATCAGAACTACTATCAATCCTCTTATGACCTCCCTACATATATTTTAATACTTAAAACCCACTCATGTGCAGTTTTTACAGTTGGACATGGAAAAGAAAAAGGGATGCTTCTCAAAAACTCAGATTGCTATGGATTCAAACTTAACAATAGACGAAGCTACAGTGGTTAACAGAGTTTCTGTTTGGGATGTTGAAAAAGTTTTGGGGAAATATGGTGGTGATAGTGGTGGTCTGCACAGTAAGTGAAAGTCACTTAGTCGTGTCCGACTCTTTGCAACCCCATAGACTATACAGTCCATGGGATTCTCCAGGCCAGAGCACTGGAGTGGGCAGCTGTTCCCTTCTCCAGGGGATCTTCCCAACCCAGGGATCGAACTGAGGTCTCCCCCATCTTGGGCGGATTCTTTACCAGCTGAGCCACCAGGGAAGTCCAAGAATCCTGGAGTTGGTGGCCTATCCCTGCTCCAGTGAATCTTCCCAACCCAAGAATCAAACGGGGGTCTCCTGCTTTGCAGGCAGGTTCTTTACAAGCTGAGCTACCAGCAACACCCTCTGTGAATGTGATACCACTAGATCGTATACTCAAAAATGGGTAAAATGCCAAATTATATATATTTTACCACAACTTTTAAAAAAATAGTAATGTAATATACCCCAAACCATTGAATTGTACAATTTAAGTGGGTGAAATATATGTGAATCATATCTCAGTAAGGTTGTTTAAAGAATAGTAAGCTAAGCTTAATTGAATCTAAAACATGTATGTCCATTCTTACTGAATAACATTGTATTTTAGTAACTTTCTACATGTAAAAAGTAACAATGATGAAAATGCATAAAATGGAGAGTAAATGCCCCAAATGTTACCATAGTAATTTCAAGTCCGTCAAGTCTTCATATCAAGTAGTAGCTTTACAGTGAAATCGTGTTATCTGAGTGTTAGGTAGAAACTGAATACGGTAGAAAAGTAGTTACTCAAAATGCCCCCAAATCATTAAGACCTCATGGTAGTGGAGGGAAAAGTCTAGTTTGATTTAGCAGAAGAGGTAGTGAAAAAAGCAACCATTTGAGACAAATAGAGAAAAATCCTTCCTTTAAATTATGCTCTTAATAGTATTCAGTTGAATTTTCATTCATTGAATTTAGCTATGATGTGACTCCTGTAATTTTTGTTTTTCAATTATAACGTATTTTAAACACTTAGTTGTGAGCATAATATCTTGGATGGCAGTCAGATCTGTCTCCTTGAATTAAATGGTTCGATCTTTTCTTTTTTCTGACCCTAGGCATATCATCGCCAACCACACTGTATGATAGGTACAGCTCCCCGACAGCCAGTTCTACCAGAAGGCGACTGTTCGTGGAGAACGACGGCCCCACTGACGGGGGGACCCCTGGGCGCCTTCCCGCCCAGCCTCTGGTCAATGCTGTCCCCGCGCAGAGTGTGCCTGGGGAAGCCGTATCTGTCACACCGGTTCCTGGACAGACCTTGGTCACCATGGCAACAGCCACCGTCACAGCCAACAATGGACAAACAGTGACCATTCCCGTGCAAGGTAAGGAAGGCAGAGTTGAATACTGACTTCTTTCTCTGGCATTTATTACCTGAGATTTGGCTGGAATGATGATAGGAGACAAGTGTGGAGTGGGAAGGGGGTTGGGAGGGGAAAAATGGGAACGCTCTGCCCGGAGCATCTGGTATTATCAACATTTTCTTTGTGCTTTTTTTTCCTTTGACACTAACTGTAGGTATTGCCAATGAGAATGGAGGAATAACGTTCTTCCCAGTCCAAGTCAATGTTGGGGGGCAGGCGCAAGCTGTGACCGGCTCCATCCAGCCCCTCAGTGCTCAGGCCCTGGCTGGAAGCTTAAGCTCTCAACAGGTGACAGGAACAACCTTGCAGGTCCCTGGCCAGGTGGCCATTCAACAGATTTCCCCGGGTGGACAGCTTAAACAAGGCCTGCCTTTAGCCAGCAGCAGTATCAGACCCAGGAAGACCAGCTCTTTATCGCTGTTCTTTAGGAAGGTAATTTTTCACGTACCCTCACTAGGTCTAGAACTCGGGAAATACAAGGGTTAGATAAAGTTTGAGATATAATATTTATGTTTATCTACTAGGTTTATCACTTAGCAGGTGTCCGCCTTCGGGATCTTTGTGCTAAATTGGATATTTCAGATGAACTGAGGAAAAAAATCTGGACCTGCTTTGAATTCTCCATAATTCAGTGTCCTGAACTTATGATGGACAGACATCTGGACCAGTTGTTAATGTGTGCCATTTATGTGATGGCAAAGGTGAGTATCATTAGGAATATAAAAGGAAAAAGATGCTACTTCCTTACTCTTAGAACACTTTTAACAGCTCTACTGAGGTAAAATTCACATACCGAATAATTCACCCATTTAAAATATACAGCCCAGTGGATTTTAGTATATTCATAGATATGTGGGACAAGCACCACAGTCAGTTTTAGAATATGATATTCCATTGTATGAATATATGATATTTTGTTTATCCATTCATCAGTTGATGGACATTTAGATTATTTCTACTTTAGGGCTATTATAAATAATGCCGCTAATGAACATGTGTATATAAGTTTCTGCATGGACATTTTTTCATTTCTCTTCTGTATATACCTTGGAGCATATTGCTGGGTCATGTGGTAAACTCCACATTTAACTGAGGAACTGCCAGAATGTTTTCCAAAGTCACTACACCATTTTACAGTTCCACAGATAGTATATGAAGGTCCTTATTTCTCCACATTCTCATTAACACTTACCTGACTTTGTTCTTTAAAATAATTTATTGAGGTGAAACTCACATAACCTTATGCATTTTAAAACAAATGGTCCAAGTTTTAAAATCGATAACTTTTTTCTTCAAGGTTTGGCTAGTCTAAATTGCTTGACATTCTTGATGAATTTTAGAATCAACTTGTCTATTCTTGCTATAAAGAAGTCAGGTGGGGTTCAGATAGAGATTGTGTTGAATCTGTAGATTAGTTTGAGGAGTATTGTTATCTTAACCATATTTTACCTTCTGATTAATGAACATTTCGGGCCTATGCTTTTCTTTGTGGGTAGTGTATTGCTGAATGATTCTTTTTTCCTGGTTACGGGTCTATTCAGATTGTCTATTCCTTAGAATCAGTTTTGGTAGTGTGTATCTTCCAAGGAATTTGTTTTCTCCAGGCTTTCTAATTTGTTGGCACCGTTGTTTATAATATTCCATTTAGTCCTTTTTATTCTTTGTCAGTTGTAATTTAATGGTCTTTTTTTAAAACCTTGGTCAGTCTAGCTGACATTTTATTAATTTTGTTGATTTTGTCAAAAACCACTTTCTGGTTTATTATTATATGCTCTAATCTTTATTATTCCCCTCTTTTTGCTTTTGTTCTTTTTCTCAAGCTTTCTTGAGGCTTACTTTTGTTCTGTTTTCCTGGCTGCCACACAGGGATCCTGTGGGAATCTCAGTTCTCTGATCAGGGATTGTGGGATCTCAGTTCTCTGATCAGGGATTGAACCCAGGCGTTCGGCAGTGAAAGCGCCCAGTCCCAGCCACTGAACCACTAGGGAATTCCCTAGGCAGTGTTTGCTGTTTTTTTTTTTTAGTGTCTTAAGATGGATTGTTAGGTAATTTAATCTTTCTTTTTTCTTGCTATGGGCATTAAGAGCTATAGATTTCCCTCTAAGCACTGCTTTAGCTGTATCTCATAAATTAGGGTATGTTGTGTCTTTATTTCATTCATTTCAAAGCATTCTCTAACGTCTTTTGACTTACTGGTTATCTAGGTGTGTTGTTTAATTTCCACGTATTTGTGAGTTTCTCAAATTTCTGTTAATTTCTAGTTTCAATCCATTGTGGTTCCAAAACACACTTTGTATTAGTTACTTTAGTCCATTTAAATTTATTGAAGTTTTGTAGCCTAGCATATGGTCTATCCTGGACAGTGTTCAATGTGCACTTGAGAAGAATATATATTCTGTTGTTGGGTATTATATCTGTTACATCTATAGATGTAAGGCATCTATAGTGTGTTTTTTCTTAATAGTGTTAAAGTCTGTTTCTTTGTTGATCTTCTGTCTAGTTGATCAATCCATTATTGCCAGTGGGGTACTGAACTCTCTAAGTATTATTGTCTATGTCTCCATTAATTTCTGTCAGTTTTTACTTCATGTATTTTGGTGCTCTGTTATTAGGTGTATGCATGTTTTTAATTGTTAGATCTTTCTAATGGATTGACCCCTCATCATTATGAAATGTCCCTCTTTATCTCTAGTAATTTTTTTGTTTTAAAGTCTGTTTTATAGTGTGATCTTTGTATAGCCACTCAGCTTTCTTGAGTTGCTGTTTGCATGATACGTCTTCTTTCCATCCTTTTCTTTTAAGTCTGTTTGCTTTAACCTAAAGTGTGTCTTTTGTATATGGAGTATATAGTATAAAGAGTATATAGTCTGTTTTTTTAATCTAATGTAAGAGTTTCTTCCTTTGATTGTGTTAATACATTCACATTTAACATTGTTGTAACTGGATTTATGTCTGACGTTTTACTTTTTATGTCTCATGTCTTTTAGATCCTCTCCTTCACTGCTTTCATGTGCATTCAGTAAATACTTTCTAATATGGCATTTTAATTTCAGCATTGAGTTTTTAACTTTTTTTTACTAGTGGTTTCTTTAGGGTTTTCTTTTTTTTTTTTTTTCTCTGCCTTTTTTTGGTCCCATCTTTATTGAGATATAACATCACATTTCTTTACATATATATTTTGCTTTATACAATTAAAAAAAGTAGTTGAGAAGAAATACACATTTTATATTCATTCCAGTTACATAATTATTTTTACCATTGCTCTTTGTTTTTTCTTGTGTAATTGAATTACTGTGTGGGGTCACTTACTTTTAGCTTGAAGAACTTTAGTATTTTCATGTAAGATGGTTCTGCTGGCAGCAAGTTTTCTGTCTTTAGCTGAGACTGTATTCATTTCACTTTCACTTATGAAAGATAATTGTGTTACATACTGGATTCTTAGATTTTACTTTGTACACTGTTTCACAGCCTCCATAGTTTCTAATGAGAAGTTATCTGTTACTTTATTAGAGTTTCCTAGTAAGCAAAAAGTTGCTTTTCTCTTGATGCCTTCAAGATTCTCCCTTTCTTTGACTTTCAACTTTTTTACTATGTGTCTGGGTATGGAGCTCTTTGCATTTGTCTTACTTGGAATTTGTTAAAATTTGTGGATATATTTCAGACTTAAATTGAAGAAAGTAGGGAAAACCACTAGACCAATCAGGGTATGAGCTAAATCAAATCCCTTACCATTATACAGTGGAAGTGAGAAATAGATTCAAAGGACTAGATATGATTAGATATATCTATTATATATGATATCTAATTAGATATGAGAGTGCTTGATGAACTATGGATGGAGGTTTGTGACACTGTACAGGAGACAGGGATCAAGACCATACCCAAGAAAAAGAAATGCAAAAAGGCAAAATGGCTCTCTGAGGAGGCCTTACCAATAGCTGTGAAAAGAAGAGAAGCAAAAAACAAAGGAGAAAAGGAAGGATATACCCATTTGAAGGCAGAGTTCCAAAGAACAGCCAGGAGAGATAAGAAAGCCTTATCAGTGATCAGTACAAAGAAATAGAGGAAAACAACAGAATGGGAAAGACTAGAGATCTCCTCAAGAAAATTAGAGATACCAAGGGAACATTTCATGCAAAGATGGGCACAATAAAGGACAGAGATGGTATGGACCTAACAGTAGTAGAAGATATTAAGAAGTGGCAAGAATACACAGAACTATACAAAAAAGATCTTCACAACTCAGATAATCATGATGGTATTATCATGATGATCACTCACCTAGAGCCAGAAATTCTAGAATGCGAAGTCAAGTGGACCTTAGGAAGCATCACTACGAACAAAGCTAGTGGAGGTGATGGAATTCCAGTTGAGCCATTTCAAATCCTAAAAGATGATGCTGTGAAAGTGCTGCACTCAATATGCCAACAAATTTGGAAAACTCAGCAGTGGCCACAGGACTGGAAAAGGTCAGTTTTCATTCCAGTCCCAAAGAAAGGCAATGTCAGAGAATGTTCAAACTATCGCAGAATTGCACTCATCTCACACGCTAGCAAAGTCATGCTCAAAATTCTCCAAGCCAGACTTCAACAGTACATGAACTGTGAATTTCCAGATGTTCAAGCTGGTTTTAGAAAAGGCGGAGGAACCAGAGATCAAATTGCCAACATCCATTGGATCATCGAAAAGGCAAGAACATTCCAGAAAAACATCTATTTCTGTTTTATTGACTATGCCAAAGCCTTTGACTATGTGGATCACCACAAACTATGGAAAATTCTTAAAGAGATGGGAATACCAGATCACCTGACCTGCCTCCTAAGAAATCTGTGTGCACGTCAGGAAAAAACAGAACTGGACAGGGAACAACAGACTGGTTCCAAATAGGGAGAGGAGTACTTCAAGTCTGTATATTGTCACCCTGCTTATTTAACTTATATGCAGAGTCCATCATGAGAAACACTGGGCTGGATGTAGCACAAGCTGGGATCAAGATCGCCAGGAGAAATATCAATAACCTCAGATATGCAGATGACACCACCCTTATGGCAGAAAGTGAAGAACTAAAGAGCCTCTTCATGAAAGTGAAAGAGGAGAGTGAAAAAGTTGGGTTAAAACTCGACATTCAGAAAACTAAGATCATGGCATCTGGTGGCAAATAGATGGGGAAACTGGAAACAGTGGCTGACTTTAATTTTTTGGGCTCCAAAGTCACTGCAGATGGTGACTGCAGCCATGAAATTAAAAGGCACTTACTTCTTGGAAGGAAAGTTATGACCAACCTAGACAGCATATTAAAAAGCAGACATTACTTTGCCAACAAAGGTCTCGTCAAGGCTATGGTTTTTCTGGTAGTCATGTATGGATGTGAGAGTTGGACTGTAAAGAAAGCTGAGCACTGAAGAATTGATGCTTTTGAACTGTGGTGTTGGAGAAGACTCTTGAGAGTCCCTTGGACTACAAGATCCAACCAGTCCATGCTAAAGGAGATCAGCCCTGAATATTCAATGGAAGGACTGATGCTGAAGCTGAAACTCGCAAAACTTGCCGCCTGATGGGAAGAACTGACTCATTTGAAAAGACCCTGATGCTGAGAAAGATTGAGGGCAGGCAGAGAAGGGGATGACAGAGGATGAGATGGTTGGATGGCATCACTGACTCAATGGACATGAGTTTGAGTAAACTCCGGAAGTTGGTGATGGACAGGGAGAGCTGCTCGCCAGCGCGAGCTGCAGTCCATGGGGTCGCAGTCAAGACATGACTGAGCGACTGAACCGAACTGAGACTAATGTTTTTAAAATAAATTTGGAAGGTTTCAGCCTTTAAACATTTCTTCCTGCTTCACTCCTTCTGGTACTCCCATTATGTGACCTTTATGTGCTTAATGGTATGCCCCATTTCTCTGAAGCGCTTTTAAATTTTTCTTCATTCTGTCCTCTGTTCTGTGAACAACTCCATCTCAGGTTTGTTAAACTTTTCCTTTGCCAGTTCAAATCTAGTTTTTCATTCCTCTAATTAATTTTCTGTCACTATGGTTGTTTATTCTAGGTCTTGATTCAAGTACCACATATTCCCTCTGTTGTTACTGAATTAGTAGCCTTACTTGAATATATATTTCTTCATTTGTTGTATACTTTTTAGAGACATTTCCAGAGACTTTAAATGGTTGTTTTTTAGTACAGTTTTCACCAGTGTCACTAGGGAGCAGGTTCATGGAGCATCTCATACTATATTATGCTAGAAGTCAAATTCACTCTCAGTGTATCCTTATTCTTTGCCAGGTCACAAAAGAAGACAAGTCCTTCCAGAATATTATGCGTTGCTACAGGACTCAGCCACAGGCCCGGAGCCAGGTGACTACATTTTCTCTCAGGGCTGAAAATAAAGATGAAAGTCTTTTTGATGCATATAAAAAAATTAACTACAGGTGATTCTGTAGCCTCTTCTCCAGGATAAAAAAATAGGACTCTATTTTAATCTTATTTAATTATTGACAGCCACATATCTTGATTAAGTTCTCTTTTCCCCCAAAGTTAATGATGTAAAATATTTGATTCCTTTTTAATCCAGATAATTACAAGATAGATGTAAATTAGGAAGCTGCTGTTTGGATTCTATGTCACCTTGAATTCAGTCTGGTTTAGCACACACACAGTGCTGCACATTTAACCAAAATAGCATTAAGTGAAATTTTAAAACCCATTTTAGCTTTAATGCTATATACTTGTCTCAAAGAGATAGGTAGGCATGTAAGATCTTTGTATCTGACTTAGAATGACTTGATTTTACAATTAGATATTATTGCTGCTCTGTAGTATTGTAGGCGGCACTTGAAAGTTGAAGCCTGACAGGCCCTGATGTAAATCCTGTAAATGTTATTTAAAAGATACATAATCTTGGCTGCATTTACAAACCTCCCCTGAGTAGGACAGCTATTACTGTAGGGAACCGTGAGAATTAAATAACATGTTAAAGTTGTATAGTCTAGGATGTGTTCAATAGATATAGTTCTGTTGCCGTCTCATGCTCTGTTTAAAGGTGTATAGAAGTGTTTTGATAAAAGGGAAAAGGAGAAGAAGAAATTCTGGCAGCAGTGACAGCAGAAGCCATCAGAATTCTCCGACAGAACTAAACAAAGACAGAAGTAAGTGGGATCTTTATGAATTTATACAACTAAATAAGGAGCTTCTCTTATTTTTTAGGTCTAGGACTAAAGAATTACTAAATTTGCCAGCAACAGTTTACTGGCAAAAGATATGTTGGAACAATAAATTCTAAATTTAGTAGCAAAGTTGTCCTTTATTCCATGGTTTTGAGACACATTGTGCATAACATTTTTCTCTAGAGGTACTAAAAAAGGTTAGAGAAGACAGGCATTTGTTGACCTGAGTTCCAGAAAAATGTGGCATGTCAACAGAAACCATGCTATGGAAATACCATCCTTTATTGCTGGTTTATACTACTTAATGCAGGGCTCGGTCCTAGAAAACTGGTGTCAATTAATGAATACTTGCTACAACTAATGAATACTTGGTGTCAATTAATGAAGCCCTTGCTACATTAGCAGCATGATAGTAAAGTTAGTGGGGCTCCCCAGGTAGCTCAGTGGTAAAGAATCCACCTGCCAATGCAGGAAAGCAGGAGATGCGGGTTCAATCCTTGGGGTGGGAAGATCCCCTGGAGCATGGCAACCTGCTCAAGTATTCTTGCTGGGATAATCCCATGAAGAGAGGAGCCTGGTGGGCTACAGTCCATGGACTGTCAGAGTCAGACACGACTGAACACACACACACACAGTTAGTGCTAAATGCCTCATCTGCACTTTGCTCCTCGGTGTAGAGGGCCCATCTGCTGCCATTTAGCAAGTGGAGCGGGTAGCTGTCTACCCTCCTCTTCCGGAGTTTTCTTTCTAAAAGCCTCCCTGTTTAACACCTTCCATCCCACCCGGCAGCCAGCAGAGACTCCAGTCCCGTCATGAGGTCCAGCAGCACCCTGCCAGTCCCACAGCCGAGCAGCGCCCCGCCGACCCCGACTCGCCTCACGGGGGCCAACAGTGATGTGGAGGAGGAAGAGAGAGGAGACCTCATCCAGTTCTACAACAACATCTATATCAAACAGATTAAAACGTTTGCCATGAAGTACTCACAGGCAAATGCAGTAAGTTTGAGGAGTGTTATTTCATACTTTTTTTTTTTCACATGCGAAGAATGAGAAATCACTTGTTTTTGAGCTGCTTCTGTGTAAAGCAGCTTGACAAATAATTCTTTTGCTAAGTAAAACTGAGAAAGTCTTTTAACAGAAATAATTTGTTTAATGAACATAACTTCTACTGTTGTAAAGTATTAAACAAGATTGTATTTGGATTCCCTGCAAAGTACAGTCATATGAGACGGAGGGCATAAGTTCAAATTACCCAAAACTTGCCAGCTCTGGTGACCTTGCAAATTATTTAACTTTCTCTGTGCCTTTTGTTTCCTTGTATATAAAATGGGAATACAAGTAGTCCTTTGCTTATAGGGTTGTTGTGAGGATTAAATGACATGATGTATTAAAAATGGTTAAAACAGTGGCATAAAGAAAGCACTAAACCGATTCCTATTGTATGGTTTTCTTTAGGTTTAATTTTTGCTGCGAATACATCACTATCTACCATTCATAAAGCATTTGGTTTATTATTCCTCTTTAATGATTCAGCAAGAATAACCATTTTCCCAAAAAAGTAACTGGTTAGGAATTTTGTTTACCGTAGAGTATTTTTTTTACACAGATGGATGCTCCTCCACTCTCTCCTTATCCATTTGTAAGAACGGGCTCTCCTCGCCGAATACAGTTGTCTCAGAACCATCCTGTCTACATTTCCCCACATAAAAATGAAGCGATGCTTTCTCCTCGAGAAAAGATTTTCTACTACTTCAGCAACAGTCCTTCAAAGGTGAGCCTAATGTAAAGTTTGGCCTTTACCAGCCCCACATACTTAGGATTCTAAGGGTTGTTGGGAAACCTTCAACACGCACACGATGGGATCTGCCAAGGAAGAGTGACCAGTAGCCCCACAGCAGCAGAAAACAAGGGTTTATGGGAGAACTTTCAAGTTGGAAACAGGGTAAGGGGTTTGGATTTTCATCCCTCTCTTTTCCTATTTGTGCATTTGAACATTCTGCTATAAATCTGGAATTTTATTTATTTTTTATTTTAAAACTTTAAAATTCCACATTTCTGTTAGGGAGAGAAAACCCAGATCCCTTGATGGATTACTCAGTACCTGCGTCTGGGACAGGAACTGTCTCTGTCCTTTGAATTCTTAGCCTAAGAGGAGAAATGGGCATTTTATAACGGTATGCACATTAGCACCAATTTAAGTGGTAGCATCTGCCTCAGTCTGCAGTGGGTAGGGAAGCTTGAGTCAAGCCTTAACGGATGAAAAATTAGGAGGCTGCTGAGGTGTGGAAGGAAGGGCATCCAGGATGAAGTGGACAAGAGAGGGAAACAAAGTCCTTGAAGCAGTAAGGCTAGAGCTCCAGGACTCACATGTTACTCACTGTTAAGGAGGCAGCTAGATCTCAGAGGCCCTTAAGGGACACTTACATTTATAAAGACTGGTCAGAAAACACAGAGAGAGAACAAATGGCCCAGGAGAAGCACATGCACAGATCCCTAAAACACACACTGTCAGTGCCATGAGGAGACGGGTGACAGGCAGATGGCAGGGGAGGGCTGCTCTGCTGGTTCCCTGTTAGTAGACTTTCATCCCACGCCAAATTAAGTTGCAAACGGATTAAAAAGTTAAACAGAAAAGTAAACTGGAATAGGACTATTCAATTCAAAAGAAAGCCAAAAAAGGAAGACAACAAACAAAGAGCAAGGAAATACAGGTGGTCTAAATACCCCAGCTAAAACGCAGGAATTGTTAACACTGGATTAAACTACGATACAGATTACCACAGAATACTATGCAGCAGTTAGATATGTGATCCATATATACTGATATGAGAAGGCGTAAGATATAACGTGGACTGAACAGTACATAATATACCATTTTAATTTTTTTGAAACCCTACTTAATGAACATTACATTTCTAATGCATGCCTTCCTAGAAAAAAGAGCAGAAAGCTACACAGTAGCCTGATCTGTTCAGTGAATGAATGGTAACAGTAAGTGTCCTTAGGGATTGGGTGAGGACAAGAAGGCATATTCTGTATGAATCTGGGGGAGAATAAGTATTCATTTTTAAACTGTCATGTACATATTATATAAATTATGGTGTATAAAACAGTGTACTGTATATAAATTAGATATACTAATGTGTTATTAATCTATATTGTTAGTATATAGTAAGGCACACAATTATACTTGCACAATAGATACAAAATATAATGTATATACATTATACAAATACCACTTGTACAATTAGTGTATAGTTAACAATTTAAGAATATTCAAGCAAGTGGGAGACTAGGAAGCAGAGCAGACTTTTAGGGAGGCAAGAGAGTAGGAGAGAAAGAGGAAAGCTTGCTTAAAATGGTTAAAATTTGAGAAGGTGCATATACTGATTATAGAAAACTGTGGTGGTTTTATTTTAAACCTCAGAAAAGCCTATTATTTAAGAATAAAAAATAAATAAATAGGATTTGCTTTAAAACATCTGAGAGATGAGAAGTGAAGGTATAGATCAAATAAGACTGGCCAACATTGCTGAAGTAGGGTGATGGTCATGTGAAGGTTCACTATATATGCTTTTCCGTTCCCATGTTTGACATCTCCTAAAACAAATGCACGTAAAATCTGGTCAGTACGCTTTCTACTAGGAAGCATGGACAATGAAATCAGTGGCACATGAAAAAAAAATTATCCGAAGATAATGGAACAGCTGACTTTTGGGACTCTGGGGAAACTTCGTGCTGAAGGCACCTATACATAGATCTGGTCTTTCTAGCCCCATGGCAATATTCTTCTCACTCCAGGTTCCTCACGTGAACCAGAGCATGCAGAAAATAAATTTGCCTGACTTTCCTCAGTTCTCCCGAGGAAGATGTATAATACATTCTAGAATTCTATATTATACTTATGAATTACCTACCAGGGAATTAAGACCTCTCCTATGAAAGTCCATGGCTGCTAAAATGAGTAACACTAAACTGGGGGAAAAGGGGACATAATACTATATAAAGTCATGTTACTTTAAAAAGGAAAATGGAAATGTATAAAATTGATTAAATATGGCATAGCAATGTGATGCTCTGTAACTTTTGTAAAAAAGAATCAGATTTGTGAACTTTTATATTGTTAAAGTGTATATCAAAATCACCTCTGGAGCGTGTTAAAAAAACAGAAATACTGCCTCTATCCCAGTCAGTCATCACTGTCAGCTAGCTAGAAGTGAAACCAGAAGGATGTAAAATTTGCTGGTTCTTTCCTTTATAAAGATGTTCAAACTCTTCAAAGTAAACTGCTTAACTATTTTGAGGTTCTTTGATGCAACACTGAACTGTGTGTATTAGAATTTTAACACTTTTTGTATCTATCTTTACCTCTGCCACCAGAGACTGAGAGAAATTAACAGTATGATACGGACAGGAGAAACTCCAACCAAAAAGAGAGGGATTCTTTTGGAAGATGGAAGTGAATCACCTGCAAAAAGAATTTGCCCGGAAAATCATTCTGCCTTATTACGTCGTCTCCAAGATGTAGCTAATGACCGAGGTTCCCATTGAGGTTAGTCCGTTGTATTGAAACTGTCTCTTCACAAACTCTGTTTAGCAGCAGCATTTAACGCATGCTAGATTATGGGGCTCTTTTCCTGAATCCTTCCAGTATCCTTATGGTACTTTTACTTACCCAACTGCCTTTTTTCCTACCTTGCAGTGCTTGCCATCAAGGCTGCCTAGAATCCAACCCAGTTGGATTTTTTAACTCTTTGGCAAAGCTATTCCAAGTATTACAATACAAGTACTGCAGAGAACGAAGCGTACTCATGTTTAGAAGAGGTCTCTGTTAACATGTTCCAGCAGAGGAGCCATATTTCAGTTCATTCCTGTTTTGTGGTCAGCCCTGGCCCTCATGAAAAGCAAAACTTGGCATTTCGTCCTAAAACACTTGGTAGGAGTGTGAGATTTCTGCATTCCTAAAAGGTAACAAATTGGGAAAGCGCCCAGATTTGGAGGTCCTAGATAACCAGTCCAAGTCTCCCGTTTCCTTTGTGTAATTCTTCCCTACCCCAGTAGGTGTGGTGCAGTGTGACAAGTCTTTGGTGTGCAATGTGTGAGTGAACTTGTATAAGAAGTGGCACTTTAGGGCTGTAAAAAGCATGATTTTGTAACCCAGATTTTGCTGTATATTTGCGATGGCACTTTCTACAATGTGAACTTTATTAAGTACAAAACTTCTAGGCTTAATATCTTCTTTGATGCTTTTGTACTTTTTTAAAATTGTTAAAGCCCCAGTAGGTACCTTTTGGGCATGTGTTTGAAATTCTCCATTTTTATTGATAGGGATCAGCTGGCTAAGTAAAGATTTTAAATCAAGTTGAATTAAGAGGATTATTATGAAAAATTATGACCTCTTCCTTTAGGAGGTAGTTATCCAAAAAGACATCTCTTTATTAAGGTGGTATTTTTAAATATCTTTGGGTGTGTTCCTGGAAGTTTTAAAAAAATAGATTGGAGAATTTTAGGTTTTTATTAGTACACAGTACCATTTATACAGATTAGAAAATGTTAATTTAACAGCTACTGAATTATCTATATATACCTTTATTAATCACTATTGTTCCAGCAGTTTTAAAGTTGAATGAATAATCTTATTAGGGAGAAAGTTCAATTGTAAATTGAATCAGTATAAACAAAGTTACTAGGTAACTTCATATTGCTCTGAAAGAAATATGGAACTTACACTGTTCAATTAGAATAGTGTTCTGCAAAAATATTTATAAAACCTCTCAAGATACTGCTACTGTAATTTTATATGAAAATAAGTGTATTTTTCAATAAAGCATTTATAAATTAATCTTTGTTTATATTGAGAAAAGGGTATTTAGTTTCCTGCATAAATGACAAAGAACAATCATTCATTGATTTATTGTCTCTACAAAACACACTAGTCATTCATCATTTAAATCTGACTTCATTAGAAACCGTTTTAACACTTTTTCTCCCTCCTGCCATAAAAATACAGTAATTTGCTTTAAAAAAAAAAAAAAACACACCTAAGAACAAGTGTTCTGGTTTCCTCTCACTCTCCTAGTATGTCCCTCAGTGACAGCAGTTTGTATATCAGTAACACAGTAAGCTGAAGACTGAGGTTCATTCATTCAACTGCTCCTCCACTTAAAAGTGCTAATAAGCTATGGAAACTGCTCTCTCTATCCTTTCATCTCTGCACCCTAACATATGTACAACTGAAACCACCAATTAAAAAATCATTATAGTGTTGAACTTTGCTTACTTCATTAGTTTAAATGAATGCAACTTACCTTTAGCATTATATTCAAAAAAATATGTAAGCTTCAAGGTCCCCAATAATTTGGAGTACTGAACTAGATAACCACCTTAAAGACACTCCTGACAGAAGTAATGCATCACGTAAAGAGAGGTTTCCAGAACGTGCGGTTAGAAGCTAAGCACACATGAACAACACCGACGTCAGCCACTGTTCACAACGCTTTACTCTGCAGGCGGTCCTTCGCATTGGTCAGCCTTACGAGCCGAAGTTCAGTAGGAAAGTGCGTGGTGCACCCGATTCACCAGCTCTTAAGTCGCTACAGTTTTCTCTTCTTTACTGAAAGGCTGTACTGAGCCAGGCTTCACCCATGACAGGCCAGCGACATGAACACTTTTATTGTGCTGTTCTTCAGGCTTCTTCTAGGCACAATAAAAAACAGACATTACAGACCAATAAGGAGACTTCAGCACTATACCAGTCCGTCTCCCCAAAAGTCACTGTATGCACTCAATGGTCACCAGTGAAGACACTTTAGAAAGGAAATGGCAAGTTACCTATTTCTAAAATGGTCATTTACTTACTTTCTGAGTCAGCATCTTCTCTCTGGCTTCATCATGGACAGAAGGATTCCATGGAGAAAAGCTGAAGGAAGAGAGAAACACTAAAGAGCGGCTCACTAAATTTAATGTCCTTTTTTTTTTTTAAAAAAATATTTGTTTTTATTTATTTCTTTGTGTTGGGTCTTAGTTGCAACATGTGGGATCCACTTCCCTGACCAGGGATTGAACCCCGGGCCCCCTGCATTGGGAGCATGGAGCCTTAGCCACTGGACCACCAGGGAAGTCCCTAATGTCCATTTTTAAGCCTGCTCCCCAAACAGAACTTAACAAGGAACAGTCTTAATCAGTCGGCAGTATGTAAGTTTCAGACATTACCTAAATGATTTTCTTACGTAATTATCCCTTAGAGAGCACTTTTCCTGGGTTAGCTCACATAAGCCTTGCAACCACCCCTGATGTCCTATTACAGACAAAGAAAGCAAGGTACAGTAAAATTAAGTAACTGCTCAGGATCTCCAAAGCCAATTAAGTGCAAATGTCACCCAGTCTTAACTGCAGAGCCCAAGCTCTTAACACTACACTACGCTCCTCTCTCCCAGCAACACCCATGCTGCCCAAGAGCTAAGTCACGTCAGCTCTCAACACTTGCAGACACTCTTTCCCAACACACGCTAACTGTGCTTGGGGAACCCATGATTCAGACTGTTCACTCACACTGATCAGTTTCCCTCCTTTCACCAAATCTGTAGGTTGATGGGGTAATGACCATTTAAGAGGGGCTCCAATTGGAAGGAAAAGTCCTGACGCTTGAGTGAGCACATTACCAGGATCTCTGAGAAACCAGTCACTCAATAGCTTGCTCCTGGCCAGTGTCATACATGTAAGGCAGAAGTCAAGTTAGAAAGGTTGTAGGCTAGCAGATGGCTCACTTTCCTTTTAAATCCCCATTCTAAGGCCACCTGGAAAACAGAAGCCCAGTACAAGTGCGGCTTATCTGGATAATGTACCACTCACCTAATTGCATAGGGGTCTTCTATTTTAGGTTGGTCAAACAAGCGAGCAGTGCACACCTTAACGCTGTCAACCACTTTACTTTTAAAAAGCTGAATATCTTTCTCGTACCTGTGTCAAAAGTTTAAATCAAGAGGTTACCAACATGATCTCCTTCACTGTCTTTTCAAATGTATCTTAAACGTATCTTAAATGACAAAGCAGAGAAACATACAGTACTGCAGCCTCTGGGTTTAAGGGGCTTGCTGTATCAATCTTGTAGAAGACTCTCCTTGCGTACATCAGTACTTGCCAAATGTGATTATGGTTCCGCCTAAAGGGAAACACAGCGGGGTGACTAAGGCTTCCCCTTGCTGGCTTACATCACCACAAGAAACTTTATTTACTAACCTCCATTTTGCAAATGCTCTCTTCACATCCAGTTCACCCGAGGTGGGATCCACTAGCGGGTGAAAGACGGGAATATCAAACACCAAACGCTACAGTGAGAGAAGGACACTGCCTTTAATGGAAGCAGTGGAGCTTGTTAAACCCACACACAGACGTTGTAAAAGGAGCTTCAGGACAAGGCAGTCTTGTTGCTTAAAGTCAAAGAGCTGCCTTGAGAGGGACACTTGAGTACTTCCACCGTTTTCCTGTCAAAGTAAATTTTGCAAAGACGCAAAGGGAAAGTCGCTCTCCCCACCACAGCAGAGCACTCGCCACTCACGTGGCCAGTGCTCCACCACAGCCTCCAGCCTCACAGGCACACCCTGCACAGAGAGAGAAACAAGGCTGAAGGCAGAGGCCCGCAGGCCAAAGATGGAACAAAGCAACAAAATCCCTCAAAGGACTACACGGTAGACAGAACATCCTGGGAAACCGAAATCATGAAAGTGATTAGGTCCAGAAAAGAACCAAGACATTCTGAAAGCCCCGTTAAGCCCTCCTCACTGACCACGCAGTGAAGCCAGAGCGTATCCCCCACTTACGGGACAGTCACCATCCGGGTAGTTATCAGGGATGTAAACTGTAAACTTAAATACGCCATCTTGATAAAGTCCATGCCGTATGAATATTACTCCAAACCACACTGCAGGACAGAACAGAAACACTTAAGGGCTAAGTCTGCGTCAGCGGAATCAAACATGCTATAAAAACAGCGAATGCTTCTTACTTAATGCAGATCGATAAGACGGCTGCACGTAGACACCTGGTAACTTCTGCTTCACAACCAAGGTACTGAAACAGAAGCAGAATAGTGAGACCGCAGGAATGTAAAGGACACATACAGACCAAGCCACCCACATTCTGTAAAGAGGGAACAGTCCCTCAAAGGGCAGCCGATGCCCTGACCACACAGACGGAGTCAGCACAATCGCTCACCTGGCCCTAACTGCTGTCTGTCTACTGGCTTCATGACATACGCGCAGAGCAGCACAGCCAGAAAAGGGCCCCAGGTTAAGAAACGAAAGCCAAGCAGGGAGTCACAGTCACGTTTCCTCCCAGAAATCAGCTTCCCCAAAACATTATCTTGGCAGCCAACCTGTATAGTTAATGCTGGACATCAAGTTTTAGATCAGTGAGAGTTATTTGTAACGTTATCGCTTTTGTGACCACAGACAACAGATCTTACCCACACACATTCAAAAGCTCTTTGAAGGTCCAATTTTAGGTAATTAAGACATTAAAATTCCACGGGATTTCCCTCACTTGGGGGTCATTTTAAGTGTCAATGGGCAGCATCTGACTATACTCTGCTCCTGAATTCACCCCCAACTCAGGCCCTTGAACTCTGCAGGCCTTGGCGTGGGAGCCGGCGGGAGCTGAGACGAGGAAGACAGGCTGCGCTGGCTCTTCTGGGACCTGGTCGTTCTGCTCTGCTCCCTGCGGCTGAGCCATGAGCCTGTACAAGTAACGCTGTGACCAGACCTAGGAAAGAACTGAGGGCCTTAAAATACATTAACCTGCCAAACCTCAGTTTTACTGAGGAATAACTTATTAGATCTCAGTTGACATTTTACCTATTTGCTACCACACTTATTTTTCAATCATTTTAAAGTAGTTGTTCCATTTTCAAATCACTACAATTCAGCACATCAACAGCAGCATGGATGGCAGATGTATCTCCTACAGAGCTTTGCCAGAAAGGCAGATTTCGTGGCCTAATACAGCAGATTTAACACCACAATAGAAGCCTGCCCTGCCTCGCCTCAAATACAGGCATCCATTGTAAAGTTAGCAGCTCACGCTCAGCCATTCGCACGGGGGCCTCAGACCCTCTGACCATTACAACACGAGTAAAGAAAGGGGGCACTGGAGGGTGCTTTTGAAACAGCTTCATGGGCAAAGGCATTTTTACATGACTGAAACTCAGACCTAATTCTCCAAACTTGCTGCCCATATAACAAATGACCAAATAAAATGCCATCTGCACTCACTCACTGCTTGAGCCCCTCTGACGGGCCAAGCGCTGTTTCATTACTACCAGACTATGCAGAGGTGCCCATCTCCTCACAATCTATGGATAGGTACAACCTCGGTCCAATTTGTGACTTATGTGAGTAGTCAAGTTCTTAGATGGAGCCCAGATCTTTTAAAACTTCTCAATTGTCTACTTCTGCCTTTGGGGGTCCTACAGAATAACTCAAATCCTCTAGTTGATGGGCCTTCAAATATATGAAGACAGCTTCAATAAGTACTTTCTAAGTTTTCTCCAAGTTAGCGGTTCCTGTTCCTTCAATTGTTGACTCCCAAGGTCAGGCTTCCTGACCTCCGCCTCCTGGGACTGGCCTCTCAGTCTGTCAGGATGCCTCATAAGGGTGATCACCAGAATGAAGCACCAGCCTCCAGCTGCATCTGACCCAAGACTGAATAGATTGCCACTCTCCAACCGTCCTGCCCTCTACAACCACCTCTTCAGGGGGTGAATTCCCCACCTCATATAAAGGTAGACCAAAATTAAGTTCCTGGATGCTTAATAAATCTCAGTTTCTACCTCCTCTTGCTTTTCAAAACAGACATAGAAATTAAAGCACATATTTATCTTTGAATCTTACTTACCCAAGCTCTCAGTAAGAACAGTTACTTTTAGAAGCAGATATTTATATACCACCACTGAGGCCTTGGTGAAGAAAGATTACATTGCCAGCATCAGATTCCATCTTATACACGTTAAGGCTCACACTGAAGGGGGATGGGTTTGACCGTCAAGATTAAAGGGCTGCCGTTTACTGAGTCCATCAGAATAAATTTCATTCTTCACCTTTAAGGGTCATTCAAAATTTAACCGGGCAGTTTCAGAACTTACAATTCTGCAAGAAGGGAGTATTCCAGGTAGAAAGGTCCGTAGGAAGCATGCGTGCCATTTGTTGACTGTGTTGCTGGGGCAGGAGATGTAGGCTTAGTTATGGGCAAAGCATTTTTGGGAATAGAAGGCAGCTGTTTCTTTGGAGCGGTGCGTGGAGGACTGGTTTTCACATCCACTGTTAATGTCTTCTCTTCACCATCAGACCGCTATTCAAGACGAAGTGGTGAGAACATTTGTTAGGATGATTCTTAAATCACAAGGCTATATGTGCTGTCCTTCAGTCCTTGACTGAAAAGCTAGTATGACTCTCTTACAGGGACCTTCTAGCATCGTGGTCGAGATGACCTGGAAGTCTATTGAGTGGGCAAGCTATTATAGACAGCAGAATCAAGCTGATGCAAGACTAAACCATTAGAAAAACTCATTCATCAGCTGTATCCTATAAAGACAATAAAGCCAATGTTTACAGGATTTACATGAAACAGAAAAAGAAAGGGTTTCTCTTCAAGGCTCCAGAAAGAGGGCAAGGAGTTACTACACAATTATACCAGATTAGAAAGGTGCCCTGGCACGTAGATGTAGAAAGTTAGGTGCTAAGCATCTCAAAACAAATAGTGTAATGACTGCAATTAGTCACTCCCTGATGTCAGCGCTTTGGTTAGAAACAAAGGATGAACCTCTTCTCTCACTCACATGGGTCTGATTTTGATCTGGTCCCTAACTGGTATGTTTTTACATTTGGACTATCATTAGTATAAACTGTCATTCTTAGTCAAAGACAAAGGCCTAAATGATTCAGAGACTAAACTACCACCCCACAGGTATTTCCTTGGCTCCAGGACCGTCAGAGGCTGTATCATCAGCTGTATTAAAAATGTACACAGTATCAGGTACAGAAAAAAAAAAAGAAAGATTACTAGGGTATTCTCTTAGACATGGAATTATGGGTGACATTTTCTTTTTGTTTGCATAGTTTAAGCTTCCCTAAAACATATTTTACAAGATATTTTAGTTAGATAAATTAAACCAGTGCTCTCGAGTCTGACTTGACCAATTGGACTGGCCTTTCCCACAACTTCGCTAATCATGAAATCTTGAAGTCTGTAGGAAAACTACCTACAATATGTGTCACAAATTTCATCATGTGTGAATATAACCTAAGTCAAAATAACAGAATTTTGATTACCAGAATGGTTTCTGAGATGTGATCTCGGTCTCAGAAGCTGACTTAAATCAAGGAAATAATTATTTCTCAAAAATAAAACCTAAACTAGAAAACCAAAGTTAATTCTGCTAAGACGACAGGCAATCTTAATATGGATTATTCTGGCCTCCGTTTTGACCCAAACAGGTTTCCTCCCTAAGTTCATCAACGATACCTACTTTGCGTACAGAGCTTGTAGACATGCTCCAGAAAGGGTTCATAACGTGTGCTCCCAACAAAGAAGTTCAGTGGTCTGTGTCATCAAATTCTTTTGTCCTCAGAATTCACTTCACCTTAAAATGAGACGGGAAAACAGAGAAACATACTGATACCAACAGTTAAAGACTTCTGAAATAGTTAAGAGCTAAATCTGAACCTCTAAACAGAAATACAATAGAATGTTATATAATATGCAGTTATAAAAACCTAGGGGAGAAAGTCTTCAGAAATAGTTTCCTTCTACACCCCCTCCCTCTTCTGACTCCAATTTCTTTCCCATCTTTAAATGCCGACAGGAATCTGTGTACTGAGTCTTTGGCCAGGATTCAGAATATTCAGTGACACAGTTCAGCTCTGGTGCCAGCAGTGCAGAAGATATGAACTAAACAGTTGCTACTAGCAGAATATCTAGGCATCCGACTGCTGGGAAAGCCAGGTTCTGAATGCACTGTACCCACAGACACAAAAGGTCTAGCATAGTTCTCAGGGTTACGGGGACTGAAGATCCACGGGAGCTGATTTAAGCGTGTCTTAAACACAGAATGATTCTTTCCAGTAAAACTGGCAACCAAAAACAAAGCATGACAGAGACTGGATCCCATTGGGACCATCCACATACACACACAGAAAAACCTGATCTTTTCAACTGTTTCAATCCTGGAAACAGCAGAATTATGCATTGAAGGAACTGCCAAGCAATATGTACAAACGCAACAGAAGAGGGCCAAAGAGACCTTTCACACACATCTTCCACCAAAGCATCATGAAGTGGATAAGAAACCCTGTCTCAAAGGTCACAAAGTCAGTGGGTCATTTACTAACAATACAAGGGAGAAGCAGCAAGCGGAGCTGTAAGGACAGCAGCTTGTCTGCTCTGGTGACATTCCCCCAGGCTCGGTCATGTTTAAAACAGAGCTCTGCTCGATTCCTACTTGCACCAATCAAAAGGCTGAAGGTGGCAAGGGTCAGAACTTCAACAGTATTTTACCAGATTTATAAGCAAGTCATTACAGTAGGATGTGCCAAATGTCCCCATTCAGCAAAAATGTGTTTTCTCCCGAGCCCGTGACATACACAGGTGGGTCTCTTATCCTGCCAGTGCCCATTACTGCTGTCCTGCTTTCCAAGATACAGTGTCGCCCAATAATTAAATCAAAAGAATGTGGGTTCTGGTTCTTCCACTTAACCTAATGACTTAAACCCAGTAAGCAGCAACTTATTGCTGAGAGGTCTCTGCAAACCTGTGACTATTATACAAGCCAAAATGGCAGGGCACCAAACCTGTAGTGGGGGTAAATATCCCTGTTTGGCGCAAATGAAAACAACATGGTTTTCAGATACAGAGTAATGGGCAGCACCCAACCGTCATCTAGGTCAAACCTGATTTGACAGGGGAATTCTGTTCCCCTGGGACACAATGCTCACCACCAAGTAAATTGACTGGGGTGGATTACTCACCTGTAATACAGGTCTCTTCCAAGTCTAATACCGAGTACTTCTATGACTCTGCCTTTAAGAATCAAATGTTAATCAAACTTACCCCCAGGTTCCTCCTGCCTTTAAGAAGGAGGTATTGTCTACTACTGTCTTTGTTTCCAACAACGACATAATCACCTAGAGAAACTGCAGCACGCTTTTCAGGAGTAACTACATCATTTAACAGATGTCTACTGGGCAGGTACAGCATTTTTCCAACAGATGTGCCATCGATAGAAGAAAACAGGACAGGTCCTAGTCATTCCGAAACAATTTAAAATATCTGCTGATCTGGTCGTACAAACAACAAAAGACTGTCTCTTAATATCATACAGCTGAGAAGTCGTAGGTTAGCCCTATACGAATTATCCGCACGTGTACTGAGCCAAAACTTGAGACGGGCGGTGCTTACCTCCTATGCCTAAACAGGCACATCACCCCGAACAGGCTTAAATCACACGTTAAGAGGTGACAGAGCAGGACCCAGGGAAAAGATGAAAACTGCCTCGGCCCCGGATCTCTAGGGTCAGCCGGGACCGGCACCCTCGCCCGGGGCGTAAACCCATCTCCGCGCACGTAGGGAATCTGGACAAACCTGTCTCGGGATGATGCAAGGCAGGAGCCAAACCCTGACCTCGCTGCTAGCTCGAGGCCGGCCCCGGGCCCCGAGACCCTCGGGTGAGGGGGCTGCGGTCCTCGGACGCTACCCTCAAGCTGGAAGCAGAGAGGGAGCCGGGCGAGGAAGGAAGGCCCCGGACTGGGACAGCCAGCTCGGCCCGCCTCCCCTCCTCAGGCCGGTCCGGTCCGGCTCCCGGTCAGCCCCCAGGGCCAGGCCCCGGGGTCGGCGCCCGCCTGCGCAGCAGGTGCCTGCAAACGCGGACAGGTGCCCGGCCCCGCCCCCGTGTCCCAGCGCGGCCGCCGTCGCTCCAGTCTAGAACCCCCGGCAGAGCACACAAATGCCGGGCCTGAGGACGCTGGCGGCCCGGGTCTGAGGACTCCACGGCCCTCGCGCACCTACCACAGCCTGGCAGCGCTCCTCACCTCGGTGTTTTCAATGCAGTGCTCCCAGCGGCCGAGCGCCGTCGCAGTCCCACAGCATCTCTGGCCGCAGCGCCAGCCCAGCCCCTGCCTACTCTCCGCCCCGCCCTGCCCTGTTCTCAGCCTCCGGCTCCGCCCCGCAGCCCCAGCCCCAGGACCCGGATGCTTCCGCCCAGCCTCGCGGCGCAGAGTGGTTCCTATACCTGTCGGTCAAAGACGTTCTTCCGGGGGCGTTGGGGCGGTGACTAAAGGTCCTGCCAGTCAAATCTGCTCGGGTCGGGTGGGGCCGCGCTTGAGCCTCCCCTTACGTAACAGCGCCCGGAGAGAAATGTCAGTCACAGAAGTATCGCTCCCAGCGGGGGAGGGGGGGCTTGTGCTTGGGGGGAGGGGGAGAGGGAGGGGGGCGGAAACAAGCACCAGGACATAATTGGTGCTAGCGTCTGCCAGTCACCATGGAGACCCGCCCACGGGCCTCTGCGTGGCCGCCGGTGCTAGTCGCGAAGGCTGTGACTGCGGGTTTCCCAAGCCTGAGTCAGGGGTGGGTAGGGTCGCGGAGCCCGAGTCCCGAACAGGGAGCCTGGGGGCGGGGCCGGCCGCCGCCCGACCGCCCCGGTGCCCGCCCTCGCTCGTCCCTCAGTCTCCGGCTGCGCCGCCAGGCCGGAGACCGCCACGTCGGGCCGACTCGGTCTGGCCGGCCCGCAGTGGGAGGGGCTGGGGCCGCTGTCAGGTTGGGAGAACCTGGGAGAACGGTTGGTGTATCCTTGAGAAATGCCCGTTTTCTATGTCAAAGAGTGGAGGAGCGCATAGGTACAGAAAACGGGACCAAACTCCGAAGTCACCCCTTGGCAGTAGCCTAGCTGCCAGAAGGGCTTTTAAAAAGTATACCTATCGGGCCTGACCTATAAAATCCGAATCCGAGGGGCGATGAGTACCAGGAATTTACATTTGTCGTAACTTCCTCTGGCGATTCTGGTATGCCTTGAGGACTGAGAACCTCTTGCACGGTAACGAAGCTCCCGGTCCTCTGATTTTTTAATTTTTTTTTTTTTTTACCTAACAAAGGTGATCTGGAACATCTTCACCACATCTAACTCCTTTCACGGGCGTCGTTTCAGACTGAATAAAGTCTAAACGCAGCCTGATTCACAAGGCACATTCTGTGCTGGCCTCCTTCCCATATTCCCATCTCATTTCCCACGTTTCTCTCCGGCCTCATTCTGTGGCGGTTGCCCTTGGCTTTTACACCTCCGAGGCTTTTCTTATAATGGTGCCTCCTCTTGGGGTGCTTTTCCAATCCCCACCTAAATTCGGGATCTTACACTCAGAAGAGGAGAAATGTTCTCTGATCTGGCTGTTTTGTTCAATTTTTGGTGGCCTTTCACATTCTGGTAAAATGACCTCCTTGTTAAATGGCAGACAGCCAAACGCTCCTAATCCCAAGGGTTGGTTCTGAAATCCAACTTCCTCCTCTAGTGAAAACATTCCTGAGCCACTTCCGTTTGTCCAGTTAAAATACACTCGGGAATGTAGTAATGCCCTTACTATTAGTCCCAGTCAATATAAAGAGGAAGATGAGCAGGAAGTCCTTTCTCCTGGCCACAGGTGATCTCCCTTGGCACCTCTCTGACCCAATCCCTCCTCAACTTCTTGGCAGTCTCATCATTCTTTCCTAAACTTTTTTCTGATCCCACCTTCAACCCTCCTTCTTGACAATCTCATCTCTTCCCTAAGCCTCACCAAGGACTCACATATATTTCTCCAGCTCAGACCTCTCCACTTTGCTTCAACTCCAGGTATCCAACTGCCCATTTCGGCACTGGATGCTTCAGACACGTATCAAAATCCTTACAGTTGCACATGCCAGAAAATCCAACTCAAATCGACTTGCATAGCAAGGAGATTTGCCTCATACGGGAGGGCAGGGTCCAGCGGTGGCAGTCTGGATTTCAGGCACTGCTTTCCTTCCAGTGCCTGGAATGGTTCCTTAGACACACCCAGGTGTGATAATGGCTAGCAAAACAGAAAGCATCTGTTTCTTCCACAGATCTCTTTCACAGAGCAAAGATACCTTTCCCAGAAGCTCCCCAGAAGCAATGCTCACATTTCAGTGACCAGAAACAAGTCACGCGCTGGTCTCTGCCCACAGTGAAACCAATCAAGGTCAAGTGGAATGAGTCTGCCATGATTGGCTAGGGGCTCAGCAAGATTTACCCTCATCCCTGGCCTTTAGGCAGAGGAGTGACATGATTGGTTTGTATTTTGAAAAGACCCATGGAGAAGGAAATGGCAACCCACTCCAGTATTCTTGCCTGGAAAATCTCATGGACAGAGGAGCCTGGCAGGCTACAGTCCATGGGGTCGCAGAATTGGACATAACTGAGTCACTAAACAGCAACAGCTTTGCCTGGAGAACAGACTGTGGGGTCACGAGAGTACTTGGGGAAACGCTGCAGTTCAGCAAGAGACAGCTGCATGAATTTGATGGTCAAGATGGGGAAGTGAATGAGTTCAGATATTCAAGAGGTGGATAGACAGGACTCGCCCGTGGATTAGATACGGGGATGAAGACAAGGGGTGTGTCATGGATGAAGCCTAGATTTTGACTTGACCTACTGGATGAATGGTGAGGACTTTCACTAAGAGGAGAAACAGTAAAAGCCATGGTGTTTGCAGGGGTGGAGGGATGGGGAAATAGTTCGGTTTCAGTTAGGCAATGTTTGGGGGTGTTTCTTTAAGTTCTCTTGCCTGTGTGTTGTTAACTATTTCCCCCTTCTTCCTGACTAACAGAGCCTTAATTTTTGTTGAGTCTTTCCCTTCAGTGGTTTCCTGTTCTTGGGGCAATATAGTCACCGTGGGCCTGGCATGGCAGGGCCTATCTGTCCAGCCCCATAGGTCTAGGCTCCAGCCACTCACATTCTTTTAATTCCTTGGACATGTGATGCTCTCCCAGTCTGCCCCGCCACAAGAAGGGACTCGGGTGTTCCCTTTGTCTGCACCATCCTTTTCTCAAAAAGTCGGGGCACAGCGGCTAAACAACAACATGTCTCTGCTCAAACACCACTTCCTGAGGGCAATTTTCTGTCTATGTGGGAGATGACTTGTTAGTATCTATCTCTCTACTATATAGTAAGCTCCATGAAGCAGGCACCATGTCTGTTTCATTGTTCCTGGCCTCCCCAGCATCCAGTGCAATGCCTACGTGTGGTGGGTATGAAACGGATTCTTGACAAATGAAGGGCAGAGGCAACTCTGTTCAGTTCAGTTGCTCAGTTGTTGTCCGACTCTTTGAGACCCCATGGACTGCAGCACGCCAGGCTTCCCTGTCCATCACCAAACTCCCAGATCTTGCACAAACTCATGTCCCTCCAGTCAGTGATGCTATCCAACCATCTCATCCTCTGTCATCCCTTTCTCCTCCTGCCTTCAATCTTTCCCAGCATCAGGGTATTTTCCAGCATCAGGATATTTTCCAGTGAGTCAGTTCTTCACATCAAGTGGCCAAAGTATTGGAGTTTCAGCTTCAGCATCAGTCCTTCCAATGAATCTTCAGGACTGATTTCCTTCAGAAGCAACTACAGTATATTTAAAATACCAACCAATCTGATGCCTCCAGATCTGCACCAAGGAGCTGATTATGAAAATGAGGATGATTTATTTAAAGGGAAATGAAAAGGTAGCCTTGAGGTACCATTTCTTCAAGACTAAAATATAAAGTACTAAGAAAAAAATAAAAAAGCTACTGACCCTAAACCTTACCTGTAAAACATTTTTAATCACTCATTTTATATTCATTAGTCTAACCTTTTGGAGCATATCTGATATTTGTGTCAAAAGATGAATTCTTGGGACTTCCCTGGTGACCAAGTGGTTAAGACTCCGTGCTCCCAATGCAGGGGGCATGAGTGTGGTCCCTGGTTGGGGAACTAGGATCCTGCATGCCACGTAGCCAATAAATAATAAAAAATAACTTTAAAACACATTTAAAGAATTTTAAATTATTAAAAAGCATTCTTGCACCAGGACTTCAGTAGACTTGCGATCTCTATGAGTAGTCAAGACTCCTGCCCATGTTCCAATAAGCAAAATATTCACTGAGTCCATTTTTCTTTTGGTCTCTGGGAAATTAACTGTACAAAGCCAGTTTAGATCACTGATTTACTACTAAAGGAAGGCCTGAACAGAAGGAAAGGGTCAAATGATGGTTAGTTGAAATGTGTGTTTCATATACATGAGCCAGTATTTTAAAGCTCACTTCATTTACCTCCTAAATCCTTTTCCTACATAATATGGCATGTATATCACTGTTTACATGATTACTGTTAAAGATACTTGAGATGATTATATAACTGTGTATTTATTTTAATATATCAGAGAAAAATGCAATAACATATCACTACCAAGACTTTATGGATATGAATGTTTAGGCTGAGACCACAGTAATCTTTATTTTAAAGTGAATAGGTTTAAGGGAGGATATTAAGTATTATAGTTAATGATCCTCAGATACGGCAGAAATCACGAATTTTTGACAATGATTTAAATTTGAGAAACTGCTATAGAAGATGGTGTGGCTTTTATCCTTTCTGCATCCTCACTGATAATGACAGTTTTCGCTTATAACATCATAAATGTGCTTCTAGTTTTGGGTTGCATCACATTTTCTTCCCTGACCTAGTTCCTCTAACTCCTGACTCTTGAATAAATTAGTGAGTGGATGGTTGGATTATTGGATAGGTAGATGAAATAGATGAATTTTACAGAATACAATACTTCAAATCTAAATCAGAGTAGCTGACAGACCACTGTGAGTATTTACACCTTAGGAAAAAGCAATCGATATACAGCATTGCAGTTCACAGAGGGCCAGAAGAGAACTGATTTTCTTTTATAAACCAAACAGTGCTTTGAACGTGGCTTGACGCTGCAAATAACCACCCACTCTTAGCGTGCTGCTGGCTATTCCACCAGCCACAAGAACTCCCGTTCTCTGACTGGCATTGTATGCAAAATCACCTCACTCTGCAGTTTCAGAGCATTTGGAGAGATGATGAAGGCTTAAGGTTAGTTTTAGCCAGAGAGGTAGATTTCAGAAAAGGAAAAAATGGAGAAAGCAATATTCATCCATTAATAAATATTGATAATTCAGGGTCTGCTGTGGGCAAAGTACTCTACCTGACAGACGCCTTTCTTTCTTACAATAGGTAAATACAGATCTGTGAAAGTCAAGAAGTCCCAATGATTTTGAGTCTGCCACCCAAAGTAAATGATGTAATCACTCTCATTTCTATATTCCAACTTTCTATTATGAAAATTTTCAGTCATAGAGAAAAGTAGAGTAAAAGGACTATCCTTAAACTCACCACCCAGGTCAACAACGTATTAATGGTGTAACAGTTTTGCTGTATTTCCTTTTACTGTCCAATTTTTTCCTCCCAAATCATTTAAAAATAAGTTGCAGAGGAAAACCAAGATGGCAGATGGGGAACTCACCTCCCCCCACAAACACATCAAATACATCTACATGTGGAGCAATTCTGACTGAAAACTAACTGGAAATTGGCAGAAAGATATGTTCAATCAAGGCTGTAAAAAAAGATGCACATGGACCTGGGTAGGAAGGGAAGAGAATGCATCCGGTCAGGATCTATGCCCCTGGGAGAGGACTCAGGGGAGGAGGGGGATTCATAGGCTGAGATCCTCCCTGGGGCGTAAGCAGTTTGAGTCATATGTTGGCCACACCAGCCCTAGGGGAGTGGGTCTGACTCCAGGAAGATGTCCATTTGGCTGGCTGGAAGGCTGGGAGGACTAACAGGCAGGCTGTGGGAAGCCTGGGCTCCACCTGTGAGGACGGCATACATGCTTGCTTACTCCCAAGACAGGGCAGAGAGGGCAGACTGAAACTGCCTGGGATGTTAGCAGGCTTCTTTCACCCACCCTGGCACTCAACTCAGCCTAAGCTGAGCATCCTCACCGGCCCTGCCCGCTCTGCAGCACAGTTCCACACTAGAGGGAGGGCTGCAGAGGCCAAGGGGAGAGCTCAGTTGTGAGGGACAAAGGTGGCTTGGACCCAGAGTGGCTTCTGAAGAGGGGCAGCCATTACAGAACCTCAAAAAACCCTGGATTGCCAAAGCAAATTTGAGAAAAAAGAAGAAAGCTGGAAGTATCATACTCCCTGACTTCAGACTATGCAACAAAGCTACAGAAATCAAAACACCATGGTACCGGCACAAAAAAAACGATGCAGAGATCAATGGAACAGAATAGAGAGCCATAAATAAGTGCACACACTAATGATCAACTCTTGCTTTGAGAAACCCATGAACAGTATAAAATGGTCAATTAGTCTGTGACAAAGGAGGCATGAATATATACACTGAAGTAAAGATAATCTTTTCAATATGTGGTTCTGGGAAAACAGGACAGTTATATGTAAAAGACTGATAATAAAACACTTTCTCACACCATGTACACAAAAAGATTCAAAGTGGGTTAAAGACCTAAACGTAAAACCTGAAACCATAAAACTCCTAGAAGAGAATATAGGCAGAATACCCTTTGACACATATTGTAGCAAGATTATTTGGATTTGCCTCTAAGGCAAAAGAAACAAAAGCAAACTATAAACAAATGGGACCTAAATTTGTTAAATTTGAGAACTCACTGAAAGAAACGATCAAGAAAAGGCAACCTCCTCAATGGGAAAAAATATTTGTAGATGAGATGGACAAGGCATTAATACCCAAAATATAAAAACTGCTCATAAACTCTATATCAAAACAAACAACCCGATTTAAAAAATGGGCAGAATACCTGAATAGACATTTTCCCAAAGAAGATATACAGATGGCCAACAGGCAAATGAAAATATGCTTACTGTAGCTAATCAGGAGAGAAATGCAAATCAAAACCACCATGAGGTATCACCTCACACCTGTCAGAATGGCAGTCTTCAAAAAGTCTACAAATGACAAATGTTGGCAAAGATGTGGACAAAATGCAGCCATAGTCCACTGTGGAAAGTAGTGGCAAGTCCTCAAGAAAATAAAAATGTAGCTACCATATGACCCATAGATTCCACTCCTGGGTGTTACATCTGAAGAAAATGAAAACACCTGTTTAAAAAGATATATGCATGTACGTGTTCGTAGCAGCATCATTTAGAATAGCCAAGATACGGAAGCAACTCATGAGCCCATCAACAGATGAATGGATGAAGAAGATGTGGTGTGAGAGTGTGTGTATATATACAATGGAATATATATATACATGTATATGTATACACACCCATTCAATGGAATATTGCTCATCCTTTAAAAAAAATGAAATTTTGTCATTTACAACAATGTGAATGGACCTAAGGGTATTATGTTTAGTGAAATATGTCCAATAGAGAAAGAAAAATGCTGCACGATATCACTTATGTGTGGAAATTAAAAAATGAAATAAATGAATAAATCTAACAAAACAGAAACAGACTCACAGATACAGAAACCAAACTAGTGGTTACCAGTGGGGAGAGGAAAGGGGGAGGAGCAAGGAAGGGTAGGGGATTAAGAGATACAAACTACTTTGTATAAAAAAATAAGCAACAAGGACATATTATACAGCGCAAGGATATACAGCCACTATTTTGTAATAACTTTAAATGGGAAAAAAAAGTGGGGGGGGGGGCCTTCCCTGGTGGCTCAGACAGTGAACAATCTGCCTGCGTGCAGGAGACCTGGGTTCGATCCCTGGGTTGGGAAGATCCCCTGGAGGAGGGCATGGCCACCCACTCCAGTATTATTGCCTGGAGAATCCCTGTGGACAGAGGAGCCTGGCGGCTACAGTCCATGGGGTCGCAAAGAGTCGGACACAACTGAGCAGCTAAGCACAAGCACAGTCTATAACAATACTGAATCACTATGTTGTACATGTGAAACTTTCATATTTTAAAGCAACTATATTTCAGTTAAAAAAAACTAAGCTGAGGTCATCATGAACTTCCCTCCTGGGTACCTCGGCATGTATCTCCTAAGGTCCAGGACATCCCCCTGCCTACAGAGCCACGGTCACACTTGAGAAAATGCTCTAAATTCCGACCCGCACTGCATGCCCATACCTATGTAAATAGTCCTTATTGTCACCTTTCATAAAAGTGCTTTTATTGTTATGACTTTCTGAAGCCACGATCCAGTCAAGATTTATTCATTGTGCTTGTTAGGTCTCTTTAATCGCTATTACAGAACAATTCTTCCTCCTGCCCCCATAATTTGAACCACTGGAGCAGACCAGGATGGATTTCTTGTGACTTTGTTTACCTTGATCCTCTGTCCCTGATTTAGTTATTTACTGTTTTTGGCTGTGCTGGGTCTTCCTTGCCGCATGTGGGCTGACTCTAGTTGCAGTGAGTGGGAGCTACTCTTCACTGAGGCGCGCGGGCTTCTCACTGCAGTGACTTCTCTCGTTGTGGAGCATGGGCTCCAGGCACATGGGTTCAGTAGTTGCAGTACATGGACTCGGTAGTTGGGCATGGGCTCAGTCGCTCCATGGCATGTGGGATCTTCCCGGATCAGGGACTGAACCTGTGTCCCCTGCATTGACAGGCGGATTCTTAACCACTGGACCACCAGGGAAGTCCTATCTCTGTATTTCTTGAATACAGTAAGGGCTGAACACCTGATTAGATTTAGCATTTCTGGCAGGAGTACTGTGTGGGGGAGGAGTTTATTTTGTCTCCTTGAACTATTGATTTAGCAGAATTGCATCCTAATGATTATGTATGAACAATTAAATACAGAAGCATTGTCTGTGCTAACACAAGTGGCTTGACTCTCTGGCAGTGTATATAGTAAAATTTGGAGTTTCCATTGGATATTTTGGCCACTGCTACTTCTCACTCTTAAGGCTGACTTCCTGTCAATGACTTTTGTCCTCACAAATATCAATGAGGCCATCAATCACACTTGCTAGGTGGCCACTTGCTGGGTACTTAATGCCAGCATAGTTGTGGCGGTGGTGCTTTATTCCATAAGTCGTGTCTGACTCTTTGCTACCCCACAGACTGCAGCCAGCCAGGCTCTCCTGTCCATGGGATCTTCCAGGCGAGGATACTGAAGCAGGTTGCCATTTCCTGCTCCAGGGGATCGTCCCGACCCAGGGACTGAACCCACGTCTACTGCATTGGCAGGTGGATTCTTTACCACTGAGCCACCCGAGAAGTCCGCCACCTGAGTCCAGTTGAAAAAAGAAGCTGAACGTGCTCAGGAGCCCCCAGGTGGAACAGGGTGATTGCGGTGCTAGCCACTGTTAGTGAGGAGAAGGGGGCCTCTCAAAGATTATGTTCGTGCAATTCACATTTGGACAGTTGATACTTTCCACCTGCAAAGCCTGGCCTGTTTGCTGCTCACTGATACTCGGTAAACCTTAAGGACACTCACTTTTTTCCTCTCATTTTGAGGTGTCAAGGTACCAAACACTTCTCAATGTGTAGAGTAGGGGAAATGAAGACTGCGTGAAGGAATAATAAAGCCTGGTGCACTGTTGATTTCTGTGGCGATGTGACTCTAAACAAAGGTGACAGCAGAGACTGTTACTGTATATCCTAGTGGGTTCATATGAATGTATTTGTATTTTCTCGTAACAGGCAGCAGTTTCTCCTGACACCATTTATATGCCCTTCCCTTTCAGTTGACAGTAGCTGGCAAACCTTGCCCTGTTTCACCAAACACAGCTTCAAGCGGGGAAGGTGCTGGGTGAGTCTATCCAAAGGCGGTCGACCTTAGCGCCTCCTGTGGAGGGTCGAGTGCCCTCTGGTGGCCAACGGGAAGAATGCATGTAGCAAAGCAGGAATTAATTTCCCGGAGGATGTCTGTTACAGAGAATACTGTGTACATTTTAAACAGGCCCCTGCTCTTGAAACCCAGTGCCTACATCTGTATTCTTGAAAAAATTCACAGCTAAAATAGTTATGTTTCCCTTACACAAAGCTGCTTAATAGTCTCAACATCTCCATCAAGTCCCCAGAGGTAAGAAACGGATTCAAGAGGGAGATTTTTACTGAAACTTTCACCGAAGATGCCTTCAACAACACACTGTGCATGTTATTCCAGAAGCCATTCCCCAGGGCTGCCCCACCAAAGAAACGTCATGCCTTTGCCCCCCAGCACCTCCCCACTGGTATTCTCAGGCTTGACTTTATTTATCCCTGCACAACTATCTTCCTCTCACCCCCATCAGAATCAGAACTTGGAATCTTCATTCCCTAAAACATGAATGACCACAGAAAGCTGAACCCTTCTGCAGAGTCTGGGATCTGAAATTAGAGATGACATGCTCACAGTGGCATTTCCGGCGCTGACCCAAAGCATGTTGACCGATCCTATCCTACAGGGGAGGTGGTCTGGGGAATGAAGGGTAAGGAGAAGGAATTAGGAGAAATCGGGGGCTGGGATGAGCAGGTGACTGCCACACCCCCTCTCCAAGGCTCTACACTTGCACGGTTCAAGGGCTGCAACACTGCTGAGGAAACGGCCAGCCCAAACATGCCCGCGTGACAAAGGACGAGGGTGATCAACTGGGCATCAGGTTTGTGTTTAGGTAGAAACTCGGGAGCAGAGGTGTCTGTGGGCGATGCAGCATTCCCAGGGATTCCAGTCACTCAAGAGTTAGGCCATCACCTGAGGGTCACGTGATCCGGCTTCTCAGGACAAATATTTATCTTAATCTCTGATGAGTGGAGGCCGCACTGGTTGCCCTGGTCAGCTGGTATGGGCAGGCTCCTTCCATAAAGCAGAATAAGCCAGGTGATGAGCCCACTGGGGAAATCCCAACTTCCAGGAGGGTTTGAAACCGCCATCCATCCACATCTTCACAGCCTGTATCTGGATCTGCTGGGGTCCGTCTTAAATCCCAGCGGGGGTGCAGTAGGAGGCCCCGTCTACGCCCACAGTGGGAGTGCTCCCCTAGCTCTTCCCTCCTGGAAGAACCAGTGACTTAACACAGCCACAGACTTTGGCTGATTAGAGGGTGTGTTGCTATTGCTTGCTGACTGGAAGTATCACCCAGCGGCAAAATGCAAGGTCACACACACACAGAGGAAGGGCGGCAAAGAATTATGCCACCGAACAGACAATCCCTAAGCCATTCATATGCCTCCACTGCTATGACTCCACTCCACTGTAACTCCAATCCGCTGCAACGTGGTCCAAGCCACCATGACCTGGATGACATCGCTCATCTGCATGAGGACACCGGCCTCCCCACTGGGCTCTGGCTTCCCCCGCCTCCCCTCAATCTGCCCTCAACGCGGCAAGTGCAGTGAGCACATTCAATCTCAAGTGAGGCCACATCACTCTCCACTCAACCCTCCCGCGGTTTCCTGTCTCAGGTAGACTAAAGGCCTAAGAGACTCCAGGTAATCTAGCCATTGCCACCGACTCACCTGTCCCCAGCTCCTTCTCTGACTCTTGTTTTGTAGAACACAACTGATTTTTGTATGTTGGTTATATTCTACAACTTTACTGAATTCACTTATTATTTCTAACAGCTTTTCAATGGAATGCTTAGCATATTCTACATATAAGATCATGCCATCTACAAAAGAGATATAATTTTACTTCCTTTCCAATCTGGATGTCTTTCTTTAGCTTTCCTTCTTTCTTTTGCCAAATTATTTTGGCTAGGATTTCTAGGACTGTGTTGAATAGAAGTGGCAAGTGGGCGTGGCTGCCTTGCTCCTGATCTAAAAAGATCTTTTAGTTTTTCACCACTGAGTATGATGTTAGCTGTGGGCTTTTCATACATGGTCTTACTTTGTTGAGGTAAATTCCTTCTATACCCTGATCTGTTGAGAGGTTTTTTTTTTTAATCATAAAAGGGTGTTGAATTTTGTCAAATGCTTTTCTGCATCTATTGAGATGATCGTGTGACTTCTATCCCTTATTTTGTTAATGTGGCATTATCACATTGTGGTATTATCAACTTGCATATGTGGAGCCATCCTTGCATCCCAGCGATAAATCCCACTTGGTCATGGTGTGTGATCCTTTTACTGTGCTCTTGAGTACAGTTTGCTCATATTTTGTTGAGGATTTTTGCATCTATGTTCACCAATCTTTTCCGTTTTCTGCTCAAACCCCCTTTACCAGTGAGGTCTTTCTTGACCACCATAGTTAACATTAAACTCTTCCCTACCCTCTATACCTGCTCTATTTTACTCCTTAGCATTTATCACCAAGCATACTAAATATTCACGTTTGTTTATGGTCTGTCTCTTCCACCTCCATCTCTGACCCATGTAAAGGCAGGGATTTTTATTTTTTGCCTGTTTCGGTTACTTCTATAGCCCTTTTACCTAAAGAAAAAAAAAAAGGTGTGGCACACAGCAGGGAAATGATGGGTTGAATTGTATCCTTTCGAACTTTTTATGCTGAAACCCTTACCCCTAGAACCTCAGAATGTGGTTATATTTTGAGATAGGGCTTCAGTGAGTTAAATTAGCATGAGCCCTAATCCAACTGGCATCTTGGTAAGGGGAGGAAATTTGGACACACAAGGAGCCATCTTAAACTCACACTCTTAGACGGATGACCATGTGGAGAAGTAGTAAGAGGGAGGCCTCAGGAGAAACCAACCCTGCCAGCATCTTGATCTTGGACTTCTAGCCTCCAGACTATGAGAAAGTAAATTTCTGCTGTTTATGCTACCCAGTCAGTGGTATTTTGTTATGGTGGTGTGAGCAAATACAGCATGTAAATATTTGTTGACTGAATGAATATCTTCGGAAGGCCTGAAATAGCTGCATCCTTCTTTTTCTCCTTCCCATATTAAGATGAGTATCCACTGGGTCTCTGTCACTCCTGGAGGGATCTGTTGGCCCCGGGGAAAGCTGGCCTGTGAGGAAGGTTTCCCCACACCTGTACCAACACATGGATGGGCCACATTGGAGCTTTTCAGGAGCTGATGGTACCAAGGTGCTTCTAATGATGCTTTATCCAATGGCCTGCAGTGCGGTCAGCAGAACTGGCCATCTCCTATGATGACCCTCTGACCACAGTTAAAATCAGAAAACCCCATGAACCAGAAGGAGCTGTAAAGATCCCTGTAATAGTGGTGGCAGATGTGGTGGTGATAGCAGCTGTAATTATTGTTGCTGCTAACATTTAGCGAGCTTTTACTCTGGGTCGGTGCGGTAAGCACTCTGTAAATCTTAGCTCTCTAATCCTTGGGCTAATCCAGTGAGATGGGACCTTGCACTGCCCCTATCTCACAGATAAGGTATCTGAGGCTTGGAGAACCAGGCTGCAGTCAGTAAGAAAAAGCAGAAACCTATTTTTATTTTCTGCCTTTCACCAAGCTCTGCTCCTCCTCCTCCAGATAACAGCACCCTAATTTCCCTTGAGAAGTCATCCTCCCTAACCTGTTCTTTGTCCAGCTGATTCAGATGGGACTGACCCCCTCCCCTCAACCCCAGCTCCAAGTGGACCAGGACTCACCAATCAGAATACTCCATTCCTTCCGACTCTCCACTACTCCACCTGCTTTGCAAGTAAGATAATCTATACCATTTTTCTAGATTCCACATGTGGATGCCACATATAAGGATGGTCACATGATACAAATTAGTCTAGAGAGGCCCCACCTTGTAGTTTTTCTTCCCTGGGAGAAGTCCTGGGTACAAGAAACTCCCACTACTAAGGATGAGAGGATGTCAGCCCTGGACACTACATTCAGCAAGACTGAGTTCTTCCACCATATGACCCAGTAATCCCACTACTGGGCATAAACCCAGAGAAAATCATAATTCAAAAAGACACATGCACCCAAATGTTCACTGCAGCACTATTTGCAATAGCCAGGACATGGAAGCAACCTAAGTGTCCATCAACAGAGGGATGGATAAAGAAGATACGGTATGTGTGTATACACACACACACACACACACACACACACACACACAATGGAATATTACTCAGCCATACAAAGGAATGAAATTGGGTCATTTGTAGACATTTGGATAGATCCAGAGTGAAGTAAGTCAGAAAGAGAAAACCAAATATCATATATTAAGGCATATATGTGGAATCTAGAAAAAAGGTGTAAATTATCTTACTTGCAAAGCAGAAATAGCAACACAGACAACAGATGTATGGATACCAAGGCGGGGCGTGGAGGTAGGACTGACGTGTACATACTACTGATGCCGTGTATAAAGCAGATAACGACCATGAGAACCTGCTGCAGTCCACAGCGAACACGATCAGTGCTCTGCAGGAAGCTAGACAGAAGGACTCCAGAAGACAGGGGGCCTGTGCGTCCGTATCGCCGATCCTCTTTGCAGTACAATGGAAACTAATCACGCAACATGGTGAAGCTACTCCAATAAAATTTAATCTAAAATCGACTCTGTTCTTCAAGTTTCTCTGCTGAGTGGTTCCTGCAGGAGGATCTGATGGTTCTAGAAGGGCCAGGCCTCCATGCCTTGTCAGTTGTCTGTGGCTGAGAGGAGAGGAGAGGGAGAAAGATCACCACTTAGCACCAACCACGGATGCTGAGCAAACTGGAAATGGGAAACTGAGATCAAAACTCTTGACGGTCACAACCTTCTGTGGGTCAAAATGGGCCCCTCCAACCACCTCCATTGATTCCGTGACCTGCCTTTGCCATCAACACGATAACAGAATTCTCTAAGCTGCGGGCACAAGGCTGATAGCCCAGCAGAGAACGTGAATATGTGAATCAAGCCAGGTCTGAGTTAATAGATCTAAAACTTCTGGTGCTGTGGCCAGGCCATCTGCCTGCCTAGGTACGTTGCTTCTAAAACATCACAGGGGACTTCCCTGGTGGTTCAGTGGCTAAGACTCTGGGCTCCAATGCTTGTGACTCCTACAGAGCAGCTAAATATTGCCCCTGTGGGCTAGATGAGCATATTTCTATGAAGAATTCTGGGCCATGTATTCGGGTGGTAGCACCAAGGAAACAGAAAACATGGCTTTCATGGTAACGATAACCCTATATGCAAAACAGAAAAAGAGACACAGAAGTACAGAACAGACTTTTGAACTCTGTGGGAGAAGGCAAGGATGGGATGTTTCGAAAGAACAGCATGTATATTATCTGTGGTGAAACAGATCACCAGCCCAGGTGGGATGCATGAGTCAAGTGCTCGGGCCTGGTGCACTGGGAGGACCCAGAGGAGTCGGGTGGAGAGGGAGGTGGGAGGGGGGATCGGAATGGGGAATACGTGTAACTCTATGGCTGATTCATGTCAATGTGTGACAAAACCCACTGAAATGTTGTGAAGTAATTAGCCTCCAACTAATAAAAAAAAAAAAAAAAAAAGAAAGGAAAGCATGGCTTTCTGTGGGAGGGACAAATAAAGAGCAGAGGGAGCATCTGACCTCAGGAAGCTCGCAGTCTAGTCAAGGAGGCCTGACAAATGCGAGAGAGAGGGGTAATGCACAGGTCCTTCCTTGGATGGGCCCAAGCTGGGCTCTGTCAAGCGCACAAGAGGTACCAGCGGCAGATGTTCGCAAGGTGAACAGCTTGAGACAGGAATCGTGGACTGGTGAGGAACCCAGGAGGGGAAGGAGACGCGTCTCTTTGACTTGGAAAAACCCTTTCTCACAGCCCTCTTGGTGTGGCCGAGTGGCTCCTGAAGGCATCCTGACTTCTGTCTTCTTTACCCAGGAGAAGGATCACATTTTATATATATAAACACACATACACATATACACTCACATTACAATATGTGTTTATATACAAATATTATTATATAATATTATTTTATTTATAACTTATATATAAATATATATGATGTGTAATACATACTATATATATAATGTACAAATGCACACGTGCTCAGGTACCTCAGTTGTGCCAGACTCTTTGCAGCCCTACAGACTGTAGCCCGCCAGGCTCCTCAGTCCATGAGATTCTCCATGCAAGAGTACTGGAGTGGGTTGCCAGGCTCTCCTTCATGGGATCTTCCTGACCCAGAGATCGAACCCAGGTCTCCTGCATTGCAGGCGGGTTCCTTACCACTGAGTCACCAGCAAAGCCCATGTAATGTGTCTGTGTGTGTGTCTGTGTGTATATATGTGTGTGTGTGTATATGTGTGTGTATGTGTATATATATGTATATAATTTGGTGGAACCCGGGCCCCCTGCATTGGGAACACAGAGTTTTAATCACGGAACCACCAGGGAAGCCACTCACATTTTATTTTTACTGAGCACAGCAAACCCATGGGCAAGGTTCCATTGTCAGTATCTACAACACAACTTACAAAAATGAGGGAACGAGAGAGGAGCCCACTCAAGAAAGAGAGGGTCCGTCCGTCAGCTGAGGCTTCTGTGCTGCTCTATTTATCTTCCTGCAGTTCTGCCACCTCTTCCCTAACTCAGGGAGAATCTCAACGAAAGTTCTCTCGGTGTAAGAGCTTGTGAGGAGTGAATGGGAGCACCGTGGTGCCTGGCACAATTTAGCGGTGCCTCAGGGAGGCCTCCTCCATCTGCCAGGGTCCTCCTTTGGTGGGGCAGGTACCTACCCTTATTTCTGCTTATGGGGGGACAGCTGACAGCGTGTCGTGAAACGGGGGCAAGGAAAAGATGGGTCTCAGCGTCTCGGTGACCACAAAACAGTGGTCACGACATGCCCCTTGGGTTGGTTTGACAGTCACGGGGACACTGAGGATTCTCCAGTGACAGCAAATACTTCTGCTCGTCCCCTCCCTTCTGCTAACCACACACCCACGAAGGCCTCCCAACGGTGGAGGAAGGGGCAGGGCCGTGTGTCAAAGGGGCAGCCCCGTCTGAAGTAGGATCCGGACGGATCACACAATTCCAGCTCCAGAGAACTCTCAGTGGATTGGTCAGGCACGATTTCCGCATGACTCAGGCTGGGCTGCTGCTGCGTCAACAAGTCAGTAACTTTGCAGCCTACCCTACTGAAGGGCGGGGACTCCAGGCTCAGAAGTGTTTCCTGACACACCACCCATGCAGGAGCCTGGAAAAGCTGGAGCCACGCCTCAGCTTCTCCCATGGTCAGCCCTTCACGAGAGCACACACAGCCACCTACACACTCATGAGTCAAGACACCATGCTTCTGATTTGTGTCTTTCCACCCAACCCATTGCTCCGGCAACAACAGGACATCTGACAACCCACAGTCAACTGCCTGAGTGTCAAGACCCTTGAGAGTCCCTTGGACTGCAAGGAGATCAAACCAGTCCATCCTAAAGGAAATCCATCCTGAATATTCATTGGAAGGACTGATGCTGAAGCTGATGCTCCAATACTTTGGCCACCTAATGGGAAGCACTGACTCATTGGAAGAGACCCTGATGCTGGGAAAGGTTGAAGGCAGGAGAAGGGGGCAACAGAGGATGAGATGGTTGGATGGCATCACTGGCTCAGTGGACATGAGTGTAAGTTAGCTCCGGGAGATAGTGCAGGACAGGGGAGCCTGGTATGCTGCAGTTTATGGGGTCGCAGAGTCGGACATGACTTAACAACAGAATAACCACCCCAGAAAAAGGTCTTTGTTGCCACAATTTTGAGTCTTGTTGCTCCTGAGAAACAGGAAAACCCGAGGCTGCAGGGAGGTGGGGTTTGCAGAGCCGTGATCAAGGAGTCCATTCCTCATCACTTTCCTGCCATGATCATCATGCTCAGCTGGGACACGGGTCCCCTCTCCCACAACATGAACAGAGGAGTTTGGTTGCAATGCCCTTGCACCTTCCAGCTCTCAACTTGGTGGTGTTAAAGATCTCAAGTGAGAAAGGACTTTAAAGATAAAGTGGTGCAATCCTCCGATTTTGGAGACGGAGGGAGGCAAACTGAGTTTACTGTCTCATAGTTTATCAGTTGTATACGTGGTGGTGCGTGGGCCTGAGTGTGTGTGCACGTGTGGGTGTACAATGTGTGTGCAGTGTCTGTGCGGGGAAGGGTCAGAGAGGCTGGGGGGTGGAGAGGGAAGTGCAGAGAGTATGTCTCTTTCCGTTCACAGATCACCCCAGAGATTTCCCTGACTTTACAGGTGGAACTGAAGATAAATGGATTAGCCAGGTGAATAAACCTGTATTAAAAACTTTCTGAAAAATCAATTTGAGAGAGAAGATTTGGGAGAATAAAATATGATCAACTGTGTCAGGTAGCTTAAATAAATCGATGCCTGCAAGTCTGGTAAACAATTTCTGATCTACGGCCCCCAGGGTCTCCTTGCTGGTGATAGTTACCTCGGTAATTGGACCGTGGGATGAGGCCAGGCCAAGGAGGAGAGGCATTAAAAATGATGTTTCTTCAAGTGAAAATTAATTTCTTTGCTGACCAACAAAGACCAAAGTAATTTCAGAATTTTAAGGATGGCGAGACATCATAAAATTGTTTATGCTTTTCATTCCCTCCTGAAATTAGACATGGAAATGAAAGAGAAATGAGTCTCTCTGTCCCCAAGCGTGATATTCCGGGCACTAAGGCAGTCAGCTACGATTCAGAGGAGCGTCTGATGGCTCCAGGAGCAGGGGAGGGGGAGCATCTCGCATCAGGGCACAGAGTACACATCGGTGCCTATGGCAGGAGGGACGTCGACACCGAACGTCAGAAAGGGCTTTCTCTTCTGCTCCAGACCTTCTCCACACAACAGTCAAAGAGATGCAGCTTTTGGCCCTGGAATGAAATGAATCAGCCTCCAGAAAAATGATGAAATGCACTGTCGAAATAAAATTAAGACCTATGGCTAGCTTTTCTATATAGAATGGATAAACAACAAGGTCCTATTGTATAGCATGGAGAACTATATTCAATATTCTGTAATAAATCATAATGGAAAATATTAAAATAAATATTAAAATAAAATAAATATTAAAATAGATTTAAAATAATTATATACCTATGTGAAAAAGAATCACTTTGCTGTACAGCAAAAATTAACCCAACATTGTAAATCAACTATACATCAATTTTAAAAATTGATTAAAAAAAGAATCCACACAGGGAACCCAGTGCTCTGTAATGACTTAAGGGAAAAGAATCTAAAAATGAGTGAATATATGTATATGTATAACTGATTTTCTTTGTCTGTAGAGCAGAAACTAACAGCATCATAAATTAACTATACTTGAGAAAATTGTTTTAAAAAGAATCTAAACTCGGTGTTTATGCCAAATAATATCTCCTAATGTACTATTATTAGGATATGACAGCAACAGGCCCCAAATTCCCTTGTAAATCTTCATAAGGAATAGTCAATACTTTTCTTATCAGTAGAATAAAATGAATGTATGAATAACTAGCTTTACACAAATGGATAAACAACAAACAATATGCATGCAGCATTAACAAAAACTGTCATTGTCTTTGAAATCTGTAATTTCAGAAGTGTGTAGACTTAGAAGCAGTTGGAAATACTTAATTTTCTGAATGTAAATAAGAAAGACCTAAGGCCACAGTACACACTTTAGCAGAAGAGGAAGACGGGACATAAGAAAGAAATGCAAGCAAGTGACAGGCTTGGCCCTGTAGTGAGGTGGTGTAGGCGTGGGTGATTTCAAGGACCTCACAATGCCACCTGATGGCCAGAATGATCTTGACATGAATCAAAGCATCTCACTCTCCAGCTTAAACCAGTGGTGTGCTGGAGCCCCCTCTTTCCAGCTTGAACTTTGTTTTGGAAAATGCCCTTTGGGACTTCCCTGGTGGCCCAATGGTTACGACTTCCGGGGCAGGGGTGCAGGTTGCATCCCCGATGAGGAGCCTCATGACCAAACACCAAAAACATAAAACAAAGCGATAGTGTAACAAAGACTTTAAAAATGGTCCACATTAAAAAAAAAAAAACTAAAAAGAAAGAAAATACCCTTTAATGTGTAAAAAGCAGAACACTTTCAATAAAATGAATCCTGAGATGCAAAGAGCTAGCATTTTCACCCAGTGGATGGTCTTTTGCGCACACCCCTTCCCAGCCCCGGCTTCAGGGACCACCCTTCAGTAGCTTGAACTTGGTCATGACGGGGTATCTCCACCTCTGAAATCCGTCTACACGCCCAACAGCCCACTGTTGCTAAAAAGTCTCCTTACTCTTTAAACTGTAACCCGAGACATTCCGCTGTGGCCCCAGGGGCTCACCTCTCTACCTTCAGCTGGTATTTCCCTCCCTTCTCCTGCTCTGCACCAGCCCACAAGCCCTATACCTACTCCTTGAATGTTCTCTGTTCAACCTGTGCTCTCTGCCTAGAGAATCCTGTCTTCAGATCCTTCTTCAGGCTTCAAATGCCACCTCCCCAGAGGCCTTCTCTAACCTCGCCCTCTTCCATCACTGTTACAGCATCTGATTTTATTGTCTTCGCAGGATTCATGACTCCCCGAAATCCTCCTTTGGTTTTGTTTTTTTTTTTAATTTTATTTTTGACTGTGCTAGGTAGGTCTCTGGTGCTATAAGTGGGCTTTCTCTAGTTGCAGCAAGTGGGGGCTACTCTGGAGTTGCGTTGCACAGGCTTCTCATTGCAGTGGCTTCTCTTTTCATAGAGCGTGGGGTCTGGAGCATGCGGGTTTCAGTAACTGCAGTGCATGGGCTCAGCAGTTGTGGCACATGGGCTTAGCTGCTCCATGGCATGTGGGATCTTCCTGGACCAGGGATCAAACCCATGTCCTCTACACTGGCTGGCAGATTCTTAACCACTGGACCACTAACGAAGTTCCCTCCTTTGTTTTCTTAATTGTTGTCCAGGCTGCTGGTAGGATATAGGCTTCCTTGGGCATGGCGATCCTAACATTCTCATGTCTTCAAAATCTAGCCCTGATACATGTCAGGCTCTCCAACATAGAGGTTGGAATGAATGAATGAATAGCCCAGAGCCTCAAATTCCATCATGGACCAGATATCCTTTTTTGATAAGTATGGCTTCTCCTTTTCTGTTCTGAAAATAAATCCTTTCAGGGACAATCCCACTTCCAGTCACTGAAACCCTTGAGGGAATAAGTTTCTTAATGTATTTCCTCCTGGGCTAAGAGGCCCAGAACAGTCTGGGCCGTTAGAAGAGGGCAAGCAAACGAAAGGGCACGAAATGCAGACTTTGCTCCTACAATCCTTCTGCTGAGTGACATTTCTGGGTGCTGTGTTGACAGCCACAGGCAATCTTACCTCTAATAAGAGTAACGCAAACTAAAACTCCATTTTTAAAAACTCTGCAATTGGGAAAGATGGAATAATTTAGTTACAGACTGTTGGAAAATGTGTCAAAACAGACACTCATATATCGCTTGTAGGAGCTTAACTTCGTACCACCTTTGGCAACTTCTATTATAAATCCAAACATTCAAGCCCTTTGACTTAACAATTTCACATCCATGAATTTATCCAAAAGATTTATGTTCACCCGGGTACAGAATTCCAAGCATGCAATGTTATGAATTGTGGCAAAAGACTGCAAACAACGTAAAAGTTCTTCATTGGGGGCCGGGTTAGACAAATAAAGAAAATGAACTGCTACAGAAACAAAAAGGAATGATGAAGTTCCTTATGTACTAACATGGAACAATCTTCAAGATACAGTCAATGAAGAACCATAGGCCTAAGATACCGCCTGTGTAAAAGCGGGCAAACAGCGAAGTGGGTGTCCACACAGACACACCAGTACTTGTATATGCTAAGATGCTCTCAGGAAGAATGTACAAGAAAATGGGGGGACCTCCCTGGGGGCCAGTGGCTAAGACTCAGCCCTCCCAATGCAGGGGGGCCGGGTTCAATCCCTGCTCAGGAAACTAGATCCCACACGCCACAACTAAAAACCCCATAAGCCACAAATGAAACAATCCTGCGGACTGTAAATAAGACCTTGCACAGCCCCCCTCCACCCCCCAAAAAAAGAGAAATTGGGAACCTGGTTGACTCTGGGTAAGAAGTCAAGTAGGCGAGGGGAAGGGAATGAAGAGGTCTTTTCACTCTGCTTGTTGAATCTGAACCGTGTAACTGTATCTCTCATGCAAAAATATTTTAATTAAAAGTTTAAACTATAGATGTGGCCCTAGAGCTGTTACAAGAGAAAATGCTGCATTTCAGTCACGTTAAAATGTCAGCAGAACTTTTCCACCCAAGCTTCTTCCCTGTAAACGATGACCAGGTGGGGAACAACTTCTAACCCCAGTGGCAACTGACCTGATGCTGTTGTCTTCTATGCTGGTTTCACCACCTGCTCCTGGCCTCAGGCCCGGGACTTCCTTTCTTTTCTTCTACAATCACTTGGGGATCTCATCCACTCGACAGTCTCCAGCCTGGCCCTCTTTGCCTGAACTCCAACCAAATGCCTAGTGTGCGCCTTTTACCTGGACGTGGTCCTCTCATCTCGTGTGATCCACGAATGCTCCACGGGCTTCTCCTGCTGTGGCATCCCTCTCTCACCTGTCTGCAATCTGGATCACGCCTGCCTCAGCTACATCCTGAATCCAGCAGCTTCTCACCCTCAGCCTGATCTATCCGGGCCATCGCCTCTCTCTGCTCACCTGGGCTTTTGGCAAAGCCTCCTAACCACTGAGTCTCCCTGTTTGCCCTGAAAACAGCCAAGATGATCTTGTTGAAACTTAACTCCGATCATGTCATTCTGCCCTGAATGCTCAACTCTGTCCCATCTCAGAGCAAAATCCAAACTCCTTGCAGGGTCCTTTAAGACCGAAACAGTCTCCTGTCCTCGGCCCATGCCTGTGACCTCACCTCCCCCATTCTCCCACTCCAGCCACAGCAGCCTTTCCGGTCTTCCTCAAAGATCCAGGCACAGGGCCTGTGCGTTGTTCTTCCCTCATTCATCCTGGGAAATTCTTGTCCCAGACAACTGCACGGCTTGCCTCCTCCCTTCCTTCAGGGCTTTACTCAAACACCACCTCCGAGAGGTCTATCCTGGCCACTCTGTCCACAGTCACAACCCTTCCCCTACCTCCACCACCAGCCTCCTTTCCCCTGCTTGGCCATCACCCTTCTCAGTTTAGTGCAGTCGCTCAGTTGTGTCTGACTCTGCAAATCCATGGACCGCAGCACGCCAGGTTTCCCTGTCCATCACCTACTCCCGGAGCTTGCTCAAACTCATATCCATTGAGTCAGTGATGCCATCCAACCATCTCATCCTCTGTCATCCCCTTCTCCTCCTGCCTTCAATCTTTCCCAGCATCAGGGTCTTTTCTAAAGAGTCAGTTCTTCACATCAGGTGGCCAAAGTATTGGAGCTTCAGCATCAGTCCTTTCAATGAATATTCAGGACTGATTTTCTTTAGGATGGACTGGTTGGATCTTCTTGCAGTCCAAGGCACTCTCAAGAGTCTTCTCCAATACCACAGTTCAAAAGCATCAATTCACCCTTCTCACCATCTACTAAACCATGTGTTTTATTTCTCTGTCTTGTATATTATCCCCTCTTGGATGTCCATTCTGCAAGGGCAGAGATATTTTTATCTGTTTTCTTCATGACTGTTTCCCCAGAATTTAGAATAATGCCTGACGCACAATAGATGCTCAATAAATATGCATTGAATGAATGAATCATCCCCTTGACTGGCTCTCTGGGGAGTGAGTGTCAGCTTCCTTGAGTTGGTGTTACATTGTTGAAAGGCAGAATTCAGTGGCAATCTTGACAGATCTAAGCCACATCACTGCTTATCATGCTGTTCACCTGTCCATCACCTACATCACCATTGATGTCCCTGACTGCACTCAGCAGGCACTCAGAGTCCTGTATATTTCTAATATCCATTTTTTAAAAATGGACATCCCTTAGTTTTATTTTTTAATTTTTTAAATTATAGTTGATTTACAATGCTGTGTTAGTCTTTGTGTACAGTAAAGTGATTCAGTAATACATATAGACTATCTATTCTCTTTCAGATTCTTTTCCCTTGTAGGTTATTACAGATACTAAGTAAAGTTCCCTGTGCTGCACCTTAGGTCCTTGCTGGTAATCTATTTTATAAAGGGTAGTGTGTATGTTATTCTCCAACTCCTAATTTATCCCTCCCCCTGTCGCTTTTCCCTTTGGTAACCACATCTATTCTCTATGTCTATGAGTTTATTTCTCTTTTGTAAATAAGTTCATTTGTGTCATATTTTAGATTCCACATAAAAGTGATATCATGTGGTATTTATCTGTCTGACACTTTATTCAGCATGAAAATCTCTAGGACCATCCACTTTGAGGCAAATGGCTTTATTTCCACTCTATTTTATGGCTGAGTAATGTTCCACTGTGGGCTTTCCTGGTTGCTCAGTGGTAAAGAATCCACTGCCAATGCAGGAGATGCGGGTTTGATCCCTGGTCCTCAAAAATCCTCTGGAGATGGAAATGGCAACCCACTCCAGTATTCTTGCCTGGGAAATCCATGGACACAGGAGCCTGGTGGGCGACAGTTCATGGGTTAGCAAAAGAGTCAGACACGACTTAGCGACTAAACAACAATATTCCACTGTGTGTATGTATGTATGTATAAGTATATATGCATAAATATATACACTAGCAATCTCCTAATTTTAAAAGCAGAAAATTAAAAACTGCTCAAGCATTGAGGGCTTGGACCACTCACCTTAAGAGTCACTGCTTGGAAACCTCTTTATAACCCTTGGACCTCGCAGAAAGCTGAACTCTAGATAGGGTGAAGAGAGGCAGTCCCTGGGATAGAACTTACTGGAAGTTTTAATAAGTTGGGAAGTATTATATTGTCTCTCATTGTTTTCTAGCGGGGGATGGACCCCAGTAACTGAAGGATCCTGTTTATTCAGTTCAGACTTAGCCTCCCTGTTCTAAGGCCTTCCATGGCCTTTTCTCTGCTTACAGAGAACATCAACAAGTTCATGGGGGTAGCGGGCTTGAAGGAGCTGAGCATGACCTCACATGCATGTGAAAGGAGCACTGGGAGGGGAGAAAACTGAGGTGGATTGAAGAAAGGCTGGAGGAACCGAGAGAGGATGAGAGCAAGGAGGCCAAATGGGGACTCTGGTTCATCAAGGACACAGGATGTTCACGGCGGGCCCTTCCTTGCTCTGTTTATACAATCTTTAGCAAAACATACACAACCAACTCCATGTGCGTGCCAAGAGAAGTCACTGTTGGCAGGGGAGGAGTTTGACAAAGAAGGACAGGAGACAGTTGACATGTGAGGAACAAATCTATCATGTGGACAAACTTAATTTCAAATATGGATCAAAAGTTGGTGGCGATGACCCAGTGAGTCTATTCCTAGGAGTATATGTATCCAAAAGAATTGAAAACAAGTGTTTCAACAAAAAGTTGTGCATGACTGTTCATGGCAGCACTTTTCCCAATCGCCAAAGATGGAAAACAACCCAGACACCCTTGACCGGATGAATGATAAAAGGTGGTCTGTTATTACAATGGAGCGTTATTTGGTCCCCAAAAGGAATGCAGTACTGAAACATACTATGATTTGATGAAGCTTGGAACCAAATGAAAGAAGCCAGTCACAAAAAACCTGTTACATAAATCTAGTCACCTAAAATGTCCAGAACAGGCAAATCTGTGCAGACATAAAGTAGATTAGTGATTGCTTAGGAAGCAGGGCACCTCTGAAGATGATGGCTTAAAGGTATAAAGACTCTCAGACAAAGATAAAATTCTCAAATTGACTGTGGCTGTGCAACTGTGAACATACTAAAATCCATTAAACTGTCTATCTCAACAGGAGAATCATATGGTATGTGAGCTCAGTAAAGTTATTTAAAAATAGAATAGTTGAGGATTTCCCTGGTGGCCCAGTGGAAATCTAAGACTCTGATCTCCCAATGCAAGTGGCCTGGGTTCAATCTCTGGTCAGGGAACCAGATCCAGAGTGCCACCACTGAGATCTGGCATGGAAGTGAAAGTGAAGTCACTCAGTCCTGTCTGACACTTTTCAACCCCATGGACTGTGGCCTACCAGGCTCCTCCATCCATGGGATTTTCCAGGCAAGAATACTGGAGTGGGTTGCCATTTCCTTCTCCAGGAGATCTTCCTGACCCAGAGATTGAACCTGGGTCTCCCACATTGTAGGCAGACGCTTTACTGTCTGAGCCACCAGGAAGATCCAAGACCCAGCATCGCCAAATAAGTAAATATTGAAAGTAGAAGAGTTGGTGGCACATATGCAGAAGATTCACAATATATAAGATGCCATGACTCACCCACCCAAAACCACAGCCTGATGTTGTGGTCAAGCAGGAAGGAGGGTCTGCACCATGGGGCAGAACCAAGGGGCGGGGGTTGGACTAGACGGTCCCTTAAAGACCCCCATTGAAAACACCACCAGCCTCTTTGCCACATTAAAGGGGGGAAAGATGGAGGAAGAGAAAAGTCAGCAGCACCCTCTCCTGGGGGGCAAACCCCTCTCAGCCCTTCCCTGTTGACTGTCACGGCTCTGCCCTCTGAAAACATGCTGTATTTCATAAACTGGAAGTAGCACCCAAGACAAAGTGTGTCTGTTTAGAATTAAGGCCCTTTTAATATTAGACATTAGTTGGGGGTCAACCAAGAGGAGAGGGTGGAAGGACTTAAAGGCTCCCCCTTCTCTCCTTGCAGTGTGACTTGAAGCCTGGGACAAGTAACGGTGTGGCCTCTGGGACTGTCTGTGGTCTGGCTGGGACCACCTGGCTTAGCTGGGACCAACACAGAGTCAGGATCTTCTGGGTCTAATTCTAAGCACTGAAACTTTTTTTTAACTGAAGGAGTTACAGTGTGTTAGTTTCTGGTGCGCAATAAAGTGATTCAGTCATACATACATATTTTCTTTTTCATATTCTTCTCCTTTATGGCTTATTATAGGATATTGAATACAATTTGCTGTGCTATACACTAGGGCCTTATTGATAATTTTATATGTAATAGTTTGGATCTGCTAATCCCAAACTCCTAATTTATCTTTCCCCCATCTCCCTTTTCCCTTTGGGAACCATAAGTTTGTTTTCCGTGTCCGTGAGACTGTTCCTGTTTCATAAAAAGCTTATTTGTGTCATATTTTAGATTCCACGTATAACTGATATCATATGGTATTTGCCTTTCTCTAACTTACATCACTTAGTATGATCATCTCTAGGTCCTCCCATGTTGCTGCAAATGGCATTATTTCATTCTTATTTTCTGACAAGTAATATTCCATTGCATATATGCACCACATCTTCCTTATCCATTCATGGGTCAATGGACATTTAGGTTGCCATGTCTTGGCTACTATAAATGATGTTGCAGTAAACATTGGGGTGCATGTATCTTTTTAAAAAATTTTCACTGGACTATGGTTGATTTACAATGTTATATGGCAGGTATCTTTTTGAACTATAGTTTTCTCTGGATATATGCCTAGAAGTGGAACATATGGCAACTCTACTTCTAGATTTTTGAGAAACTTCCATACTGTTTTTCATAGTGGTTGCACCAATTTATATTTCTACCAACAGTGTACAAGGGTTTCACATCCCCTCCAACATTTGTTATTTGTAGACTTTTTAATAATGGCCATTCTGACTGGTATGAGGTGGTACTTCATTGTGGTTTTTGATTTGCATTTTTCTAATGATTACAGCTTTCCACATGCCTATTGGCCATCAGTATATCTTCTTTGGAGAAATGTCTATTTTAGTCTTCTGCTCATTTTTTGATTGGTTGTTGCTTTGTTTCAAGTTGTATGTTGTTCAACCCCTAAGTATGTCTGACTCTTGTTGACCCCATGGACTTCAGCATGCCAGGCTCCTCTGTTCTTCACTATCTCCTGGAGTTTGCTAAACTCATGACCATTGAGTCCGTGATGCCATCCAACCATCTCATCCTCTATCAACCCTTCTCCTCCTGCCCTCAATCTTTCCCAGCATCAGGGCATTTTCCAATGAGTCGGCTTTTCGCATCAGGGGTCCAAAGTATCAGAGGTTCAGTTTCAGCATCAGTCCTTCCAATGAATGTTCAGGATTGATTTCCTTTAGGATTAACTGGTTTGATCTCCTTGCTGTCCAAGGGCCACTCAAGAGTCTTTGCCAGCACCACGATTTGAAAGCATCAATTCTTCAGTGCTCAGCCTTCTTTATGGTTCAACTCTCACATCTGTACATGACTACTGGAAAAACCATGCTTTGACCATATAGACTTTTGTTGGCAAAGTGATATCTTCCCTTTTTAATACTGTCTAAGTTTGTCATAGCTTTTCTTCCAAGGAGCAAATGTCTTTTAATTTCATGGCTGCAGTCATCATCCACAGTGATTTTGGCGCCCAAGAAAATAAAAACTGGCACTGTTTCCACTTTTTCTCCATCTATTTGCCATGAAGTGATGGGACTGGATGCCATGATCTTAGTTTTTTGAATGATGAGTTTTAAACCATCTTTTTCACTTTCCTCCTTCACCTTCATCAGGAGGCTCTTTAGTTCCTCTTCACTTTCTGCTATTAGAGTGGGTTATCACCTGCATATCTAAAGTTATTGATATTTCTCCTGACAATCTTGATTTCAGCTTGTGATTCATCCAGTCTGGCATTTCTCTTGATATACTCTGAATATAAGTTAAATAAACAGGGTGACAGTATCCAACCTTGATGTACTCCTTTCCCAATTATGAACTAGTCTGTTGTTTCATGACTGGTTCTAATTGTGGCTTCTTGACATGTATACTGGTTTATCAGGAGACAGGTAAAGGAGTCTGGTATTCCCATCTCTTTAAGAATTTTTCACAGTTTGTTATGATTCACACAGTCAAAGGCTCTAGTGTAATCAGTGAGGCAGATGTGTCTGTGAATCCCCTTGTTTTTCGCATGATCCAATGAATGTTGGCAATTTGGTCTCTGGTTCCTCTGCTGCTGCTGCTAAGTCGCTTCAGTCGTGTCCGACTCTGTGTGACCCCATAGATGGCAGCCCACCAGGCTCTGCCATCCCTGGGATTCTCCAGGCAAGAACACTGGAATGGGTTGCCATTTCGTTCTCCAATGCATGAAAGTAAAAAGTGAAAGTGAAGTCGCTCAGTCATGCCCGACTCTTAGCGACCCCATGGACTGCAGCCCACCAGGCTCCTCCGTCCATGGGATTTTCCAGGCAAGAACTCTGGTTCCTCTACCTTTTCTAAATCTAGCTGGTACATCTGGAAGCTCTCAGTTCACATACTGCTAAAGTTGAGCTTGAAGGATTTTGAGCATTACCTTGCTAGCATGTGAAGGAAGCACAATTGTACGGTAGTTTGAACATTCTTCGGCATTGCCTTTCTTTAGGATTGGAACGAAAACTGACCTTCAATTTGTATGAGCTGTGTGTAAATTCAAGTTGTATAAGCTGTTTGTATATTTTGGAAATTAAGCCCTTGTCAGTCACATCATTTGTAAATATTTTTTCCCAGTTCATAGGTTATCTTTTCATTTTATTTTATGGCTTATTTTCCTGGGCAACAGCTTGTAAGTTTGATTCGGTTCCATTTGTTTATTTTCTAAGCACTGATACTTTTTAACCAACAACAGAGAAAAGACTGGAGGCTCAGCCTTGGCCGTGAACCTTCAAGTGTTTCTGATTTGGGTGACGGTTCTTCTTCCCGGGGCTGGTCTACAACGAGCTTCCTTGAACACTGTTCCTCCATGGAGGACAAAGAAAGCCCAGGTCCATGGTGGTCTTTTGACTGCGGCCCCAAGAGCTGCTCATGGCAGCTGCCTCTTTCTTCCAGCGCTGCTTGCCCTCAGGCCTCCTCCTGGCAAAGCCCCTTCCTTTGCATCCTGTGGGCTAGACTTGGTGCTTCCAGAGCCTTCATCATCACGGCTGCCTTACACTTCAGCATCTTCATTTTTTATCTGCATGACAAACTTGATACTTATCCCTGATGCTGTCTTCACAGACATTTAATGAACAGGCTATTAGTGGGTAGCTTATTCCCACCTAACTGCCCTACTGGATGTGAGCACGTGTAGAGGCGAATGTGGTCCTGAGGATGACGGCTGCCCACGTGAACAGGCTCTAGCTACGTCGGCAAGATAAAGCTGCCAGATGCATATTTGAGCTCTAGGAAAAATGGTGTCCTTTGTGCAAATGCCAAAGCATAAACATGCACAACTCTGAAACTAATCTTGTTTTCTCCCCTGCCACAGCTTAGCAGGGGCTTCCCAGGTGGCTCAGTGGTAAAGAATCTGCCTGCCAAACAGGAGATGTGGGCTGTGTCCCTGGGTCGGGAAGATCCCCTGGAGAAGGAAATGGCAACCCACTCCAGTATTCTTGCCTGGAAAATCCCATGAACAGAGGAGCCTGGCGGGCTACAGTCCAAGGTGTCCCAAAGAATTGGACACGACTTAGGGAGTAAACAACGGCAATAACTTAGCAGAGTCTGGCTTCCTTCGGGGGTGGGGTGTTACACAGCAGCCCCTAACTCAGCATCATATTCTCCATCACTTCAGCAGGGGGTGTCCTCCCAGCCAACCTGCCTCGGTCAGGCACCCAGGGCCCCACTGCATCTCTCTCTGTGCCCTGCACACCCACTGGGTGTCCAGCCACGCCGAGGTGATCGGGAAGTACTAAGGCTGTGCGCTTTCCTTGCCACCAAAATAATCACCAGGAGCCCCTTTGATTTGCAAGGAAATCGGGGCTTCTTAATGCACTTGCTGTCAGGCCGGCCCTTTGAACAAGCTCACTCCATAATTTAGAGTTTGAATCTCGTTTTAAATGGCAGTTAAAAATTGTATGTGGCAGTTCACAATGAAATTTAGCTTGACAGCTTGGACATAAAACTAAAAATAAATGACTTCACATCCAAATAATAAGTAATAACAATGTTAGGCTGCATAAGAATAGCAGGGCTGGATTCAAATACAATATTAATTTTAGGAATATGAGTGACTGGGGAGAGACAGAGGCAAAGAAACAAATCCTTCATATAGCAATCGTCTCCTCTTATCCCCCAGGCAACTGGCTGCCTTTCACCTCCGCGGCACAGCAATTATGTGGTGTAATGGAGGCACCGCAAATAAGCAGAAAGATTTTATTAAACCAAATGAGCAAATCATCTGCGTATTATTGCGATTTGATTGACACTGACAAGTGTCGAGCAGACTCGGATGTGAATATGATAAAGAAGCTTGCAGAAAAGCTCTTGATAATGTTACTCTTGATAAAGTTGCCCGGCCACCCTCTCTAAGTAAATAAAGGGGAGAAGAAGATGACGCATATTAATTCGCCCAGTTTGCAGTCTACTGGAGGACAAGAGGCGGGGGGAAAGAAAGTTGCAATGGGTTCAGCGTATGGCATTTTCTATGAACACCAAAATTGCATTCATGATTCGCATAGACTTTACGGTAATATATTAATATTAAAACTAAAGGTCATTCCACATAACAGTTAAGCTGCCTGAGCTTCAACCTTTATATCAATAACAGACTCAGGAAAGTAAGTGAGAGATATTTGAATACTCTAAAATATATATATATATATATACTTTTTTATTTGGGAAGATTGCTGGGCTAACATGAGCTCAGGTGGCCCCTCACCCACCTGCCTTCTCCGGGGACAATTAAAGGGCTACCTGGAGGATGGCTGCATCTGAGACAGCTGGGGCTTCCAGGGAGGAGAGGTGATTAATTGCCACAGGCCTTCGGGCCCTCGAACAGGGCTGTATTTCACTAATGATTCCCTTATGAGCTGGCGGCGGGCGCTGCCACCGACGGGGCTCTATGGAGTCAGCACAAAACTTTACTCGGCTGCTCAGGGCGCTCCGAGCAAAGGGCCTCCAACGAGGCAGTCTCTGTCGAGGACGATTTATGGGAGACCTGCCTGGAGGCAGGGGGCTAGCTGCAATGACCTCTGGAGTGCCCTCCAGGGGGTGGTTTGCTCTGATTCTGTCAGCTGGGCTAGCTCCAGAAGAGCATCTTGGCTGGCTGGCTGGGTGGGAGAGTGGGTGCATAGACCGACTCTGAAGTTTTCTTGGAAGAGACAAAAACGGTCATCAACTAAATTGGAAGGCTGTTGACATGAGGGTAGGGTGCCATTTCTGTAGAGGGAATTAAGTCAGCATCCAGAGAAGGGAGTGTCTGTTGATGGAAAGTTTATCAGGCCCCCATGGGCAGATGCCCAGGCCTGGTTGGCTCAGAAAGGAGCACAGAGAATCTGATGGCTGAGGATCACCATCCAGTGACCTTGCCGATAGCCTGAAACTGGCCACAGATAGAGTCTTTCCACTGTGGAAATTGGCAAACGCTTTAAATCAGGGCTCCCTCTCCACTATCCAATGTGCAAACATTTTAGCAGCAGTCCGATGGCTGACTCAGGACGACATATGTGGGAAATTTCACTTCCCACGAGTAGCTGGGTTGTTGCTATGTTTACTTGTTTATATGGGCATAGAACATAGATTTTTTTCCTAAAAAAATTTATATCTATATATAAGTTACAGGTGTACAATACAGTGAGTCACAATTTTTTTTTGGCTGTGCTATTCATTGGGAGCTCAGAATCTTAACCACTGCACCACCAGGGAAGTCCCAGTGAGTCATAATTTTTAAAGGCTATACTCCATTAATAGTTGTTATAAAATATTAGCTATATTCTCTGTGTTGTACAATATATGCATGCATGCATACTCTGTCACTCAGTCATGTCTGACTCCTTGCGACCCCATGGACTTGGTAGCACGCCAGACTCTTCTGTCCATGGAATTTTCCAGGGAAGAATACTGGAGCGGGTTGCCATTTCCTTCTCCAGGGGATCTTCCCGACCCAGGGATCGAACCTGAATCTTTTATGTATCTGGCCTTGGCAGGCAGATTCTCTACTACTGCGACCACCTGGAAAGTCCCATGTATAATATATCCTTGTGGCTTTTATCTTTTTAAGATTTTTGGGGGGATGTGGACCATTTTTAGTCTGTATTGAATCTGTTTACAATATTGCTTCTGCTTTATGTTTTGGTTTTTTGGCAGCGAAGCATGTGTGTGTGTGTGGGATTAACACGCTGATCAGGGATTGAACCTGCAGCCCCTGAACTGGAAGGGGAAGTCTCAACCACCAGATCACCAAGGAAGTCCCTGCTTGTAGCTTATTTTATACATAATAGTTTGCACCTCTTAATCCCCTACTTCTGTATTGCCCCTCCCCCTGCCTTCTCCCCAGATAACCACTAGTTTGTTCTATCTGGGAGTCAGCTTCTTTTTGTTATATTAGCTAGTTTGTTGCACTTTTTAGTTTCTACATATTAGTGAGCTCATCTAGTATTTGTCTTTCTCTGATTTATTTCACTAAGCATCATGCCCTCCAAGTCCATCCATGTTGCTGGAAATGGCAAAATTTCATTCCTGTTTATGGCTGAGTGGTAGAACATACTTTCCTTCACACAGATCTTTGTGAAGCCCCATTTGGTGCAAAGCAAAGGCAGGGAGAAGACTAGGTTTAGCACCACTTAATGCAATGATTGCAACCAGGTCTTTTGGTAATTTTCTGCCTGTTTCGAGAAAAGAATTTGGGCCTCTGACTTTTTAAGTCTTCTCCCCGCCCAGCCGGCTCCTCTCCCAGGTGGCACTTGAGTGAGCGGCACAGGCGAGGACAGGTGGCTTCAGGGCCTGCGCCTCTCTGGAGGAGTCCCTTGACCACTGGCTCTCCCTCACCTGCCTGGCATTTTAAAGTGTTATAACTAGAGACCTGGCCAGTCTCCCTGACAGTCTCGTCTTGGACAGGTCGAACCTGCCTCCCACCCACGACCTTCTGGCCTAAGCAGGGCTCTTGTCTGTCATCTGTTCTGGCACCTTCTTGGGTCTCCTGGACGAGGGAAGTTCCTGGTGCAGCCACACCGAGGGGGAATGGAACGGGAGGCAGCTCCGGGTAGTTGAGGTCCGTTGTCTGATCACATACCACCTTCCCATTGTTGGGGCCCCCTCCAGGCTGATGCAGAGGCAAGGGATGAACTTCCAGGATCCTAAGGAGAGCTGGGGGCTTCCCAGGTGGCTCAGTGGTTAAGAATCTGCCTGCAATGCAGGAGATGTGGGTTCGATCCCTGGGTCGGGAAGATCCCCTGGAGAAGGAAATGGCAACCCACTCCAGTATTCTTGCCTGGGGAATCCCATGGACAGAGGAGCCTGGCGGGCTACAGTCCCTGGGGTCGCAAAGGGTCGGACACGACTCAGCCGCTGAAATGCAGCCGCAAGGGGAGCCAGGGCAGACGTACTTCTTCCTTTGGCTTCTGCCATTCCTGTCCCTCTCCGGGCCAAAGTATGGAGCAGAGAAAGAGGGTCCCGCATCTGACTTCTCTCCTCCCCACTCCGTCTCTCCCGTCTTCCTCCTCCCACACCTGCCAAAGCCAATGCCTCTATCCCAGGGTTCTTGAAATGAAGTAGGTGGATCATGACCAGCATCCATCAAAAAGACAAAAGCAAAAACAGAATTTTAAAAGCGAGCAAATACCACATATGACAAGGCTCAGAATTGTTCCTTGAAATTTGTTTTGATTATATGTACGTGTGCATGCACACATGGGAATTCTGGTTAAAATGCAAAATGAAAAGATGCTCCACATGCTGATCATTAGAAAAATACAAATCAAAACAACAACGAGGTGTCACCTCACACCAGACAGAATGACCACCATCAAAGTCTACAAATAATAAATGGGGGAGACGGTGTAGAGAAAAACGAACCCTCCTACACTGTTACTGGGAATGTAAACTGGTGCAGCCACTATGGAAAACAGTATGGAGGCTCCTAAAAAACTAAAAATAGAGTTGCCATGTGATCCAGACTCCAACTCCTGGGCAAATAACTGGAGAAAATTCTAATTGGAAAAGATACGTGTACCCCAGTATTCACAGCAGCATTATTTACAATAGCTAAGACATGAAAGCAACCTAAGCATCTATCAATGGATGATTGGATAAAGAAGATATGGTATATATAAACAATGGAATATTACTCAGCCATTGAAAAGAATGAAATAATGCCATTTGCAGCAACATAGATGGGCCTACAGACTGTCATACTGAGTGAGTTCAGACAAAGACAAATATCATATGATATTGCTTATATATGCAATCTAAAAAATGATGCAAATGAACTTCTTTATGAAACAGAACTAGACTCACAGATACAGGGAACAAACTTATGGTTTATCAAAGGGGAAAGTCGAGGGGAGGAATAAATTAGGAGTTTGGCATTAACATATACATACTTCTACATATAAAATATAATACATAAAAAACAAGGACCAGAAATGGAAACCCACTCTAGTATTCTTACCTGGAAAACCCCATGGATAGAGGAGTCTGGTGGACTATAGTCCACAGGGTCACAAAGAGTCGGACACGAATGAGTGACTAACACAACAATACGTAGCACAGGGAGCTAAACTCATCTATAGAGCACAGACCTACTACACAGCACAGGGAACTAAACTCAATATTTTGTAATAACCTATAACAGAAAAGAACTTGAGAAAGAATATATATACGTACATGTGTGCTGAGATACTTCAGTTGTGTCCGACTCTTTGTGACCCCACGGACTGTAGTCCACCAGGCTCCTCTGTCCATGGGATTCTCCAGGCAAAAATACTGAAGTGGGTTGACCATGTCCTTCTCCAGGGGTCTTCCCGACCCAGGGTTCGAACTCACATCTCTTATGTCTCCTGCATTAGCAGGGCAGTTCTTTATCATTAGTGCCACCTGGGAAACCCATATACATATATATTAATATATATATTAATGCATATATAATATCCATTATTTATATAATATATATGATTTATGTTGCATAAACTATGTATTATATAATATACATTATATATTTATGTATTAATATATGTATATGCATACAGATATATTAATATGTAAGCTGAGTCATTTTGTAGTACACCAGAAACTAACACGACATTGTAAATCAACTCTACTTCAATTAAAAATATGTAGAACGAGCCCGTGCTGTGGGTCCCAGAAGAACGTGTTTGGCAGTCACTGTTCCACCCTGGGTTCTCTTGCCCCAGAGCGACAGGCCGCCCACCCCAGGGCTCACAGGGTCGCCTCTGCACAGCGGGAGGCCTCCAAGCACTGCCTCCTCCAAGCTCGGCTCTCAAGAAGCTAACTGAAGAGATGAAACAACTCAGAAAATCTCCCCAAGACAAGTCTGGCTGGCCATGCAAAACCCCTTTTGGATGTCAGACCCTGAGCAGGACTCTTTCTCTTGCTTTCTTCAGTAAACAGCTCTGACCACTCCTCTCTCCTTAAGGAAGACTGAGGCCCCTAGCCTACAAGGGAGAAAACACATTTGGAAAAGGCTAAAGAAAAGAGGTGATTAGGAATAGGACACTTCTGCTGTCACATGCTAATTATTGAAGAGGCTGTTTTGCTTTGACTCACATCCACTGGGTCCTCCTCTAGCTTAGCTAGCCACCAGCCCATGGGTAGTGATGGACCCTGAGCTACCCACACGCCAGGAGATACTTGGAGCTGAACTGATCCACTGCTGAGAAGTCTCCGTCATATACCCTGGTTTCGGATGCCTAATAAGTCATGCATGACTTCGATGAGCAAGTCCACGTGAGATTATAAAAAAGACAAACCAGGACTTCCCTGGTGGCTCAGTGGTAAAGAATCTGCCTGCCGATGAAGGAGACAAGGGTTCAATCCCTGGTCTGGAAAGATCCCATATGTCACGGAGCAACTAAGCCTGTGAGCCACAGCTATTGAGCTGTGGCAATTAGTATACTATGAATACTAATTAGCATACTAATTCCTGCTCTGGAGCCGGGGAGCTGCAACTACTGAGTCCCCAGGCCTACAGCCTGGGCTCTGCAACGAGAGGCCGCTCCAGGAAGAAGCCCTTGCACCACCACTAGAGAGGAGCCCCCTCACCACAACAGACAAATAGCCTGCACGGCAGCGAAGACACAGCACAACCACAAACAAACAAATGAAATTTCAATTTTAAAAAAATTTAAAATAAATGTACAACTCACAGTGTGATACACCAGAGTACTGTATGCTCATTCACCGGCATGTGGGTCTTTACACACACCCCCATTAGTGCTAGTAAAAGTGAGATACATACCCATCAATATATTTTACGCCCTTCTGTTCAAGAATACACATATGATAGTATCATTCCCTGTTTAATTTTGTATACTGGTCTGAGGGAAAAATAAACAAGGCTATATATTTTTTGGAATAATAGGTCTTTGAATTCTAAGAAATTCCAAGCGATAAAATCAGTCAGATATATCCTCAATGTTAACTGCCATTTCCCTGTGTTCTTCTGCTAATAGAATTAGAAACCACCCCTGTAGTGTATTTGATATCTGTCAAGATATATATCTGCTTCCCTGATAGCTCAGTTGGTAAAGAATCTGCCTGCAATGCAGGAGACCCCAGTTCACTTCCTGGGTCAGTAAGATCCACTGGAGAAGGGATAGGCTACCCATTCCAGTAATCTTGAGCTTCCCTTATGGCTCAGCTGGTAAAGAATCTGCCTGCAATGCAGGAGAGCTGGGTTGGGAAGATCCCCTGGAGAAGGGAATGGCTACCCACTCCAGTATTCTGGCCTGGAAAATTCCACGGTCTGTATAGTCCATGGGGTCACAAAGAGTTGGACATGACTAAATGACTTTCACCTTCTTTCAAGACATATATATACTAATTCTTGTTTTCTTTATGGTCCACTGTTACCAAAACTTCATTTTGAATCAAGAGAATCTTCCCAAGGCCCCGTTGTAAACACTCTTTTCCCGTGGCTGACATACAGAGCAAACTTTGTAACCTGGCACTCACACCTTATATAAGCTGAGCCTATGAGACTCTCCCAAACTTACCTATTCATTCATACAATCATTCCATTAGAAAGTACCAGCATACGTGCTAAGACCTTAGCAAAACAAAGCCTTTCTCCTCCTAGAATTTACATTCCAGTAAAGGAGAGAAAAAAGCAGACAAAAACTTATAGACTGTAAGAGGTGATAAGAAAGAAATGTGCAGAGTGAGGGGATCGATTGGAGGCGACTTTAAGCGGAGGTGCCAGGGAAGGGCCCTAGAGGAGGAGGCATTGGATCTGTGAGTCAGCTATGGGAGGGCCAAGGAAAAGCTAAGAGGACAGAAAGTGCAAGGCTTTGTGGTGGGGAGTACCTGGCCTACTGACAGATCAGCTGAGCAGGTGGGGAGCACCTTGAGAAGAGATGGAAGTGGTCAGTGGAAGCCAGTTCACCCAGATCCTGAGGACCGCAGTGAGAAATCCATTTTATGTTAAGAGCGTCTGAAGTCAAAGATCACTCCTCTGTCTTTATTCGTGTGTGTGCTGCACAGTCCTTAGCTGTCCAGTCGTGTCTGACTTTTTGAGACTCCACGGACTGCAGCCCGCCAGGCTCTTCTGTCCATGGGGATTGTCCAGGCAAGAATACTGGAGTGGGTTGCCGTGCCCTCCTCTAGGGGATCTTCCTGATCCAGGGATTGAAGCCAGGCCTCCCACATTGCAGGTGAACTACTGCAGGTGAACTACCAACTGAACTACTGGGGAAGCCAGTCTTTATTCATAATTGCCCCCAAATAGGGGGAAACTCTCATATTCCTCTCCTACTAAATGGATACACAAACTGTGGCACAGCTGTTTAAAGCCATGCTACTCAGCAATAAGAGGGAATGGACAAGCAATACATGCAACAAGGCAGATGCAATTCCAATGTATTATGCCGAGTGTATCTGTTATCTACATGCGTGCGTGTGTGCTCAGTCGTGTCCGATTCTTTGTGACCCCATGGATTGTAGCCCACCAGGCTTCTCTGTCCATGAGATTTCCCAGGCAAGAATACTGAAGTGGGTTGTCACTTCCTCCTGCAGGGGAGCTTCCTGATCCAGGGATCGAACCTGAGTCTCCTGCATCTCCTGCACTGGCAGACAGATTCTTTCCCACTGAGCCACTTGGGAAGCCCCATCTGTTATCTACGCTGTGTAACAAATCATCCCCAAGCTCAGAAGAGGCAAGAAAGTATAATCTTACCATGTATCAGAAAGGAAAATTGGAAATATCAAAGAGAGGGACAATAGCCCATTATAAAAGTTGCAGCTGTGTTGTTTCACTTCTAGAGAGAAAGTGAATGCTGTGTCATTCTTCACAAATGAGCCTCATCCATGGAGGTCTGCAACGTGGTAGAGAGAGAATCATGTAATTCACAGTTCTTGTTAGTCACATTCTTGTTGCTGTTCAGTCGCTCAATCGTGTCTGACTCTTCGAGACCCCATGGACTGTAGCCCACCAGGCTCCCCTGTCCATGGGATTTCTCATGCAAGAATACTGGACTGGGTTGCCATTTCATTCTCCAGGGGATCTTCCTGACCCGGGAATCAAACCCACATCTCTTGCAGCTCGTACATTGGCAGGTAGATTCTTTACCAGTAGCGCCACCAGGGAAGCCTTAGTCACGTTACTGGAAGCAAAATGTACTACTCTGTTGGGTCATCTGGGAAAACAGAACATCCCACGACATGACACAGTCTTGATACGCATGAGATGGCGTGTGGCTGATATAATCCTTGGCTGTGAGTACAGAGCTATGGAACCCAGTGCTGGCTCCCTGCTGACACCTGTGGGACCCCAGACCCTCAGTGCCTCAGAGCTTCGGTTTCCTTCACCTGCATTAGCTGTGGTTGGGACCCAATCTCTAAGGCTCTTTCCTTCTGTGAATTATTAGCCATCATTCTGTGACTTGACCACATGCTACTTCTTGTGTGATGGTCTTTCCTGCCTTCCCAGGTAGGGCTGGGGGCTCCTGCATCCCTCATCATCCATAAGACTTCCTGGGGCCACTTGGGTACCACTTGTACAAATCCTGCTACACCTGCTGGCCACCTGCTCCACCTGTTTAATCTTTTCTGTCAAATGAACTCGCTTTTTAAAAACTTAAATTTGAGTATGTTTATTTTAAAGTAAACTTTATGTCACAATAGCAAGTGGAAGAAAATCGGTGAGACTAGTCAATTTGAAGCCAACTATAAAATGAATACAATGAAGGCAGAGTGATGGTGCCAATTACAGCTGGAAACTTGGGTCTAAGTCCTTTCTATTTTTAAGAAAGGGGCTCTATGTCTTTTCAATTTTTTAAGTGATTGAAGAGTGGCAATAAAGACCTATTAGCACCAAACTGAGGCGTTCTCCCTGCTTTGACTAAAGGCTTAAAAGACAAATGAAAAGTGAATAACTTTGTCCTTTGGTGATTTGGGGTTACTTAATGCCATGTCTGTGTACCATCCAATACCGTTTCCCATTACACGCTGATACGTCCTCCATAGGGCTTCCCAGACGGCTCGGCGGTAAAGAATCTGCCTGCCAGTGTAGGAGACGTGGGTTCGACCCCTGGGGTGGGAAGATCCCCAGAGGAGGAAATGGCAACCGTTTCCAGTACTCTTGCCTGGAGAACTCCATGGACAGAGGATCCTGGCAGGCTACAGTCCACGGGGTGGCGAGGAGTCAGACACAGCTTAGGGACTCAGCCATGCAAACACACACATGTATGTCCTCCATATTTGGGGACGTGTTGAGATTGTCAAGTGTTATAATTATTTCAGAGCTGTTTCCCTTGATTTAGGGCGCCTGGCACAGGTCAAGCCCTCAGGGGGTGTAAGGAGAGAATGAGATGAGGGGAGCTACCATCATCAGTGAGGGTGGTATTTGCGTTCCATCAAGAGCTCTGTCTGAAGTTCTAAAGAGGGAAACTAGACTCCAAAGGAGGATTTGGCCTAAGTTCAGGTACTGTTTTGAGGTGATTTTCAGAGCTATGTTAAATCTCCAAGTGGGTTTAAGGCTGTAAAACAGCAGCTACCCAGAACTAACACTTAAAAGCAGTGAAGGGACTGGTTAAAATTCCATGCTCCAATGCGGGGGACCTAGGTTTGATCCCTGGTCAGGGAACTAGATCCCACGTGCTGCAATTAAGAGTGCACATGCTGCAAAGAAGATCAAAGATCCCCCATGCTATAACTAAGACCGAGAATGGCAAAAAAAAAAAAAAAGCTAAAAAGTCCCCATCTTGCCTATATAATAATTCCCTAAAAATTGAATTAAAAAATAAAGAATAAATAAAAGCAGTGAACATTTTGGAGTGAATTTTTTTTTAAATGAAAAGGCATGGAGTTTAGGATTTTCAATGTTTTTTTCTTGAAAAATGAGAGCATTCCCTACAGTATGTCAACACAGGTAGGAGGTACCTTAAAAGGCTTGGAGGACCGAAGATACCTTGAATACCTCTACTCAGAGCAGTACCGTTCATCCCAGCCAAGAAATAGAAACAACCCCAATGACCATCAACTGATGAATAGGCAAACAAAATGTGGCTAGAATATTATGCAGTCACAACAAAGAACAAAGCACAGAAACATTCTACAACATGGCAGAACTTTGAAAACTTTGTGTTAAATGAAAGAAGTCAGATACAAAAGGTCACATATTGTATGATCTGGTTTAGGTGAAATGTCCAGAAGAGACAGATTCATAGAGACAGCAGATGAGTGGTTGCCAGGGGCTGGGAGGATAAGATAAGATGGAAGGCTGCTGAAGTTTCCTTTTGAGGTGATGAAAATGTCCTATGAAATGAAATGAAAATGATGTGGTATGTGAGTGCCATCACAATAAGGCTATTACCAGAAAGGCTTGGAGGAGCACAGCTTTGTAAACCAGCTGGGAGGGTGATGGTGATGAGGTTTGTTTAGAGTTGTGGTCCTCAGGTTTGACTGCCCGTGAGAATCACCAGGGGAGTGTCAGGAACCATTGCCAGCCCCACTTGAACTGTTCCCATCAGAAGCTCTGGGGGTGCGACTGGCCTTTACAGTTATTAAATCTCCCCATGTGGTTCTGAAAGGCAGGGACACTGGCTCAGGAAACTGGCAAATACAGATGCAGAGTCAACCCAGATGCGTGTCCTTGCTCATGACCAGACTGGCCCACTTTGTCCCAGATAATGCCCTGTCCACATCAAAGCCCCCTCTTCCCCATTTTGCAACCTTTGAAAATAAGTCAGCTGTCCGAGAAGCTATGTGCTCAACCTTAATTATTCATCAGGAAAATGCAAATCAAATCCACAATGAGATGCCACTTCACACCCATGAGAATGGCTATTATCAAAAGATGCAAAAGTGTTGGTGAGGATGTAGAGAAACTGGAACCCTTGTGCAATATTGGCAGGAATGGAAAATGGTGCAGTCATTATGGAAAACAGTATGGAGGCGCCTCAAAAAATTAAACTTAGGGACTTACCTGGTGGTACAGTGGTTAAGAATAGGCCTGCCAATGCAAGGGACATGTGTTCAATCCCCAGCCCAGGAAGATCCCACATGCCTGCACACTGCAACAAACAGTAGCTCCCACTCTCTGCAACTAGGAAAGCCTGCATGTAGCAACAAAGACTCAGTGCAACCAAAAATAAACAAAAATTTTTTTGAAGTTAAACTTAGATTCTTTTGTAACCTTGCAATTCCATTCTTAGGTATATATCCAAAAGAACTGAAAGCAGTTAAACAAGCTTACACAGGTACATAGAAGCATTATTCACAATAGCCAAGAGGTAGAAACAACCCAAGTAATCACCGGCAATGAATGATTAAACAAAATGCACATATACACACAATGGAATATGATTCAGCCTTAAAAAGGAAGGTGATTCTGATACATGCTACCACATGGATAAATCTTGAGGACTTACGCTAAGTAAAACAAGCCAGACATGAAAGGGCAAATATTGCATGAGTCCACCTATCTGGGATACTTAGAAGCAGCAATTTCACAGAGACCAAATGTAGACTAGGTTACCAGAGGCTGAGGGAAGTGGGGAGTTATTTTTGAATGGGTACAGAATTTCTGTTTGGGATGATGAGAGTTCTTGAGATGGATAGTGTGACGACTGCACAAAGCTGTGAATGTCCATAATACCACTGAATTGCGTAATGGTTAAAATGATAACATCTGGACTTTCCTGGAGGTACAGTGGATAAGAATCCGCTTGCCAATCCAGGAGAGCCATGTCTGGGAAGATCCCTGGTCCCAAAAGATTCCACACGCCACAGAGCAACTAAGCCTGCGTGCCACAACTACTGCGCCCGAGCGCTGCAACTACTGAAGCCTGTGTGCCTAGAGCCCGTGCTCCACAAGAGGAACCACCGCAGTGAGAGGCCCCGAGCACCGCGACGAAGAGTAGCCCCAGCTCACCGTAACTGGAAAAAGCCTGCACGTCACAATGAAGACCCAGCACAACCAAAAAATAAATCAATCAAATTTTTAAAAAAGAAGAAGCAGTGGAGGGGGATCTTTCCTGGTGATCCAGTGGCTAAGACTGTGCTCTCAGTGCATGGGGTCGGGGTCTGATCCCTGGTCAGGGAACTAGATTCTATATGCCACAACTAAAGAGTTTGCATGCTGCACACCAGTGCATGCTAAATTAGACCCAGTGCAGCTAAATTAAAAAAAAAAAAGCAGTGGAGGGGTAGGGCATGCACCACCCTGGGTTCAGACCCTGCGATGGTAGGCTGCCAGCTTCATCTCTCTGCACCTTGGTTCCCTCACCCACAAAAGCAGGATAACCACAGGGGCCACCTGTTTGGGATGTGGTGCAGACTGAATGAAGTAACAGGCAAAATACTCAGCTCAGAAGCTGGTATACAGTAAGTGCTCAGTAATGGCTATGGACATCACCACCACCATTACCAGCATCATTATCCAGACCCACACTGATGCGTCTGCCTTGACTCTGACCTCCATTCAAATGGCAGAGTGTGTTCGGGGGTGATGAAAATGTTCTGGCATTAGACAGTGGTGATGGATGCACAACCTCCGTAAAGCTGTGCATTTTTACGGAATGTAAGTTGGATGTAGACACAATAGTTAGCTGTGTTGTGCTCAATCGTGTCCAACTCTTTCGCAAGCCCATGAACTGTAGCCCGCCAGGTTTCTCTGTCCATGGGATTTCCCAGGCAAGAATACTGGAGTGAGTTACTATTTCCTCCTCCAGGGGATCTTCCCAACCCAGGAATTAAACTCGTGTCTCCAGCATTGGAAGGCAGATTCTTTACCACTAGCGCCACCTGTGTGCCGAGAGGCACCCAGAGGAGGCAGGCAGGAGTCTAGGCCTTCGGGGACAAAGCCAAGATAGATGCCCCTGGGGAATGAGTGCTGAAAGGGTCAAGCTCACTGACATTCCAGATCCACAGTCTGTGCCCCTTCCCACGTCTCACCTACCGCCTGGAGCGTTCCCTCTGCCTCCTCCTGGGAAGCTCTCTTCTCCTCCGAGTCAGGATAAACCTGCAGGGCAGAAGAGGGGGAGGAAGACGGTGATGAGCAGCTCTCTGAGCCTGAGAGCCCGTCTGGATGGGGAGGGGTGATGCAGATCCCTGGGAGAGGGCTGCAGGCCCAGGCAAATGCTCAGAAAGAGCACCTGCCTCATGATGTTAAGCAGCAGCACGTGCTTGGGCAGTGGGCGCTCCCACACCTGCCGTGTGCCGGGCAGGTAATTTCTCCCTGGAAGACTCAGCAACCCCAGCCTGGGATCTGAGCGCCCAGCTGGAGCGAGGATGTGGAATCAAGCACTTGGCAGGGTGTGGTAAGAGGTCCAGCTAAGTCGCTTCAGTCATGCCTGACTCTGTGCGACCCCGTGGACTGTAGCCCGCCAGGCTCCTCTGTCCGTAGGATTCTCCAGACAGGAATACTGGAGTGGGTTGCCATCTCCTCCTCCAGAGGATCTTTCCAACCCAGGGACTGAACCCATGTCTCTTCAGTCTCCGCAGTGGCAGGCGGGTTCTTTACCACTACCGCCACTTGGGAAGTCCTCACAGTGTTGGAAATAGAGGCTGAAATCTCAGGTTTCTCAAAACTCAGACCCTGGAATTCTCTGAACTGGCTTAACAGTTTCCCTCTGGGGCAGGAAAGACAATTCCACCCACCCCACTCCCCCCGCCCCCGTGATGACTGTGTGATAGAGTGGAAACCTAGCAACACCCACCCTAAATCCACCAGGGGGAAAACTGGCTGGAAAACATGCAAACTATAGTCACAAAGCAAATGTGTGGGATCTCAGGAGAGAGGAAGAGAAGAGCCTGCTCAGTCTAGAGGTTCAAAAAGATGAATGAGGGAAAATCATCCCAAATAATGTGAAGAATGTTCTTACGATTATTTAGGAAAGCTATTATAGGATGCTTTGAATATGCACTGTTCATTGTATGCACATCTCAAAGCATTTGAACTTTAAGAGGTGAGCTATTGTAAGTCATCTGACCTTTGTAGTTTATCTACTTGGTCTCATCTCCTTTCAGAAACAGGGTGAAAGGAGCTGTATCTGAAGGCTGAGACTCACGGTGTTCGGGTGATGGGTTGGAGGCCAAACAGCCAGCTGGTCCCTCTGATTCCAGCCCCTGTGAAATTTCCACAAATATTTCTGAGCCTTTTGAAGGCTGAACGGTAGGGGGAATGTTGAGAAAAATTACAGGGAGTGTTTGCATTTGGGATGTGCCAGCAACTCACTGTGTAACTAACTGATGAGCTGACTTCTCTTCGGGCCTCTGTAAAACAGGGCCAGAAAAAGCAACGTCCAAGAACCCAGTGAAGATTTGTGAATAGTTTTTCTAATTTCTAAAGCAATGTAGGGACTTCCCTGGAGGTCCATTAGTTGGGACTCTGCACTTTCACTGCAGTGGGCATGGGTTCAACCCTGGTGGGGGAATGAAGATTTCACATGTTTTGTAGCTATGCCAAAAAAATAAAAATAGCAATATCTCAATTAAAAAAAGAGGCAATGTAACCTCTCCTCACCTAAGTATTATTAAAAAAAAAAAAAAAGACCTCTCTGTTTCCAAGTTAAGTGGCACTTTTTCCCTAAAATGTAACTTTGACTCTGCTCTGTCTGAAATCAGCTTCCTACCTCTTATGCAGGACCTCAAAGTTATGAAATTTCTAATTCCAATGTCTTGGCTATTTAGGTGTTAGAGAATTATACAATACTTCTATGACTCAAATCAGGCTTTTGGCTTTAAGACTAAAAGGTCTGAGTATCTGGGTTTTTGTTTTTTTGAAAAGAAAAATGACAGATATCAGCCCTTAGAAAAATCAGCTCACTTGGAGACCTCCGTGGCATTATTGCCTCCTTTAATATTGCTGACAGTCTCTTGCAAATGTATCACAAGTTGGCATTTATTAGTGCGAGGCACAAGTAAGGGGCATGTTATTTGATTTGAATAACAGCTTGGAGCTACAGTTTGAGTCCAGAAATATATTAGTCAGAAACAATCTCATTTAATAACACAGAAACTAATAAAAGAAAAGTATTCCAACTGATTCAGAATTGAATTTATGAATATTGCTTTAGCAGGATTAATGATCAAAACCCCAACCTGTTTGTCACGTTATAACTGACTTTTCCATTTAAATGCAAAACCAGAAGTCAATGAGTCCGAAGGATTGTATATTGCTTTGAAGAAAACCAGTTCATTTTACATGTAAGCTTCCAAATTGGCAATAAACTTTAATTACAGGGTCAGATAATCAAATTATAATCAAATAGCCTCACATAAAAATCTATGTTTGAAATTAATGAGATACAAGGCTGCCACTCAGTACCAATACACCTCTGTAGCTTACTAGCAGACATTTCATTTTCATTTAAAAGTCACCTTAAGGACTTTCTCCTCAATTTTCACCGTGTAGCTTAATTTGATTTAGAAAACATTTCATTCTTAGACCATAGAGTCCTTTGGATTTTCAGACTCATCTCTGCCTTTCCCTCCTCCTCTCAACCTTGGGGGAGGTCTGTTTTATAGCCGATCATGGAATTTTCAAATGGGCGCTGTTGGAAAAATTTCCAACTGCGGGGTGAGTACGTATCTATCTGTGTTGAAAAGAAACTTGGCAGGTGTCAGCTGGTGGAAGCAGCATCCAAACCGTGGGATGGGGTCACCTGGGAAATTTCGCCAGAGAGGGGAAAAAATGCACTTGTCTTAGAAATACTTAAATTGTTTTGAAATGAACCAATCCATTGGCAAGCGAATGGCATTAACACTTACACCTGCCTCCTTATCTCAGCTTACAAACAAGAATGTGGAGTTGTTATTTTAAAACCTCTGTATCTTATCTTTAAAAACTAGCGATCTCTGTCTTCATCAGTAATAGTTTCTTTTGGGTCAGAATGATGAAGAGCCAGCTTCTGGGGCTTCCTTTTACCAGCAGGTAGGCGAGCTGGGACCAGGGAAAAAGAGCAATGGACTGACAGGCACAGAGAGAGATGCGAAGGGACAGCTTTCTATCACTGACAAGCTTTCTCTTTCTAAAAATTAGACTTTTGAATCTTTCCATATTATGCAATAAATAAGGCGCATAGCACCTGACCAGGTTGCAGCTTAAAAAAAAAAAAAAAATCCATTTTTAGCATAAGTATATCCCAATTATTGCTTGGGACATACTTCTGCTAAAAATATTCATTCGTGAAATTCAAATTTAACTGGACATCTCATGTTTTTGAGAACGCTGGGGATCCTAATCTGTAATAATAATGATAATTAAGTTTGCTATCTTCTAAAACATTAAAAGGGTTTCATGGGGACTCCTTGAATATTTTGCAAACTTGCCTGATTACCCAATCACATGGATCAGTTGGGAGTTTTCTAAAACTACAGTTGCCCAGGGCCACCCTAGCAATGCCCTAGCAATGCCGATTCACTAGGTCCAGGGTTTTGCCTGGGAGTTTGTATTTTGACAAGTTTCCCAGGTGATTCTTGGCATCAGACAAGTTTGGAAAACACTGCAACTATCTCTTTGTCACAACATCCCTGAAAAGGAGGTGGTGATGGAGTAGGGGAGTAAGGCCAAATGATGCATTTCCAGCTGGGGAATTGATGGCCCAAAAAGGAACAGAGTGTTCGGCTGTCTTCAGAACCTTGCACCAATTGAAACACCAGCCTCAGAATGTTTTATTTCACTGCGGCACAAAGTTAAAGGTTATCTGCCTTAGGGATGGACAGGTAGAAGGTGTGTGGCCACGTAAGTTAGTTCTATCAGTGCAGTTTCGATCTTTGCTGTTTTGTTTGGCACGCTCAAGGGTCCTACTGTGAGCTATGTAAGTGTGAAGCATCGATCAAATCTGCCTTGGGTTTTTCATTTGTAATAAGGACATCCTCCCACCTCCAGCCTCCTCCATGGTTTTACCACCAGGACACAAGAGAGACAGACAGGAACTGAAAGCCTTTGAGTTTGCTCCATCCGCCAGGGCTCAGTCCCAAGTGTGAGGGGGGAGGGGGATCATGCCGCCCAAGCTCTGGTGTGCCGCCCCCCACCCGCGCCCAGGACCCCTCTAGCTCGTCCTCCACAACGACCCACAGGGACACGTGGAAGATGCTGCCCCACACTGCGGGGCAGGGCGGGGAACACCATTTCAGTGTGAACCACAGCCTGTATCTTGCCCCCACTCCCTACACATACACATTAAAAAGGAACTGTGAGGATGACAAGGTGATGAGAATATTCAGTAAAAACAGAGGACCATGGGGCGCGCCCATGCTACGCTGCTCTGCGCTGTTACCTCCAGGGCAGGAACTGTGGGTTTGAAGTCATCCATTTATCTCTCCTCCTTCTGTTCACCAGCAGAGGCATGAATCAACACATAAGAGGGAAGTCCGTTTTCTCCTGCTCCTGGCTCCCCCTTTCCCCCTCCTATTTTGAGTGTCTTCTTGCTCCCCAACAACCCGGGCATTCACGTTTTACTTGCATGGTACAAGTAGCCTCTTTTGGTCAGCGTGGACTGACCACTGGGCCAGCAGTCAGAAAGGCAGGGCTCCCTCCACCCCATCTTCTGCCATGACCTTGGGCAACCCTGGTCTCTGCCTCCTCTCTACTCAGGCTATGCTTGTTTCTGACATCCTGGAGTCGTCTGCTATGTCTTCCCTTTTATTGGTGACTGATGAGTATCAATTAGGCAGCCTCTAAGGTCAAAGAAACACAATTTAATTTCTCCTTTTCACCTGAAGCAGATTATACCTGCCCCTTCTCATTTGAAAATTAACCCCTAAATGACTGCTGCTGTGCACTCCTATCTTGACAGATCTGCTTTTCACCATTTCTTGATTTGGCTCCGCCCTCTACGAACCCAGCGACTGAAAGGATAATAAGGAATATGTTTCACTTGTAAAGAAGATGGTCTGCAAGTCCTCCCGAAGCCACTGACCCTGCAGATTACACCTCATGTGATCCCGAGGGGTGCCAGGATTTTTCTAAAGACCTGATGAATGCAGTTGCCTCTTACTCTGTTCTGAGGAATCCAGAGGAGCCTGACTCAACCTAATGAGATGTGCAGGGGAAGGCAAAGCATCCATGGGAACAAACAGGACAGGATATGGAAGAAGGAAAAACAAAGTCGGGATGATATTGATCATGGCAAGTGGTGGCGTTTGGGTGATGAAGATGAATAAATTATCCTTTCTTCCTAATCTGAGCCTTTGGTGATGTTCTACTGACTACATACGCACCAGGTCCAAAACATGTTTGTGGCATGTCTTCCAGAGACATCGAGTCTAAATCACTCACGAGGTAAGGAATTTATCAAAAACAGTTCTGAGTCACCCTGCTCTCTCTGGTTGTGACGTTCGGCCAAGCACCCTTTTAAGGCCGAGAAGAACCACTTGCTGTCACAGTGAGTTCTTTCCGGAATGGTGAACACTCAGGGCCCCTAAAGTAGGATTTTGGTTCAGACGTGATGTGAAATTCTGGGAGACAGATGCTGGATGGGTCTCATAGGCTCTGAAGGTACACACCCTCTTTGATCCAGAAGTTTTACGGCTACGGGTTCATCGTAAGGAATATGTGTATAAAGCTTACTGTTGTGAAAACCTGGGAATCTTGTATCAAATGAATTATGGCTCATTCCTATGAAAGAATACGCTGAAGCCATTCAAAATCACGTAGAAGAGGACTTCCCTGGTCGTCCAGTGGTTAAGGATCTGCCTGCCAATGCAGGGGACAGGGGTCCCATCCCTGGTCTGGGAAGATCCCACATGCCCCGGGGCAACTAAGCCGCAACTACTGAACCGTGCAATGCAACAACTGAAGCCACTGCAGTGAGAAGCCCAAGCATCGCAACTAGAGAGCAGACCCTGCTCACAGCAGCTAGAGAAAGCCGGCGCACAGCAAAGACCCAGGGCAGTCAAAATAAAGAAAGAAATATCACATAGAGGAGCATGCAGGGACATGCAGCTGTGGGTCAGTGAAACCAGGGCACAGGTTTCATAAAGTCAAAAGGAGCGCAGGGCCACGTTACACAGTTAACGGTGGTCATCTTCGGTTGACAGAATTATAAATGCTTTTGATTTTGTATTCTTTTTCTGTTTTCCAAGTTTTCTGCACAAAGGTAATATCTATATTATATCTATATTATATATATTTTTAATTAGGAAAAAACGAGTTACACTTCTGAGGGGAAAAAGCATTGAACAGGACAAAAATCTCACTGATCCTTAAGGAACTTTCAGCTTCCATTTTGTCATGAGTCACAGGATTTTATGTTCACTGTGTGTGGAGGTTGTTCCAAGCTCTACAACCACTGGCGACCTGGGCCTTTCTCCTGTCCTCTTTTTGACCCGTGCGGAAATGCTCCAGCCAACAAGAAGAAGTAGCAAAAGTTCTGTTATGGGTCAATTACGGGATGTTTTCAGACCTCACCTACCCCCGTGATTTAACCATGGAACCCGACACAGGGAAGGTGCTGAGTGTTCGCTGAATGAATGAAAGAAAAGGCCATCTTGCTATTTTGAGGGCTTTCATTTTTGTTCCATTGTTAAAACGTGCGGGTGGGGGCGGGGGCGGGGGAGTGAAAAAAAAAGACATTTAATTCATAACAATCAGGGGTTTAAAATAGAAACTCCCAACCAATTTTGGCTGAAAGGGTTCTAGAATCATCTGAACAGCTGCTGTTGTAGACGCAGCCTGAAACAAATAACTTCCAGCGAAGTTCCAAGTCTGCGTTGAATAAACACGCAGACGGGGGCAAGGGCTTTAATTAGCATTAATTGCAGTGCCGGCCGGCTGTTTGTCGAAGCCTGGCGGCGAGCATCCTTCCGCAGGCTGTAGATGGAGCCATAACATTACTAAACGGCATCCCAGCGCTCAGGGTGGGGGTTTTGTGCCGGGAGAACCAGATGTATGGAAGTTTTTCCGCTTCCGTTTGTGAGTGTGAACACCCAGCGAACTCAGACTTTCTAATTTTCTCTGAAGCTGACTGTGTTGGTTTGAAGCCCAGTAGTTGACGTTGGCGTGGCTTCAGATTCCATGTGCCCAGCGATTATCACCTTCTAGCACCTTCCGATCTGACAATTTCTCTGCTCCAGGGCATCCCGGGGGCTGTCAGTCCCACCTGGGCCGATGAACAGCAGATAGGGTCCTGCTCTTTGCAACCTCTTGCCTTCTTTCCATAAGAGCCACTCGCCCAAGTGGCCCGGGCTCCCCAGGGCTCACCTGGCGTCCTGGCCGAAGCCTGGCTCAGGGAGGGTCTCACACCCACAGACAGGGCCTTGGTGAGCTGGGCTGGCCCCACCTCCCCTTTCCCACTGAAAGACCCAAACTTGAATGGTCTGACTTCAAAACCCTCCCTGGCTTGGTTAATCTCTCACATTTCTTCTCTTTTCTCTCTTCAAGACGCCTCCCCCTGGCTTGCTTTCTCCTTCTCTCTCCATCTCTCTCTGCCTTCTTTCCCTCTCCTCTCTCCTGCCTTCTCTGCACCTTCTCTCTTTCCACACACAGATCCTTGAAGCCAGCGTCAAATCTTGAATCAAAGGCCATTTCACACTCACTATGCTGTGTTTTCCTACTGACTTTGCCACATCTTACCAGGTCACTTCTTTCCTCCCAAATACTCCACGGCTGGGAAGGCCCACCTTGGCTTGACACTCCCGGGTACATAGACCGTCTCCTCCTCCCCTGCCCCGTCTGGGCCTCCCAGGCAGCTGCCTCGGTTCATACCTCCCCTCCACTGGCTGGACCCCGCTTGTCTCCGCAGGCCCACAGCACGTGTTCCCACCTCTTCCACGCTGCTTTCCTTGCTTGCCGCCCAGTGGGATTCCTCTCTCCTGTGAAAGGACTTCAGGGTGGCACGTTTTATTTGCTTTGGATTCTGGCTGCTGGACTGTGCGTCTGTAAGATAAGATAATCCTTTAAAGGGTTTTCGTTGTAGTACCCTCTTCCCAGGCTTGCCCTTGCAAGAGAAGGAGGGCTGTTGACTCGGGTGATGAGCGGCCACGGTGACCTCCTGTGCCCTGTGGGGAGTGGGGAGGTCCCTGGCAAGAAAATCGATAGCTTCAGGTCACCGTGTGTTGGTGGAAGAGGACCTCTTCCCATCCCTGAGGCGAGATGGCTGGTCCTCAGGCCAGCTGTGGGGAGGGCAGAGGGAGAGGTAAAGAAGATGGGGAGCGTAGACACTGATGGAGCCTTGAGAAGGGGTGGTGCCCTTGCCCCGTGGCAGGTGGGAAACCAGGCAGCTTTGTTGGATCTGAGAGCAGAGGGCCTCTGAGCTTGAGGGGAGAGTCTAGTGGCAAACCCGCTATAGGACAGGTCTGGCAGAAAGGGCCTTAGCCTTATAGAGTGAGCTTCCAGTCTCCTGGCTTGGCACGGAGAGACGCGGGACACACAGACTCGGGCCTTGCAGCAGAAACGGTTGGTGGCCCCTGGCCCCCGTAGCTCTTGGGCTGCACCTTCCTTGCCTGCTGGCCTGCCAGCTGCCAGCCTCTGTGTCTCCTTGCCAGAGGGATTCCCCTGGTTGCTCTGCCCGTGCACGTGGCAGGCCAGTGTGCTGGGAAAATGAGACCACAGCAGCCCTGATGTCAGCACTGATGGAGCTGATGGATCAATACCCCAGCTCTCTCGCCCCTCACATGTACTCACTCTCCACTGTTTCTCAGAGTTCCCGGCAAGACTGAATGCCACTTGCCCACTGGGTACTGTGATAACACGCTCTGTGGCAGCTTCCTTCCCTTCCCTGTCTCACTGCTGTATCCCCTACTACTGGGGGTATCACCTCCAAATAAACGATCAACATGATTCTGGAGGAACTCAAAACCAATACAATCTCAGAGGGCCTTGGGAAGGAATGAAGAATGATGCAGCAGGAAGCCTCAGGGCCTGACATGGGTGCAGAACTCTCCCAGGGGACTCTGCAGAGGCAGGTGATGACCATGAGCCAGATATGCACCCTTTCCCAGAGTCTATGTCTCACAAGCCTCCTCCTTCCTCTCCCCACAAAAACACAGCAGGACCACCAGGAAGAAAGGGAATGGGGGCTTGTGCTTTAAATTAATTTGTTGAAAGAGGAGAATTGCATGGTCTTTTCATCTGCGTTTGTGGGTGCTTCCTCCAGCTGTGGCCTTTACCCGCTTCCCTCTCCATCTGAGCTGCCTGAGGCAGGCAATGGGCCTTGCTCGGCTTGTGGTGGCCCATCCCCTGGTGCCTCCCATGAGGGACACTTGAGCCCGATTCAGTCCACTGGGGAGTGTGCCAGGAAGTGCCGATGGCCCTAAGGAGCGGAGAGCAGCCCCCAGCTGATGGCCAGTAGGAAGGTGGGAACCTCAGGCTGATAGCTGCAAGGAACTGAACTCTGCCAACAACTGAGTGAGCCTGGGAGTGGATTCATCCCGGGTCTCCAGTTGAGAACCCAGGTCGGCTGACACCTTGACTTTGGCCTCAGGAGACTTGGAGCGGAAGAACCAACTGAGCCCACCTGAAATTGTGACTTGAGATCATAAATTTGGGTTGTTTTAAACTACTATATTTGGAGTGATTTGTTCCAGCAGCAACAAGAGACTAATACAGAGATTATACCAACCCCGTGAGTGCTGTGTGTGGCAACTTTGGCTGAAATGTTGAAATGCAACCTCTACAGCAAGGCCCTTTGTGCTTTGGTCCATCCTGCAAAGCCTGCAGGTCACGTGTGCATTTCCTGTGAGGGTGGCTTGTTAAGGATAAGAAGTGAATGAAGAAAGCTGCAGGCTCCTCTGGGTCTGAAGAAGGGAGACATGGATATGGATCTGGGGTGACTTTAGCTGGTTTTGGTATGATGTGAAGGTGACCTCTGAATCATAGAGTTTGATGACCATTTTCTGACTTTCTTCAGGACTTTTGGCAGATATAGCCCTGGAATCTGCCAAGAAGGCTGGTTATGTGGGCAGAAGAAGCAGTCCAGGGACAAGACTTGACAGCACCCCAGCCGGTTCATCTCTCTATCCAGGTGGGATGATGCCATGAGGTTTACCTTCAGGTTTTCTTCAACTCTTTTGCTTCTCTTCACCCAAGAACAGGGTACCTGGAGGCAGGAACAGGATTTGCTTTTCCTTCCCAAGTCAGCTTCTCTGTTTCAACAGGTTTTAAGCTAATGGTCACTATGGTTGCCAACTAGGGCTGTCCATATACATCCAGGGGTTGCGGTAGGGGGTGGGGGTTCACAGTTTGATTTCTGCGAAGAATGTAAGCAGCATTTTCAGCCCCCAGATGGAGGAAGTGGGAGCTGGTTTCCTACCTTCATCATGGAGCTCTGTGGGACCGACTTTTTGTCTGGAATGCAAAGCCATTGCATTTGTCTCTTGCTGCTCAACCTAGAATGACTGCGAACTATGGAAGCAACCACGTGTAGGCTTTGGAAAACCGCTTCTGCCAAGGTTCAGGGCAGACTGACCATGGGGCAGGAACTGGAGCCCGCCTCACACACATCTGTCTTCTCTGGCCCTCGGCTCCCTCCCGGGTGAAGACACTTGGCCTCCTTAGGTAGCTTCCAAGGTTCCTTTTGACTTTAGAATTCTTGGTTTGAAAAAAAAAATCTGGTAGAACAGACACAAACTGTTGACAGCAGTAATCTCTGCTGGGGTGGGAATGGGGAATAGCATTAGACATTAACTTCCCAGGTCAAAGTTTAGAAAATATTTAAAAATAATTTTTGGATCATGTGCATGAAAACATTAATTTTGAAAATTGCATTTTTTTTGTTTTCCTTTCTAAAAAGTGTGCTTTCTGTTATGGAAAATTTCAAACATATACAAAAGTATGGGGTAACGAATTCCCACATAGCCATCACTCAGCTTCAACCATGGTTGGCTCATAGTCAGTTGTTTCACCAGTATCCCCACCTACTTCCCCCCTCCTTCTGTCTTATTTTAAAACAAATCCAAGACATAACATCATTTCACTCAATACAGCATGTATCACTTTTGTAATTAGAAATTAAAATTTACCTGAGGCATTCTGAAACTAAATATACCTCCATACTCTTATGCAGAAGCACCACAATAGGATGGAAATAAAATGTAACTGTTAGTCTTCTGGAGATCTGGAAGAAATCTGTTCTCTACCCATGATTGCCTAACAATGTTAAATCCAAAGGAAAGAAGCTCTAACAGTGGAATTTCATTTATCTGTGGGAGGGACTGTACTGAGGGACAGGGGATGAGGGAACACTGTCAGCCACTCCACTGTGTAGTGTGTAGAGCAGTCCTGGGAGGGAAGGGCTTGCTCATCATCTTCCCCAACTGTTTTGCACTGTATGCGTCAAATCCCATAGTAAATACTGAGAATTATTTTAAAGGATCTCTCAGGAGTTTGGCAGCTTCCCTCCTCCCATTCAACAGTTTCAAAATCCCTGTTACTACCACCACCCTCATCAGATTGTGCTTATTAAAGGTCCACTTGGACTCACAGCCCCACCTGTTTCCCACTGAGATGGGTCCTTGACTTAAATTTCGGGGGTGAGTTCTCCCGCTTTGTTCATTTGGATTAGAAACCCCGTGACGTTTGACCTGGTTTACGTTTTTCCTTTTCTCTCTTGAAACAATAAAAATGTTTCGTGGGGATTCTGGACTACATTAGAGGGTCGTTTTCAATTTTCATGCGAGACATATGGAAAGACTCACTTCCACTTACAGCTTATTCCCTGAGACGGTCTGACCCACAGCCGACACTCCGAAATGGAGAAGACCTTCCAGGCAGTCAGCATTTGGGTACATTTCCCGCCCCCGGCCTGTACTGACCTCAGCTCAAGTCAAAACTCACAGGAACGCTAGACTTGGATGATCCGGGACATGGAAACATTCAATCCTGAAGTGTGCCCCCTCCTCACTGAGGCTGGGGCTCCCCAAGCTCGTCAAGTGAGGTTGGGCCTGAACCTGGGGGTGGGGAATGGGCTGCCACAGCGTTTCTTCTCTTTCTCTTCTTTGGAAGACGGGGAGAGGCCCGTGGGACTTGTTCTATATGGCTGATGGTGCTTCTTTTTGCCTGCTTGAGTTAATGGACAAAAGCCATACATGGATGTCTGCTGGACTAGTTATGTTTTCCTTGCAAATAGAAATCTAAAGTGCTGTAGCCCAGACAGCTTTAATGCCTGAGTAAACGCTTGACCTTTGGTGAGTTTCCAGAATTGAGACATTCGGGTCTTTTGGCGTCATTAGGAAATGGGCTTGCATCTGACAGGTTTAGGGGTGACAGCAGTAAATACAGACAGGATCGTAGAAGCTGGGAGTCACAGGGTGGGGAACTGGAAAATTCGGTCCTGCCGTTCAGGCTCTCCAGCCGTTTGACATTGGGGATTAAGAATGGCCTGCAGAGGCAGCCCGCAATAGGGAGATTTTAAAGGAAGGATTCTTTGGGTGGAAGCAGATCTGGCAAGGCAGGAGGAGAGGTTTTTTGAGAGAGAGAGAAGAGACTGAAGGCTATTTTGGGGGATGGGGACCAGGGGAGGTGGGGCAAGGGAGAGGAGAGATGGAGAGATGAGTAGCGAGAAGCTTTGTGGTGGATGAACCTGGGATCTTTGCAGCTATTTTCCCAGGAACCCTGATGAAGATTTTGCTTTCTTCTCAATTGTTTTCAGTTGTTGCCCCTGACACTGATGGGCTGTGATGCTGATGGGAGCCTGGAGCCTAAGGTGGTCCAGATCTTTGGGGTCACAGAAGAGGGTAGAAAAGCAGGGTACATCCTGGGAGACAAGGAGGTTTCACCACGAAATAGATTTGGCCTTTTGTTGGACTTGACCTACCCCCTTTCCTTTTTGACCAGGAGTGGGTCATGGGGTGGCTGCTTGCATCCAGGACCATCAGGTGTATTCCCAGCATTGTGTGGAGAATGGGTGTTGCGGGAATCCAGTGATCTGCTGGGGCTGGCTTTCCCAGCCTTGCGTAAAGGGCTGAGTCGTGGTGTACTGTGCAGGCGGGGGCGGGAGTGGGGGTTGCCGAGAAGCGCCCGACAAAGGCACATGTCAGCAAGTCCTCCATCCGGCTGTTCGGGGGACTTGGCAGACCAGCCGGAGTTTCCTGGCATTTGGTTCTGAAGTAGGTAAGGCCAGCTGGCTCCGGAGAGTTTTTTGTAAAGCTTATGTCAGTCTGCGTCTTGGGGTCCTGTTTGCTGCCTGGGGGGTGATGGAGCTGGCTGGCGGAGTCCCAGCTGTTCCTTTGGGGGCCCACGTGGAGATTCTGGACTCCGATAGCATCTTTCAAGCCAGTAGAGGATGGGGCGGGGTGGCGGGGGGGGGGGGGGGCGGTTTCCAGCAGGAAGGTAGGGCTGAGGCTAGAACACGGTGGGGTGGGTCTAACAGCCGGAGCTGGTCTCTGGGGCTTAAACAAGCCAAGGAATTCTCACTGACCTGGAGAACAGACAGGGGGTGTTCCCTTTTCCCTCCTACTGTGAAGTTTTCTGCCGGAACCTAGCCCTCCCTGGGGCGCTGGGCTGTGAGGCACCCTTTGAAAAGGCATTCTTGACCCAGTACACCCACACAGGCTTTTTCTCTGGAAATAAAAAAAAATGCTCCAAAGCCCAAGTTTTATGCAAACACTTAAGAAGGCAGGCTTGCTGCCTCTTCGCATTACGATCACTAGACAGACTCCATTCCAGGTCCGGCTGGAGGGAGGGGGAAAGCTTGGGGTTTGCCTCCAAAGCCAGGGATCTGTTTCAAGTGATGTGTGTGTGCACACTGGACTCCCACTGCTCCGGCCTTAAAGGTCGTTCACACTTGAAAACCTCAAGTTTCTTCTCTGGAGCAGAGGGTTCTTTTTCCAGGGGATCCCAGTCCCTCTAGTGCTCCTGGGAATGGAAAGACCCCCCACCCCCACCCCCACCCTATGCAACCAAGGGTGAATGGGAGAGCATCCCACCCACGGTCCCAGGCACGCTAAGACGACCTGGTGTTCCGTCTGCCTCCTTCACCCCGAAAAATAAAGCCCCCCGGGGGCCAGGAGGTCCCAGGGGTGGCTGATGCACATGCGTGTTTGCCGTGTGCCAGGCAGTCCTCCTGAGTGCTGTGGCATGGAATACCTGATTTAAGCTCCACACTAATGATGACTATTTATGATCCTCACTCTGCAGAGGCGGAAACTGAGGCCCAGGGAGACAATGAAATGAGCACAGGTCGTGCCGCCAGGGCGCAGGGGGAGCCGGGATTCGAACCCATGTTCTTCTCGCGTGTCTCTGCGCCTGCGCAGACTGAGCGTGGGAGGGAGGACTTTGGCTTTGTGCGCTGGGACCCTAAGCTGAGCATCTTCTGAGGAGCAGCCTTGATGGGGGCGGGGAGAGGGAGGGGGCTGGAACCAAAGCAGCAGCGAGGGAGACGCGGGTGGAACTGGCTTCTTCCCGGAAGCTCACTGGGGCTCTGAGCAGCTTGGCGGCCGCGGGCTTGGGCGTGATTGCCCCAGCCCCCATCCCGCCGTCCCCAGGAGCCCAAAGTACACCCATGGATGAAGCGGCTTTCGTCTTCATCCAGCGTTCGCCCCGTGCCAGGCCCAGGTTGTGGGGAACAGAGAAGAACAAGATGCAGCCTTTACAGGCGATTCTCAGGCCATTACATCCCGTATTTGATGGGCAGGGGTAAAGAGAAGGTTGGTGTAAAAGCCGCCGCTGTTGCAGCCCCTTGGCACCTTGGGAGAATTCCACACGGAGGATAAAACGCTACTGCTATTCGGAGAGACCCCTTTAATGGGCCCGTGGGACGGAGAAAGGCTGGACGAGGAGGTTTGGAGAGGAGTTCAGTTGTGCTACGTGCAAAGAGTTATGGACTTACCTTGCTGAGACCTTGAGAAGGAGTTTGGGGTCCGAGCATAAGTAATAGGAATGAAGAGCTCTCCCCGCCCCCCCCCCCGCCTCAGTTACATCCTTATATCTTACCTTGGAGGATCTGTGGAGGGGCTGAGGCAGGCGGTGGTTAATGAGATCTAGCAAAACTGAGGCCCAGAAACTTCCACTTTAGAGTTGTGTCCCACCAGTCCAGTAGTTATTGCTGTGATTTCCCCCTTGCTCCTCTCTCTGCCCGAGGCCTTAAGTGAGTAAAAGTCGGTCACTCAGAGTAGTGCGCCTGGGAAATGCTGGCGTCGTTCCAGGCAGTGCAGGAGGGGCCCGAGGCCGCCGTAAGGAGATAAATAACAAGGAGTAAGGGGCTGCAGTGACCAGTGACCAGGAACGGATTCTTAACAAACCGGCCTTCCTGCAACCATCTTGAAAGTGAGGGAGGTGGATGGGGGGCTGACCCTGTTATTGCAGAGAGCCTGGGGCTTGGGGCTTTGACAGCGTGAGGTGGGTGAGGCACTGCCTCTGGCGGGTTTCAGAGTGTGCCCCCAAACGCAGCCATCAGGATAAATCATACTTTGATGCAACCTTTAAACTGTCGATATACAAAAGTCTGATGAACAAAATATCAAAATTTTAAATTAAGATAGAGCTAGTGTATTACGGATTATTCCTTTTGCCTCAGGCTGCAATATGACTGAGCAATGCATTGTTATGGATCCTGTCTTTATTTAAAATGTTGATAATTCATTCATCATTGATTTTTTGCGTTGATTTATGATTCTTAAAACCTTGCGTTAAAATATGACTTCTCTTGATGGCTGAGTTTTTGGCACACCTTGAAATGTGCCCAGAGTGGATATCTTACTCACTTTGCCTTGGTCCTGGCCCTGCCTGGGGACGTGAGACATCATTTTATTTGGCCTTAAAGAAAAGAGTAATTCATGAACCTGTGGGTTCATGGGTAAGGGCCGCTGCGTGGGTGATACACTCTTGCAGAGTACTCTCCTAGACCAGTTCACTATTGACAGCTGTCTCTCCTCTGGCTGGTTAGTGCTGTCAAATGACAAAAATTAAACAATTCAGTACCAGGTTTGATGTGCTTTACTCAAGGGAAAATAATCCATGGACTGGGGGAGTACAGTGCCTCACAAGCAGTGGGGCATCCTTCCCAAGGGATTTTGGGCAACGGGGAGTTTTACAAATGTTAGAAAAGGCGATGGGCGTGGTTGGCTAGGACGTGGGGACTTTCCTTAGAAAGCAAGTGGGTCCTGTTTTGTAGGAGAAGGTGAGGTAGGTAAAAGCTGAGTTGGAGGGACTTCCCTGGTCCAGTAGCTAAGACTCCATGCTCCCAATGCAGGGAGCCCAGGTTCAACCCTAGGTCAGGGAGCAAGATCCCACATCACACAGCAAAGGGTTCACGTGCTTTAACTCAAAATCCTGCATGCCGAAACTAAGACCCGGCATAGCCAAGAGAAAAAAAAGCCAGTGGAATCGGAGGATTGGGGTTGGTTTCCTTGACATTGAGGTGTGTCCTGGCCCACTAGAGTGGCCTGGCTACCATGGGTCCTGGTACACGAATGACCTTTACAAGTGCCCTGACTGGGAACAAGCCCATATTCACATTTCATGAGAGGGAGCGAGGCTGCGGCCTCCCTGAGCCCAGATGGTGGGCATCGGCCCCAGGGGCCCAGTGTTCCGAGAGGGACGTCTTTTGGGAAGGAGGTTGATTCGCTTTTGTCTCAATGAGAACTTTCTTTGGATCTCTCTTCCTCGACTTCACTGCACATTTCAAAACAACATTCCTTTATGAACAAGCACCAGGACATCAAATACTTCCACACCCCATGCTAGAAGCGCTTCAGGCCATGTTGCTCTTTTACTTTTAAATAGTTCCATGTAAAATCAGATGTTAACTCTCTCTGAATAAACCCAACTGGAAAGGCTTTTTCTTTAATAACACCAATGACAATCAGAACAGGTGCAAAGAATATGTGCCCCTAACTATAGAGCACCAGGGTTTAGAAGGAAAACACTTAAGTTGTTACATATGTAACAAATAATTCTTATTTATGGATGGTGAGAAAAATGAGCAACAAAGCTTGGAGGGAAAGTACAGCAGGAAATATATTAGCAGGAAGCATGATTTATGTCTTTGAATGGGGCCCATTTCTTTAATAAATGGATTTTGTTTGGCATCTTGGTCAACTGCAGCCCCACCCTACCTTTTAATTATTAAAGCTTGTGTTGGGTTCATCACATATGGCAGCTTTTTGAAACCTTTCTTCAGCCAGCAAACGACGAAATAGAATTCCAAGATAATGCGACTCAAGGGAGGTGTACGTACTTCTCAGAGTCCTGAGATTACAGAATGCTGCCGCTGGCCGGGATCTTGGAGGTTGACTAGTGCAGTGTCACAGCCCCCAGCTTGGTCACCCTCCACCCCCTCCATTTATGGTGAGGAAGATAACTCGGAGGCGAAGGAGGCCAGGCAGGATCACACAGTTGGCTGGTGGTGGAAGTGAATTCTTGTCTAAGAGATGCTTTGTGGGGTGACTCAAGACCTAAAATTCTAGACTTGGTTTCTTTCTTTAACTTTTTCTCTAAAGTACGACATCAAAGAACAATGTCATTAATTGGTCTTGAGTATTGGATAGACGGCCTTGATGATAACTCACGAAAAGCCTGGTGAAGTGAACGTTGCACATCGTGTCCGACTCTTTGCAACCCCGTGGACCTTACAGTCCATGGAATTCTCCAGGCCAAAATACTGGAATGGGTAGCCGTCCCCATCTCCAGGGGATCTTCCCAACCCAGGTCTCCCACAAGCAGGCAGGTTCCTTACCAGCTGAGCCACCAGGGAAGCCCCATGAAAAGCCTGGGAGCACTCAAATCTTTGATTCACCTCTGTGATGGTGATGTTCAGTCATAAGTCTTTTACATTATTAATAGCAAGTTTAATGGAGACTTTCTAGCCAGTATTGTTTTCCTCTAACGTGAAGAACTTCCTTTTAGATTCTTTGTAGTGCAGGACTGCTGGTAGCAAATTTTCTTACCTTTTATTTATAGAATATATAAATAATTTGCCATCCTCTTGAAGGATATTTGCTGATACTGAATTATGAGTTGACTTTTTTTTCCTCTCTCAGCATTTAAAAAATGTGATTTCCGTGTTTCCTGGCTTCCATTTTTGTCTGATGATAAGCCAGAGATCATTTGTAGCATTGTTGTATGTAATATGTCATTTGTCTTTGTCTGCTCAAGAGTCTCTCTGATTTTTAGTTTTCAGGAGTTGGCTGTGATATGTCTAGGTGTGGTTTCCTTTTGTATGTCCTATTTTGGTTTCTTCATATATTTTTTCTATTTTGTTTCTCCTCTACTTTTAGGATTCCAAATACATGTGTACTAGATTTTTTTTTACACTAGCTTTTTCCACTGAGGCTCTGTTCACTTTTGAATTTTTTTCTGCTGTGGTTCATAGAGTAGTTTCTATTGATACATTTTTAACTTCACTAAATCTTTTGTTATCTACCATCAGCTGTGTATTTTTAATTTCAGGTTTTAATTCTTGGTTCTAGAATTTCCACCTACTTCTTTTTAATTGTTTCTATTTCTCTACCTAGAGTTCCTATCTATTCCCTTATAACAAGCATATTTTTCTTTACTGAGCACAGTTATAATAACTGCTTTAAAATCCTGTCTGAGAATCCTAAGTTCTGGGCTGTCTTGGGGTGAATGTCTCCATTGGTTACCTTCTCTCTTGAGTATGAATCACATTTTTCTGTATCTTTGTAGGTCTAGTAATTTTAGATAATTTCCTGAATATTATGGATGAAATGTTATAAAGACCCTGGATTCATTATATTCCTCTGAAAGACTCTTGATTTCTCTTTTGTTTTTCTGCTTAATGTGCAGTTAATTGGGGTGAATTCAAACTTCAAACTGTTATCTCTTCTGCGGTGGACAGCAATTGAAATCTCAGTTAAGTTCTTTTATCCTCAGTTGGAACTGCTTGAAATCTGCCCCAAGGGTGTGTATAGGTTGGAGGCAGCCAGAGATCTGAGCAGAGTTTTTAGACTGAATTCAGGGCTGTTTCTCTGTAGATTTCTTCTTTTCATGATGTTTCTCCAACTTTCTAACTGTTGTGGTCACCCTAAACTCCTCTGATTATTCATGCCTCTGAGACTAAGGGTTTAGTTTCAGCCAGCCGCACAGTAGCTGACTAAGGCCTGCCCTCAGGCAAAAAGCCGTGAGTGTGTGTGTGTGTGTGTGTGTGTGAGAGAGAGAGAGAGAGAGAGAGAGAGAGAGAGAGAGAGAACTTTCTGTAGTTTTTACCTGCCCTGGAACTTTCTCCAGTGTATTCAGATAGTTTTTTTTTTAAATATATTTATCCAGAGGTTAGTTTAATTGTTATTCTGCCATCCACACAGCATACTCCTCTTTTTTACCTTTTAAGAATATAAAATATAATAAATGTTCACAGTTCTTTTTCCTTCCATTTCATCAAGGTTTTTCTTCTCTGTGTGTCATGTATTCCAGCTTCCTCCTGTTGGAATGTCTCTACTGCGTCATTCATTTCTTCCCTTATTGGGGAGGAATCTGTGCTTGCGAACCACTCTGTGTTAAGTCACAAGGGATCTCCTGTCAGCTCAGGATCCTCTGCAAGGGACAGAGTGAAGCCAGGTTTGCTGGCTGATGTCGGGTCCTGCAACATCTCTCCTCTTGTTTATCCAGTCCAAGTTACTGCCCGACCTCCAGAGTTAAGTTCTCTCTGCACTAGCTGGGTAGAGGGTGATGGTGGCCCTGACACCTTACCACTTTCTGATGTGGAAATAAAATTGGAAAGTGAAAAGAATTACAATTTCAAGGTGCAGGTGGTTTTATAACAACTAGGCTCATATTTGGTTTGAGGCAAAAGGTCAAGGAAGTTGGCCTAATTATGGAGATATGGTCGGTTAGGAGCAGATGTGGTGAATTTGGTTCAGTGGACTCGGTGGTCTGTTTTCACATATTGATAGTTTGAAGCTACACTTTTCTTCTGTTACCCGAGACTCATCTATGAAAGAGTTTCTTAATATCTAAATAGATGCAGGGGTTCAAAGAAGCAGAAAGTGAGAGGAGAAAAGATGTTAGGCTAGTCTGTAGTTTTAAAAATACTTTATTTTTTAGAGCAATTATGGGTTCATAGCAAAACTGAGTGCTAAGTACAGACAGTATATACTTGTCTTCTCCCATCCCCCAGCCCCTGGCACATGCACAGCCTCCCCGCTATCAACATTCAGCCCTGAGTGGTACATTTATTATGTTCAGTGAACTTACACTGACACATCATTAAGTCCATGGTTTACATTAGGGTTCACTCTTGGTGTTGTGCATTCTAATATTTGGACAAATGTTTAATGACGTGTCCACCATTATAGTATCAGAATAGTCTCACTGCCCTTGTGATCCTCCGTGCTCCCCCTGTTCATCCCTCTCTCCCCTGCTACCTCCTGGTAACTACAGATCTTTTCTCTGTCTCCTCAGCTTTTCCTTTTATAGAATATCAAACAGCTGGCCTCATACAGTATGTTGCCTTTGCAGATTGGATGCTTTCACTTAGTAATATGCATTTAAGTTTTCTGTGTGCCTTTCCATGGCTTCCTTGGTTCATTTCTCTTTGGTACTGAATAAGTTTCCATTGTCTGAATGTACCACAGTTTATTTATCCGGTCATCCATCAAAGGACATCTTAGTTGTTCCAGGTTTTGTCATTTATGAATAAAGTTCCTATAAACATCCACATGTGGGTCCACATGTGTGGACATAGTTTTCAGTTTGCCTGGGTGAATATTAAGGAGCTTGACTGCTGGCTTGTATGGTAGGAATCCATGTAGCTTTGTAAGAAACTGCCAAACTGTCTTCCAAACACTCCACCAGGAATGTTTGAGAGTTGCTCTTGTGTCACATTCTTGTCAGCATTTGGCACTATCAGTATTCCAGATTTTGGCCATTCTACTAAGTGTATAGTGGTAACTTGCTGTTATTTTAATTTGTTATTTCATGATAACATATGATGTAGAGTATCTTTTTATATGCTTACTTTCCATCTGATTATCTTCTTTGGTGAGATGTCTGGTTCAGATCTTTGGCCCATTTTTTAATTGGGTTGTTATTTCCTTCTTGTTGAGTTTTGAGGGTACTTTGTATATTTTGGATAACAGTCCTTTATCGGATAGCTCTTTTGCAAATGTTTTCTCCCAGGCTATGGTTTATCTTCTCATTCTCTTGACAGTGTCTTTTGCAGAGCTGAAGTTTTAAATTTTAATGAGGTTCAGCTTATCAATTATTTCTTTCATGGATCATGGCTTTGATGTTGTGTCACTGGTTTTAATAACAAAAACAACCATAACGAGACCATAACGAGACTAACCCAAGGTGGGATGTCAACTGCCATGAAAGCAATCATTTTGTATCAACTAGAGTTCCATGGTAATGTTTTATTTGGCATTTGAGGATCCTTCCATGCAAATCATTCCCATGGACATGTAATACGGAAACGTATATGTTTACAATTACTTTGTAAATGGTATAGCTATTTCAAGTGAGATGTCAGCGGTAGAAATAGATTAGGCTGCATATGTGAGTCCTGATTTGGGATTAGCAAGCAGCAACCACTCTTTGAGCTGCTGCTTCTGACATTTTGCTTGAACTGAAAGCCAGGTCTTATCAACAGAGGTGTTTTTCCATTCCCTGGGAAGCTGGTAATCGTGTTCCATGGAACAGTATCACCCCTTCACTGTTCCCAGCAGTGAGACTACAGCTGCTAATGACTGTACTCTACAGAGACATTGAACATCAGGATTTGTAGTAGGGGTTTGTATGCCATGGCAAGCAATGACGGTCACAGTAACAAGTCAGTTACCTTCCAAGGAATTGGACTCCAGTGAAATACACGTCAAGGAGAACTTTGGGAAAAGATATTGGCATTCCTGATCCAAGAGATACCACAGCTGGTGTGTTTATCAGCTGAGTGAGTTCAGATGGAGGGGTAAGTGATGAAGAACTCAAAGAAAACGGGGGCTTCTTAAAGGTGACATCAGGAACTGCCAGAGCATCACCTTCACTGTATTCTCCTGGTCAAAGCCTGTCACAGGCACAGCCCAGATACATGGGGGAGGAAGAAAAGATCCTATCTTTGTGGGGGGAGTTTGTGGCTATCATTAATTCACCACATTTAGTAATTTCTTCCCCCACCCCATCTCTTAGACCAGTGACATGAAAAGCCCCAAATAATGGTGCAGTAATTGTGGCTTCCATGGGACTCTTCCTCTGTTCCCTGGGGTGAAATGATTGCCCTCGGAACCAGGATCTCACAGAATCTAAGACGGTGGCCATGGGAAGCACCTATTCTGCAAGCGTGCTCCTGGGAGTGGTGGTGAAGGGGGCATTCCTACTTCTACTTTTCAGTTTCTGGAGCCACATATTTTACTGCTGGGGACAGAGGGCCACACCAGCTAGAGATTCAGTGCAGAATTTGTATCCCGGAGGACAGGACCTCAATTCACTCAGTTGTCTCTAAGAAGGAGCCTCAGCTGGGCCTGTAACAGGCCATTCCTTCATTCTCAGAGAATGGCTGCCTCTGGACACTGAAATATTGGGCAGAAGCAGTCACCCCTTCATTTCTGTGAAAGGCCTCCCTTGAGCTGAGGCATGTGATGTGGGATCTTGTTTGGTCAATCAGATACTGTTATCCCTCCAGTGGTGGAACTGGTGGAGGCACTCTGGACGGGGCAGACAAACACATCTCCAGAGGAGATGCTCCAGAGGTAGCAGCTCCAGGAAGAACAAATTCCTGCCCCCTCCAAAGGAGGAGTCCAGTGGGATCGACTTGCTATTATAAGTGACTGGCTGGTCTCCTTGAGAGATGGCACCATACCGAGGGCTCAGTGTTCATCTGGCTGCTCGCAGGCCGAGCAGTAGCCAGGACCAGCCGTGGTGAGACAGAGGCCATCGTTTGGTACCACACACGGCCTCCGTTCCTGTCCTCTGGGGCATCCTTAAGTGAGGCTTGGTGCGGCAGTTCACACCAACAGATCCGGCCTACTGACCCATGAATCAAACTCAAGATTGTTTTCTCCCTGATATCTGCTAGTAGCAAAGGCCCTTCCTAAGCCAAGTTGGGTTGAGGACAAGGTGCTGGTGTCAGCCTGCCAGGTGGCATGGGAGTTTGGGCCATTTGTCTGTCTATCTCATCAGCACTGTCTGGGCTGCCTGATCCTGAAAGTACCATTTCGATCACGCTGTGGATTGCCGTACCAGTGGGTACGGGCTGAGGAGGCTGCCACAGGCGTGCACAGCTTCAGCAAAGTTGCAGAGCACACAGCAACGAACAGGGTAGACACCTGAGGCGAGATGCTGGTAGGGAGGAGTGAGTGGAAGCTGTCGCAGAGCTGGCCACCAGAGCCATCGCTGGAATCTGAGATGCGGCGGGGGGGATGTGAGGTGGGGCCCCAGAGGCATCCGGTCTCTTTTCACCCCATCTGCTTTGGTTCTGCTATCCAAAACTGATTTAGAGTCTCTGCCCCCAACTCCAATCAGTGTTTTGAGAAAACAGAAAGATGAGGTGGGGAAAGCAGGACAAGAGACCTTGGAGGATCTCTAGCCGTGGAGAAACCACGTGATACCCATGGTAACCGCTAATACGTTCTCTCTGTTAAAACACTTGTCAAGTTTTATTTTGTTGTTTGTGGTTCCCTAGGTATATACCCAAGAGTCATGAAAAACATACCTCTAAGGAAAAACTTCTACACAAATGTTCATAACAACATTGTTCATAATTGCCCGGGAGTGGGAAAAACCTAAATGTCTGTCACTCGATGAGTGAATAAACAAAGTGTGGGATAGTCATACAATGGAATATTATTTAGCGATAAAACTGAAGGAGACACTGATGCATGCTACAATGTGCATGAACCTTGAAAATATGATGTTATTTAGTGAAAGAAGCCTGTCACAAAGCCACATATTATGATTCCATTTATGTGAAATATACAGAATAGGCAAATCCACAGAGACAGAAAGTAGATTAGTGGTTACCTGGGGCTGAGCGGAGGGAAGCTGGGAATGGACAATGATTGCTATGTTTATGTGTTTTCTTTTGGGGTTGCTGAAAATGTTCTAAAATTTGATTTTGGTGATCATTGCAGAACTCTGTCATTATGTTAAAAATCATTTAACTGTATACTTTAAATGGATGAATTTTATGGTATGTGAAATACATCTCAATATAGCTGTGAATAATATACAAATGGAAACAGTAAAGAGTAAGGTTTTTTTTTTCCTTCTTCTTCTAGCTGCCAATTCCCTTCCCCAGAAGCCACCACTTATCAACTTCTTAGATGTAGTTCCAAAGATATTTATATTCAAGCACATGTACATATGTGTTTTTATGTAATTTATTGCATAAACCAAACACTGTTCTTTACCTTACTTTTTCATTTAAAAATGTATCTTGGAGACATAAACAGAGAGAAGAATGCCCTGTTAAGATAGCGGCAGATAGGAATAACAGGGCTGCAAGGCAAAGAATGAGGAAGACTTACCAGTAACCACCAGAAGCTAGGAGACAGGCATGGAACAAAGTCTTCCCTGGAGCCTTCACAGGGACTATGGTCCTGCCAACACCTGGCCTTCAGAACTCTGGAAAATATCTGTTTTTAAGCCAAAAATCAAACAAAAGTATACCTTGGAGATTATATCTAAGGTTGACTCCTCTTAAATAATCTAAAATATAATCTAAATTATATCTAAGTGACTCCTTTTAAATAGTGCATAGTATTAAGTTTCATGACCATAAGAACCATAATTTATTGAACGAATTCCCAATTGGATATTTAGGGTGTTTCCAATTTTTCCTCTTTTAACAAATGATGGAATAAACAACCTTGTCCAATATTATTCCTTACATTTGCAAATATAACCCTGGGATAAAGTCTTCAAAGTGGAATTACTGGATTAAAAGATAAGTGTATGTTAAATTTTGATAGAATTGCCAAACTCATCACTGTAGCATTTGTGGGGAATTACCCTCCCACTAGTAATATCTGAGTGTGTCTCTTTGCCATAGCCCTGTTAGTACTATGTACTATAAAATTTTTAGTCTTATCAATCTGATAGTTGAAAAATTTTATCTCACTGTGGTTTTTATTTGCATTTTTGTTATTATGAGCATGTGGACTATCTTTTCTGTGTTTAATACCATCATCAATATCATTACATTCAGTAACGTTATATTCACTTCATTAAGTCAGTTGTAGTTTCTTTTCTGTAAATTATTTATAATATTTACCCATTTTTCTATATGCTGTTCTTTTACTGTTTTAGGAGCTCTTTATATATTAAGAACACTAGCTATTTGCTCCATTTTTTAGCAAATATTTTTCCAAGTTTTTTCATTTGTTTTGATTTTATGATTTTTTTTCCCTTGACTATGAGGGCTTCCCTGATAGCTCAGCTGGTAAAGAATCCGCCTGCAATGGAGACCCTGGTTTGATTCCTTTCTGGGTTGGGAAGATCCGCTGGAGAAGGGAAAGGCTACCCACTCCAGTATTCTTGGGCTTCCCTTGTGGCTCAGTTGGTGAAGAATCTGCCTGCAAGACAGGAGACCTGGTTCGATCCCTGGGTTGGGAAGATCCCCTGGAGAAGGGAAAGGCTACCCACTCCAGTATTCTGGCCTGGAGAATTCCATGGACTGTTTAGTCCATGGGGTCACAAAGAGTAGGACATGACTGAGCGACTTTCACTTTCACAAGGAAAGTTTTATTTTTGTGTAGTCAAATATATTATTATTTCACAGCTCCTGGATTTTGTGTTATAGAGGTTATCTCCATTTGAAACTGTAAAAATAACTATTTGTTTAGTTCTAGTGCATTTATGGTTTCATTATTTTACATGTATGTATTTATAAAATCTGTTTTGCTTTATGGTATGAATAGGGATCCAATTAACTTCTTATAGATGCCCTTTTATTGCTTCTAACATCATTACTGAGTGGTCTACTTTTCTCTATTATTTAATAAGCCGCCTTTGCTGTGCCAACTTGTTTGTATTTGAGTCTCTTTCTAGATATTCTGAGCCACACTACATTTCTGTAACAAACATTTCTTGATCATGGTGTATTTAATTTATATATATATATATAACTAATAAAAATATTTAAATTGTTGTTGTTGTTCAGTCACCAAGTCGTGTCCAACTCTCTGCAACCCCATGAACAGCAAGCAGCACACCAGGCTTCCCTGTCCTTCATCATCTCCCAGAGCTTGCTCAAACTCATGTCCATTGAGTATTTAAATATATGTTTATATTTATATATATTTATGTTCAATTTTATTTGGTAACATTTTACTTGGAAGATTTTTGCTTCAATATTCATAAGTGAGATTAGTCTTTAGTTTTCTTTTGAGTATGTCTGTGCAATGTTTATTGAGTTTGCAAAACAGTGATATATTCACTTCTTTAAAAGATTATGGAAATTTTCACTCATCTTGTATCTCTGAAACAGTTTGAATAGTATTAAAATTATCTAGTCTTTGAAGGCCTATTAGAATTCATCTGTAAAACCTTCAGGGTCTAGTACTTTTGGGGGAATTAACCCTTTAACAACTATATTTCTTCTGTGGAAACTGACATTTTAAACTTTCTATCTCTACTAGGGTTAATTTTGGTAAGCGATATTTTCTAGAAAATCATCCACTTTATCTAGGTTTTCAAATGTACCTGCATAGAATTGTGCAATTTAAGATTCTTGATATTTTAGAATAGCCATTGATTCAAGAGTTAAATCTCTAGTTATCATGTTTTAATCTGTACTTGTGCTTGCTTTCTTTTATAATGATTAGATCTATTTTGTTGATATTTTTTCAAAGAAAGATCTTTTTATTTATTAGTTCTATTTGGTTTTTAACTCAATTGCCTCTGCTTTTATCTTTGCTATTTCCTTCTCTCTACTTTCTAAACTTCCTTTTCTAATTTTTGAGATAGGTATTTAATTCATTTATTATTACTTTCATTTTGATTTTTATAAATATTTAATCTATGCATTCTCTTTTTACCTTGCTTTAATTGTATCTCTAAGACTCTGATACATACTGTTGTCATAATCATTATTTTTAAAAGAAATTGTTTAATTTCAATTTATATTTCTCCTTTGGCTACAGAATTGTTTAATAGCTGAAAATTCTCCAGATGAAAAAGACTTACTGCCATTTTATTTAAGCCTATCACATTGTAGTATTGTTGGTTTGCATTATTTTTACTTAAAAAACCTTATTGATGTTTTCTTGGTGACCTTACATATGGTCAGTTTTCATGAATGTGCCATGTATTTGAAAAGAAAAAATATTCTCTTTAGTAAGAGTGAAGGCTTCAATGTATATTCGTAAGATCTACCCTGGAATTATGTTGTTTATATTTTCTATGTGTTTATTTATTTAGCCCATTTGCCCTGTCTTGAACTAAGAATGGATTACAAGTCTCTTCTAAATATATTTCCATGTGTTTCTCTTCTGTATTCTGTATGAAGGCTGCTGCTGTGCTATTTGATGCAGTTATTAGTAACTCGTGTATCTTCACTATGAATTATGGCTTTTAGTTTTATGAAGTGTCCTTCTTTGTCTCATTGAGCCTTATTCCCTCCATGAATTTCATCTTGTAAAATATCAAGTTCACAGTCTCTGATTTCTTTATGTGCATTTGCCTGGTTATAGTTTTAACTACCCTTTTAATAATTACACTTTGTTTTAGGGGTGTCTCTTACAGTATAGAATTGAATTTTTCCTTGAAGGACGATCTGAAAATCTTTTCTCATAAGTTAGTTAAGATCATTTACATTTATTATTATGACTTAAATACTTGATCTTAGCTCTTACTGTTTTGTGTTGTATTTACAATGTGTTGTTCATTCTCTGGTCTGTTTTCTTTTCACCTTTTAGTTTTTAAAAATGTTGGTGATTAGAATGGTTTGTGGTTTTTGTTTTAGTAATTATCTTTTCACTAATATCTTTATATAATGCCCATGATTGCTCTATTTAGGCCTCTGCTATCTGATTTGTCTGCTTTTAAATGATATCTTTGACTCTCACCTTTAATCTTTGTGAAATCAAAATGAATTTATTCTACTTTCCCATTTCTTTTACCCTTTGCCCTCTTTATAAAATGGTGTTAAATCTAGTTTATCAGAGCACATAATTTTTGCTGCATATTATTCTTCCATCTTATTCCCCTATAGTTAGATACAGGCAGTGCTTACCACCAGGCCTTTTAACAGTTTCATCATTCGTTGTATAGTTGGACCAAAGTGGTCTGTCTTTCAGTAGATTCTCAGGAAGGATCTATTAGTACAATACTCCCGGAATTCTTGTCTAAAAAAAATTGTTTTTCTGTAAAGAAGCACATGAAAAGATGTTCAACATCACTAGTCATTAGGGAGATACAAATCAAAACCATAATGATGGGAGGGAGGTTCAAGAGGGAGGGGAAATATGTATACCTATGGCTGATTCATGTTGATATATGACAGAAACCAACAGAATTCTGTAAAACAATTATCCTTCAATTAAAAAATAAATTAAAAAATTAGAACTATAATAAGATTCCACCCCCTACTCATAAGAATGACTATGAAAAATTTAATAGTTTGAGTCTTTGCAAGTGTTGCAAGCATGTGGAGAAATGGGAACCCTTGACTATTGCTGGAGGGCTTCCCAGGTGGCGCTAGTGGTAAAGAATCTGTCTGACATCACAGGAGACTTAAGAGATGCAGGTTCGATCCCACAGTTGGGAAGATCCCCTGCAGGAGGGCATGGCAACCCATTCCAGTATTCTTGCCTGGAGAATCTCATGGACAAAGGAGCCTGGCAGGCTACAGTCCATAGGGTTGCAAAGAGTCGGACACAGCTAAAGTGACTTAGCATGCACACATACACACCACTGCTAGTGGGGATATAAGATGGCTCAGTTGCGGAAAGCAGTTTGTCAGCTCCTGAAGAAGTAACATAGAATTGTCACATGACCCAGCAATTGCTCATCTAGATTTACACCCCAAAGAGTTGATAATAGGTACTCAAACAAATGTTTGTACCAAGATGTTCATAGCAGCAGTGTTCACATTAGCCAAAAGGTAGCAACAATCCAAATGTCCATCAATGGATAAATAGACAAATTTTGGTTATTAATACAATGGAATATTATTCAGCCACAGAAAGGAATGAAGTACTGATAATGTTACAATGTAGATGAATCTCAAAAATATTATGCTACATGGAAGAAACCAGACACAAAAGGTCACATATTATATGACTCCATTTATATGAACTATCCAGAATAGGTGTGTGCATGCTCAATCATGTCTGACTCTTTGTCACCCCATGGGCTGTAGCCTGTCAGGCTCTTCGGTCCATGGGATTGTCTAGGCAAGTATACTGGAGTGGGTTGAAGATCCTCCTCCAGGGGTCTTCCTGACCCAGGGATAGACCTGCATCTCCTGCATCTCCTGCATTGCAGGAGGATTCTTTACCACGGCACCACCTGGGAAGCCCCAGAACAGGGAAATTCATAGAAACAGAAAGCAGATTAGGGGTTGCCACGGGCTGCGGAGAGGGTAATAGCGTATAAATGCTTACTCTATGCAGGATTTTATAGTGATGAAAGTGTTTTGAAACTAGAGGTAGGGGTTACACAACAATGTACTAAATGCCACTGAATTGTTCATTTTAAAATAGTTAATTTTATGTTATGTGAATTTTACCATAATAAAAATCGGTTTTCTTAGCTGAGTTGGATAAAAAAAAAATCCTTGGTTTTCGCTTCGTCTGAGTTTTTTGATCAGTATTTTACTACTGTCTTGAGAGATGCTCTTGCAAAATCTAATGCCAACCAGATTTTATTTTCTTTATAAGTGACTTTTTTTTTTTTTTGGCCTGGGGGACCAAAGGATATTTTTTCTTTAACCTTAATGTTTCCTTGTTTTATTAGGATATATTTCAGAGTTGACTGTTTTGAAGTAGTTTTCATACTTGGTGAACCTTTTCATACATGGTGGACCCTTTCAGTATGTAGATCCAGGTATTCCGTAATTTCAGGAAAACTTATTTAAGTTTGCCTGTCTGTATCGAAACTAACATTTTCTCACTGGTTCTACCTATTCTTTAATTTTCTTGGCTCCTTTTACTTCTAACCACCATCATCCCTAGTCTATTTCTCAGTCATATTTATTTTCTCTTAGGTACATTATAATTTAGTCATTTCAAGATTCATTTTGTTTTCCCTTCAATTTCTTTCCTAACATCAGTTCCCATTTTATAAGTTCCAGTTTGTATAGTTTGAGTTTTTAAACTCCCAATCTGTTTTTTTCCTATCTGCAGTTCCTTTGTAAATTATATTTAATTCATGTTGAAATACTGAATTAACTAATAATTAATTAATATTCTTTTGGCATCTGGGCTGGTTTTATTTCTTCTGGAGTTTTGCAACTAGTGAGAAGTTTTTCTTAGACTTACAAAGTTGAAATATAAATTCAGAAAGCAAATAGCTGATAACCATGCTTCACTCCCCCCTCCCCACCGTCTTAATCCACCATCATTAAGAATCTGTCACATGGTAGGGTTTATCACACCACTTATCATAAATCATGTTACCCTTTTTGCCATTTGATGAGTGAGCAACCCAACTTGAGTCCCATCTTGATATTCTGCTTTCTATGGCCACTCCTGGTAGCTACTCTTAACCTAGGTTCCTCCAAAGCAGGGTCAGAAGCAAGGACTTGCAGGCAGGTACTTTATTTGGGTTCCCAGGTGGCTCAGTGGTAAAGAATCTGCTGCCAGTTCAGGAGATGTGGGTTCTGTACCTGGGTCGGAAATATCCCCTAGGAGGAAATGGCAGCCCACTCCCAGTATTCTTGCCTGGGAAATGCCATGGACAGAGGAGCCTGGCGGGGTCACAAAAATTCATGGGGTCACAAAGACACGACTTAGTGACTAGCATACAACTTTATTTGGGAGATGGTCCCAGGAAGAGGAGGGAGGGCCTGGGAGGAGTAAAGTAGAAGGAAAACGCCAGTGCAAAGTTGCATTTCCAAGTTGCTCACCTCTGTAAGAGGAGGGACTTATTCTTGCTGGAATGCTATAGAATGCACTTCAGGGTTTTCCATCTGAGAGATGAAAAGGGGGAGTAGTCATCCACTGGCTGCTGACTCCTATTGCTCAAGAGCTTCCCTGGGGAGTTAACTTCCTTGGCTGTGAATAAAAGATGGAGAGGAGAAGATGGGAATAAAAGATGGGCAGGAGAATGTGAGGTAGGGCCCAAGAAGTATTTCATGCTTTTTCTAACGCCTTCCAGTGTTTCAGTAGAGAAGTCAGCTCTCAGTCTTGGTGTCTCTGACTTTGAAGATTTTCCCTGTCTTGGGTTTCCAACAGCTTCTCCACCATGTGCCTCAAATAACTTTGTCAAACTTGAGCACATAGGATTAATTCATTCTTCTCATTGTGTCTTATGCATTGTCTGGAAAATTCTTAGCCATTATCTCTTGGAATATTGAGTCTGATTCTCTTTTTTTTTCCTTTTTGGGACTTCAATTATGTGTACAGGCCTACTTAGTATTATTTTACTGTGCTTTGCAGATATTGTGTGTATGTGGCTTTTTTTTTCTAAAACAAATTGAGGGTATGTGGTAACCCTATATTGCTCAAATCTTTTGACTTGATCATTTTCCCAAGGTGCCATTTTCCCAACAAGATTTTCTCATTTTGTGTCTGTGTCACATTTTGATAATTCTCATATTTCCAGCTTTTTCACTATTATTTGTTATAGTGACCTCTGATCAGTGATCTTTGGTGTTACTATGCTAAAAGATTATGGCTCACTGAAAGCGCAAATGATAGTTAGCATTTTTAGTAATGAAGTATTTTTATTTTTAAGTATTTTTAAATTAAGGTGTGTACATTTTTTAAGACATAATGCTATTGTACACTAAATAGGCTGCAGTATACTACAAACATAACTTTTATATGCACTGGGAAATCAAAAACTTTGTGTGACTTGCTTTATTGTGATAGTCACCTTATTGCAATGGTCTGGAATCAAACTTGCAATATCTCCAAGGAGTGCCTGTATAACTTTCCGTACAATCCCAGGTTTATTAACTGCTTCCTCTTTTCTTCTTCAGTATTTTCCATTTTTCTTTCCATGCATCCAAACTTGATTTTTAATTTTTTTTTAAGTTTCCTAAGTCTCTCTTCAAATGTGTCTGATTTGCTGTTGAGTATCCACCCAATGAATTCTAAGTTCATGATGAATTTCATAGACAATGATCCCATTATCTGAATTACTTATGTGTGTTTCAAGTCTGTTGTCTTAGTCTTCAGCCATGTGGTCTTTTCTCCTTATGTGCCTAGTTAATTTTATATGTGTACCAAGCACTGCATGTAAAAAATATGTAGAAATAATCTGAGTTTGGGGCTCTTAGTCTTCAGTGGACCCTGAATTACACTTTTTATTCTTCACAGCCCTGTGAGTCTGCTGGAAGCTCTATTCAGCTTCTGAACCTGTTACCCATGCTTTCAGATTGGCAGCTGCATCTAGGAGAAAAGCAGCCTTTGGGGTCAGCTCACTTTCTGGGCTTTCCTCTGTTTCCAGATCTTGTTCCTATAATTTCTTACAGCTTATGTAAAATGAGCTTTCCAAGTTGCTCTTAACAGGAAGGGTGATCCAAACTATTCAATTTACCATTCCTGGGGTAGAACTCCATCCTGATGAAAAATGTTTTCTGTTTCCTTATGGAAAATGGATGCAGGACTCTATTTTTAATTAAAAGTTGATTCGGATTTCCCTGGACTAGCCAAGGCAGATAATCATATGGATAGGGAGGAATTTGGGTGGTTTTTAAAGACTTCTTAGGTTCCGAGTGTCCTCTTTTGTTGTTACAGTGAAGTGCAGTTTTTAAAAATAAATGACCTTCTATGGGGCTTCCTAGGTGGCGCTAGTGGTAAAGAATCTGCCTGCCAATGCAGGAGACATAAGAGACACAGGTTTGATCCCTGGCTAGGGAAGATCCTCTGGAGGAAGGCATGACAATCCACTTCAGTATTCTTGTCTGGAGAGTCCCATGAACAGAAGGGCTAGCCTCAGATAGGCCATAGTCCATGCAGTCGCCAAGAGTTGAATATCATGGAAGTGACTTAGCACACACGCACATAGATAATGACACCATCTTCTTTCTCTCGGGCCCACAGTGTCAGCTGGTTCCTTCTTTATTTCACTATTATGCCTCCAAGGGAGACCGCCCCTTTCCAAAATGCCCTGTTCTCTTCCAGAAGGGGTGTTTTTCCAAGACTGCTGCCTCTGGTCCTCTGCATTTCCAGCCCCTTGCGTTCACTTCCCCAGTGACCAATGCTGTGATCCACCAGGCCTTAGACCTGTTCTCAGTATTTCCTCTCTCAGGGTGGGCTATCTCCTGGGAGAACCTTAGCTGATACCATCTGTGTTCGGACACCACTGGAATCTGGCCACAGGCGCCTCTCTTACACTTAACCCTTTGCCCTGCTTCCCCTCTGGTGTGGGCTTCTGAGCTGACGTTTATTTCCCTCACTTACACATAAAGTGAAGTTTGTAGAATTTTCTTCTAGTTATGTTGTAGGACTGGGTTATTTCCTGTCCTGTTAGAACCCTAAACCGTAAAAACACTTATTTTGAACTTTTAGATGAAATTATTTTCTAGCTAGCCTTTTACTACTCAGTTCTAAGTTCACTGTATTTTGTTCAGAAACAAATTGTTAAGATTTTGATTCTTTGGAAAAAGAGACTTCTTTTGTGGTTGAGTACATGGTTAATTTTTCTTTGAATGTTCTACATGCATTCTATATCCATTTGAGTTTAGTAATCATACTGAGTAAATCTAGACTTTTTATTTTTGATCTATCACTTTCTTGAGAATTAAATTCTATCAAGACCCATGTAGTTATTATAGTCCTGTCAATCACTGCTTCATGAATTTTGAGGCTATACTGCAAAATATTTAACACACACACACACATATAGTATATATGGGGATATTCCCGACCCAGGGATCAAACCTGCAACTCCTGCACTGGCAGATGGTCCCTTTACCATTGCTCCATCCGGGAAGCGTGTGTGTGTGTGTGTACACATGTATGTGTGTGCTTGTGTGTGTATTCAAGTTGGCTACATCTCTGATCTGTTGTTCCCTTTAACAGTATAAAATCTTTGTCTCTTGTTTTCCACACTGGATTAGATTTTGTCTGATATTAAAACTGTCACCCCACCTTAATGTTTCATATATTTAATACTTCTATCTCTTGTTTTATAGCTTTTCTTTCCTCTCTTGGTTAGAAAAGTCTCCCCAGTCTTTAGACTGTATTGTAGTCTCTTTTCTTCCAAAATTCCTCTTACTTTTTCTGTTGTTAATGATGATGGGTAAACTATGACAAAACACATGTATAGAATATACAGCTTGATTTTTAATGACACATTTCCTTAAAATTTCTTAAAAACACCTTATGCTTCAGCTTCTTATCAGTTGATTCCTAAGAGCTTTCTGAGTTTCAGCCTCTGTTACTTCACTGTAAAAAGGTACAAGAAGCAAAGACATAAAAATTAGCTTGCTGTTTCCTTAGTTTCATAATGGCTGACTAAGAGTGCCCCTGTTATGTTAAATTAAGTGAAGACAACACAATGAGACATTTTGGGAAGGCTGTTGTAACTCACAGATCCTAGTATCTAAAGACGTCCTTAGAGTGGGAATGTAAATTGGTACAGCCACTGTGGAGAAGAGTAGGGAGGTTCCTTAAAAACTAAAAATAAAACTACCATATGACCCAGCAATCTCACTCCTGGGCACATACGCAGAGAAAAACCATAATTCACAAGGACACATGTGCCCCGATGTTCACTGCAGCACTATTTATAACAGCTAGGACATGGAAGCAGCCTAAATGTCCATCAGCAGAGGAATGGATAAAGATGTGGTACATATATACAGTGGAATATTACTCAGCCATAAAAAGGCATGAAATTGGGTCATTTGTAGAGATGTGGATGGAATTAGAGACTGTAACACACAGTGAAGTAAGTCAGTGAAAAACAAATATTGTATATTATCGCATATATGTAGAATCTAGAAAAATGGTATAGACAATCTCATTTGCAAAACAGAAATAGAGAAAGAGATGTAGAGAAGAGCAAACACACCGACACCAAGGGGGGAAAGGGGAAGTAGGATTAACTGGGAGACTGGGATTGTCGCATACACACCATCAATACAAAGTACTGGGGTGACCTAAACGGGAAGGAAATCCAAAAGGGGGGATACATGGACACGTAAAGCTGACTCACCTTGCTGTATAGTATAAACCACACAACACTGTAAAGCAACTGTACTACGATAAAAATTAATTTAAAAAAAGATGTGGTTAGAGCGTAAGAAAACAGGAAGGAAACACATGTGCTTTGACTAATAACTAAAAACGAGCAGGGGGATAGACAGGTGGGAAGAAATGTCACAGTGGAATATAGGTGTGAAGAGAACAGAGGACAGAAATATAAAGATCAACACGTACATCTGATTTAAAAAGAAAACTGATGACATTCAGTGGCGGGAGATGATTCTGTTATGGGGATGAGAAAGGCGCATCTCAATAAAGTGTGAGAAAGGGCAGAAGGCAAGGAGAAGCCCAAAGGCATCTACCACAGAAAAGAGCTCATGTTCTGAGTCTGATGGAACCACGTTTTACTTCAGAAAAACTGAAGGAGAAACACGGTTTAAATACATGAGTCGATGTTACATGGAAAACGCAAAGGGCAAGAACAAAAGGTGTGACGGTAGCAGGAACACGGGCCCCGTTTCCCAGGAGGTCAGACTGTCAGGGGCAGTCCACTGGTGGTACTTTGAAATGGAAGTGAAGAGTCTATCTTGTAAGATAAAAGAGATTGGGATGAGATGTTTTCTTATTCTGCATTTTCAGATTTTGAAACACTTGTTTCTGTAGCTTTGATATTTTTTAGCTTTCTGGTTGACCTGTGGGTTGTTTTTGTACTGAACAAAGAGAATGGAAAGCTGCCTTTGCTCCCATTCATGGATCTAATTAGGCATGTTGCCCAATCTGTAATAAATCATGGGTTTAGTTTTTCTTTGCTAAGGTGGTCAGAGGCCTTCAGGCATGAGTGACTTATTAAAATGTACTCTCATAGTTGGGGATGAATGATCATCCTGGTATTGTCAATCACTCAATAATTTTATATCCCCAAAGCTCTCCCTTGGTTGTTTTGTACTACACAAAGATGAACATTTTATTCTCGTATTTGTTCTTAGACATGATTCACATTTTGCGATATCTAGAGCATAAGGAAATCATTCTAAATTCAGCAATCGTGCCAGGTTGACTAAAAAAACGTATTTTCCATATCCACAGAAATGTTAATCAGATTCTTGTTAGAACATGTGTAAGAAGTGGTTTTCATTGTCACAGCTCTTGATGTCAGATTACTAAAATAATTTATGTTTTGTTGTAGGAACATGGGTGCATGCAGAGCCTTCCCAATCACACAACCGCTCTCGGCCCACACTTCTTCATAATACACAGAAATTATTTGCATTTTGTGGTAACGAGTGAATGGCAGCAACAGTAGAATTTCAACGTGGCTGTTCTTTATTTGATTAAATATATTCTCTATTTATTCTTAAAAAAACTAATTTAAGTTAAACGGCAATAAACCATGATAATTTAGAAAACATGTTGAAACTGAGAGTGAAGAGAAATGTTCTCTACGTAAACCACACTGTAAACCATAAAACTTATTTTTGTCAACTGCTTCTCATGACAGTGGCTAGGAATTTGACATTTCTACTACAGTAGGCAAAAAAACATGTAAAATACACTCTCCCACATACCACATCACATCTCTATTTATATTTCCAAACTAAAAGCATTTCAGCCCCCAAAAGTGCTGAGTGTACTGTGTTCGTTTACACCAAGAGCTGTAAGTTCACACAGGCCTTACCTTAAATGGGTGCATTTGTGTGGCCAGGCCCCTCTACCCTCAAGCCATACTCATTGGATCAGGCTTGGCTCACCAGGAGAAAAACATTGCTCTTGATCCTAAAAGGTGGGAAACTTTTCAGTGAACTCTGGTCAACCCAAGACAAAACAAAAAGCTATCCTAGAAACCTGTCTGAAGCATCCAGGATCACTTATCCACTTCAGGATGTGCCAGCAGTTATTCAGCTCCTTAGGAAAATGAGTTTTGTGAAAATTCATGTAATTTGAGGCTGAGTATTTTAAAACTAGAAAAGGAATCTTAAGTTATCTGTTATGGTACACATGAAAGTGACAGAAATGTGGCTAGTGCTCTGATGTCAGCTGAGATATATATTCTATACAGTTGACTAGATCTCAGCAGATTTCTAATAAAAACTTCCCTTTTCCACTTCGAGATCATAAGAAGTCAGCACAATCTGGTCTTCTCCCTACAGAAAGGGCATTTAGTTTGGGATGTAACGTTTTAAAACAATAACACAAACCTCCTGGGAGAATACCACAATAAATGTCTCAGAAACCACTCAGTTAATCCCAGGGTATAATCCGGCTGTTTTAAATTACTGCAGGGAATATTACGGGCCTTAATGACACTGTAACTGCTTAAAGCCAAAGAAAGCTAGAAAGAGAGGCCAAAAAGATGAGCTCAGAGCCAGCTGAAGTGACAACAAACATGTGGCTGTTTACTAGGGTTGGAGAGGTTTAGTCTGCAGATGTTTGTGGTCTCTGGAAGGCTTCAGAGGAATGAGCTGTTATGAAGATTTGCCGAGTTTGATGAGAGCAAGATTCTTCCTGGAGATGGCAGGCCCCAGACAGGGAGGCCCAATGGTAGAGACAGAATTTATAGATTTCTGTGGTCAGGTCATACTCTACTGGTTCCACAATGTACATCAACAAATTAATATTGTACGGATGTCATTTCAAAGCCTCTTAAAGACGAGAGTCATTATTGAAGTCATTAGAGCACAGATGGTTCAAACTATATGCAGATATTCATACTTGCATTTTTGCATTATGGCTGCTTTTTTTTTTTCTGTTGAACTGTAATGAATTGTCTCATAATCTATTCCATCTTCTTGCCATTAGCAGGCTTTGAATGTTCACAAATAGGAGCAAAGAACTCATTTTCCAGAGCTTTAATCACACAAAGAGGGAATGCCTAATTCTCTAAATGAAATGGTCTGTGATCACTGAAGCAGAGATTTAATATATCACGGCAAATTAGGTAGATTTTAATAAATTACTTATCTCTCTGAATACTTTACATATGCTTAAGAAGGAACATAGCCTGTTTGCAAACAGTGAAAACCCACAGCCTATAAAAATCCTTTGAAGAAAATGACAAATAAAAAAGTAAATTAAAAAATGAAATGCATTATATCCTAGACCTCTAGAGACAATTCCTTTGCAGCATTGATTCACAGCTCCATTAAAAATATCAATTAAATCCTTCAGTGAGATTGAGTAAAAGCTAGAAAATTAACTTTCTGAGCTGCTTTTCAAGGATCTGGTTATCCAGATACACCCGAGCATTGTACAAGCTTGATGTAAATTTTAAAAAAATGATAAAAAGATACTCCTTTCAGGTCTAACTAAGCATATCAGAATCTGAGTCATATTTTTAGTATTTTCTTTCTCTGTCATAAGCTAAGTTTTCAAAGTGTATATTTCATGTATAAATATTTCTTCTTTATATACACACATCCCTGGATCCATGTGACCATTACAAATATCTGAAAACAATACAAATATTAATAAGAAAAGCTATACTTTTTAGGAAGGAAAAATAAAACTTGCAGTGATTTAATAAGTTGGTGCCAAGTCTCATTCTTTATATTTAATTGATAGAAACGGCATGCATCAAAGAAAATGCATACTGAGCTTTAATGTGCATAAAATGGATATTAGCATTTTAAAGAGGAAGATTAACACATTAATCCAAGTAATTTTCATATATTGCTTCTAATAAAATCTTCACAGCATAAAACTCTTAATGAGGCTAATCATAGGCATTCCATTTAGTGGGAAAATTAGGGATAACATAAAAGTATTTCTTTTTCAGAGGTTTTCTAAGATTTATGCTATTTTGCTTATTAAAAATAAAAATGGGAATTGCGTTTCAGTTCTTCATAAGGAAATGTTGAAAATGCAAATAGACTTTCTCATGTTATCATGTAGGTATAAATTATTGAGAAGGTGTTGCCCACTGTGGAGAACTTAAGTTCTCAAGGGGTGGCAGTCATGGGAAGAAGGGAATAGAAAAATAAACAAATGAAAAAGTATACAAAACTTGAACACTTCAAACCCCGGTCCTCCCCGCCCCAGCTTCCCATGAATTATAGATTACATACACCAGAGTAATTACAGAAACCTCATCTAAACGCTTTCATGTGAGCATTTACTCAGGAGTAGGAGATGCCTCTGGAACAGTTTCTTTCAAGCCTCCAAGTCATCTCTGAATTGCTCGTAGACAGACCGTAGGGCATGGAGTGCTTCGACTGTTACCCTGAGCTTGCCAATACCTCCACCACCTGCTCTGGCATCCAAAACTAGGGAGAGAATAGCAGAGAAGTGTTAATATCATTCAACAGATTTTTCTTGAGATAAGCCTAATTGAAATAGTAGTTGAAAAGATGAAAACAGCTCTATAAAAGTCCCAAATTCACTGGTATCAGAAATCTAAGAATTAAAGTTTGTCATGTGTGTATGAATGTGTATACCCATTTCAGAGGTATGGCATGTAGGCATGTATGAATACACATTGCTTCTAGAGTTAAAACTAATTATCTGATCCTGACCTTTACCTAGTAGAAAGGCTATAGGATAATGATTCCCACATAGAATCAGAATTTCTTAGAAACAAAAAGTCTAAAAGGGATCAATATATGACAGTGAAGAATTTGTTCTAACATAGAGTGTTAGCAAATAACAGAATGGCAACCCACTCTAAAGAAATTATGTGATCATAATTTGAAATGCTTATTTATCTTTCTAAGGGAAACATTCCATTTAAAATAGATTATATGTGGGACTTGCCTGGCGGTCCAGTGGCTAAGACTTCATGTTCCCAATTCAGGGGGCCCATGTTCGATCCCTGGCTGGGGAACTAGATCCCACATGCCACTAAGAGTTTGCATGCTGCAACTAAAGATCCCATATGCTACAACTAAGACCCAGCACAGCCAAATAAATATTAAAAAACAGATGATATGTGAAATGAGAAAAAGTTAAAAAGGCAGACCCAGAATCTTAAAAAGTCTATGGACTGGTTTTGGGGATCTACGAACAGATGTTGCAGGAAAGAAAATGTAAAATTTTTGAGTGTCAGTGGGCTTCTCTGGGAAGGAGGCACAGCTTTCAATGGTGTGCCAAAGGGGGATTGTTTGATCATTCTCTGAGTTCAGGGGTGGCAGCGAAATGGGCTGTTGATTCAGGCTCCACCCTCTGTGAACAGTGACACCTACTAGTTATTTCAAGGCCAGCATTTTGGCTCTGGTAAGTCTGAGAGCACTTAGGAGTCTATACAGTTTCTTTTGTTTTTGTATGTGTGGTTTTCTTGAACTTTTAATATGTGTGTGCCTAATTCCAAGAAAATTTGTAAGGAAACCTTCATATAAAACTTAATATACAAAGACTTAGAGAAATGAGCAGGTAGGGAGACTGCGGGGGCACAGGTGGTCCCCAGTACAGAGAGGAGTCTTCACCTCTTCTTTGGGATGTTTCATGTCTATGTCTGGCAAAGCAATAAAAAACTGACCTGACTAGTGTTTTAATTTTCTGACTCTTTCCCAGAACAAGGCCACAATAGGTGTCTACATCAGGTCAATATGGTCACGTGTGGTCTTGCAGAGTGAGAAGATGGTGTGTGAAACAGAACTGACTGGAGAAGAGATTAAGAATACAAAGCAGAGATAATTTTGATCCTTTTTGTCTCTTGGTTCTGACTGTCTTTATTGGATTTAGGTTAATATTTTAATCCTCTCATCTTTTTCTTCTATGCCTACCAAAGTTGTGACATGTATATGATATGTATGTGATGTGTACAGATTATAAAATTTCCCAGAACAGGTTTCTAATTTGGTTACTTGGTCTAACTTGGTTAATTATTTGGCTTGATCCTGAATTTGGCGCACTTGACACATATCCAGGGCAAGCCTGACGGCTAAATTATGGTATAAGCAGAGTGCCTGGCACTTAAGAGGTGCCCAGTTTAGTGTTCAGTTAATGCATGAATCAATGAGTTAACAAACCATTTACATTCTTCCAGCTGTGGATGGCTCTGCAGACTTAAGAAGTGAGACTAGGACTCAGCCTCATTGCTCCATTTATTGTATAGCTCAGGCCATCCCTGATTATTATTATTAAAAGTCTTGATTTTGTAAAGTACAATTCCTTCAGCAGATTCTAAATGTGTTACATAAGGATTAAAGAGTAGAAACTAGGCATTGGTGGGACTCATACTTGGTGAGGTAAAAGTCAAGAAGCGGGCTTTTTGTAAAGAATCCCTAACTCCTCCCTGAATCCTGATGAGAAGCAAGTGACCAGAATGACTCAGTTATTAGCTGTGACTCTACCACCGGATTATAACACGGAATTAAAGAGAAGCCTTGCAAAAGACACTGTAACAATCACTCAGAATAGCATGCCTTAGCTGAAATAAGGCATGAGGCTTCTATAAACAACATTAAAAACAATCTGATGGCCAAATTATTGTCACACTCCCCGACACCCCCCATACTAACAAAATGAGTAATTCCTTGTGAAACGCAATTAATTATTTTAAAATTTCTGTTGACTCAAAGGAAGGCAGAGAAGGAGGGGAATGCAGGGAAAGATTCCAGCTTCAACAGAAAGTCAGCTTGAGTTGCAAAGGGTTCAGCTCGTGTGTGACTCAACATCTTTGCAGCCAGCAAAAAGGTTTTAATAAAGGCTTTGGGTTTCAGCAATTGCTGGTGGTACAGATTGAGCAACACTTCCACCCGTACCATCGATATTTTGCTCGATGATGTCTCTTCCTTCCCGAAACACGTCCGCGAGGTCAACGGTAGCGATGCCAACGTCCTCACACTCCAGGTCCTGCTCATCCTCAGGAGGGTCACTGACCACAGTGAAGCGGACACTGAGGAGGGGAAGGGAGAACATCCCCGGAAAGTGAGAGGAAACCACCGCAAAGGAAACAAGACTCCTGAACGGGTTTTTAAAAAATCACAAATTGTGACATTTCAAAGTTTTCTATCATTCCAATAAAAAGAAAAGTGCATTAGATAAATTATTCTATGAGTGATTAGAATGATTAGCACACACCCAGACTTCACATGAACACTAATTCACTTTTCTCAGCACTGATTACCATTTATCTCTAGAATCTGAGAAAATTACTAGGCGAAGAGAAGAACCAGATGTTCACTCTATTACACAATTATCTGATCATATTTTGACATGTCTACTGTTGAGGCTTAAAGGATCAAGTGAGTAAAAACCATGGAGGTTAGGGCAGTGTTTTCAACAGAAAAGCAACATTTTCTATAGAAACGCACAATTTTAGAGTTTCTAATAAGCAGCTTAACCAACTGTGTTCTATATATTCTGAATTATGTTAGATAAATGCTGCAGTTCTGCCCAACAGCTATATGAAATGTTTGTATTACTTCAGCAAGCTTTTAACTTACAATCATAGCATCCAAGTTTTATTTTACTTTTAGACATATAATTGTAGGGTTCTGATGGAACTGATTTGAATTAGTGGCTTGTGTTTGGGCCAAACACGGATTGACCAAATGACAGGAATTTACAGTTAAGTAGTCTTTTGATATGTCTTGGCAGCATAGCTTAAACCATGAATCCTTGTAAACTACCATATTAACCATTTTCAAAATGTATCCATCCCAAATCAGATGCAAACAAGAAACTTGTTTCTTAGATAACATTCTTCAGTAAAAAATCTAAGTCTCTGAGACGCTGTGCCTTAAAAAATATGCACAGTTAAAATCCTTTCCAAATACTTACAGGTAAACATGACAATATTTTAAAATAATTTGCTAAAAGTATTAACATTTCATTTCTTTACTAAGTCCCTGCATTTTGGCTAGCGACACATTTTGTTCAGGAAATAGAAATCCCTTAAGTTGAAACCAAAGGTAATACCTATTTACACAATAACTATAATTGTGAAGACTACAGAATGGTCTGCAAAGTGGGTAAGATGGATATTTTATATGATGCATAAAATAGAGAAATTAAGTGGTTAACAACAAGGCCCTACTGTATAGCACAGGAAACTCTGCTCAATGTTATGTGGCAGTCTGGATGGGAGGGGGGTTTGGGGGAGAAGGAATACATGTGTATGTGTGGCTGAGTCCCTTCCCTGTCCACCTGAAACCATCACAACACTGTTAATCAGCTACACCCCAGTACAAGGTAAAAAGTTAAAAAAAAGATTAAGTGGTTAAGGGCATCCATTTTGGGTTCAAATTTCTGCCTTACTATTTATTAGCTGTGTGACTTTATACAAATTACTTGACCTCTCTGATCTCAGTTTCCCTATCTGTAGGATAGTAATTCATTCAGCTCTTGTTAAGATCAAATTAGATGATACATTAAACAGTACCTGGAACACAGTAAGCACTAAATAAGTGTTTGCTCTCTTATTATTATTATTATTTTTAACCTAGGTAGAGTTCCTTAAGCCTCTCCATTTCTAGGGGGAGAGAAAAAGAAGGCATGGGAAAAGCTTGTTTCAATAGAAAACAGAGACGCCCAAATTACCCAATGGCTATATCACTCAAACAAGAAGAATAATGATGAAAGATATTGTCCTAAAATGAGTGTGCTTAGAAAAGAAGGAATTAGAAGTGATATTTGATGCACATTTTATACCCACAAGACTTACAGAGAAGATAGAGGCTACAAGGTTATAACAATAATGTTAAGTGTTATCCTTAAATAATGTCTCATCTAAGGATAATATCTATCACTTTACAAATGCAGACTACAACCTCCACTGAATATATGAGAATTCTAGACAAAAAGGAAAAAAAAAAACCCTTTTAAATGCCAACAAAAGGGCTAAACATTAAAAAAAAAAAGCAGTATTTCTGGTTTAAATTCTGTCGAGAGCAAAGTGAGATATCAAATACAGAAATAAATTAATGTTAGGCTGAAAAGGGAAGAAGGTGCACTAAGACAGTTTAAAAACTATATAGTTTAGCCTTGGTTTAGGCTAAACTGTATATGTACATACATGGACTCGCGTGGACACATCTTATCTTACCTTGAACCCTGTCAGACAAGAGAGATGGAACCCTGCTTTATGTGAAGAGGCTTCACTAACCAGCTTAAATGTCATCTCCTTGGATTTGCCTTCATGTTGTTATTTTCTTTACTCCTACTTTTTTTTGGCTGGGCTACATGGATCTTGGGATCTTAGGCCAGGGAGCGAGCCCAGGCCTGGCAGTGGAAGCTTGGAGCCCTAACCACTGGATTGCCAGGGGAGTCCCTTGTTTAGCTTTCTCTTAGTACCTACTGTAATGTAGAGTTGGTTGACTTGTTGGATGTCTCCCTCAGCGAGATGTATATTCCATGAGTGCAGAGACTTCCTCTTATCCAGCATTTTAGTTCCTGATACGTAGGTAGGGATCATAAATGTTTGTTGAACTACTGTGTGAACTGCAAAACCGAAGTCCTAGTTGAAGACTGGCTGGAGAAGGCCAGCTTGGTGCTGGATGGGCCTCAAGATTGAGACCTCAAATGTTTGTTGTCATTTAGGGAAACCAGAAGACAGTGAAACTCCTTAGATCATTTACCATTTTTGATTCTTTCCACACTCTGAAATACTTCCTTTTTATATTAAACAGGATAGAAGAGACTAAGGGTCACCTGTGAATTTTATGCTGGATCTGCACAGAAGAACACTTGCAGGGAAGAAATGAAACCAAAAAGAAGCCTTAAGGCAGTGTCAAAACTATGACTTCAAAGAAATAGTTTTCAGACTTCCATTTCAGTGTGTTGCCTCACTTTTAATGTGACGCTTATCTACTTGTAAATATAGCATGGGGCAGCAAGCAAAGGTGCTATATGTAATTCACTATATTATACAATGCACCTCATTTTATATGTGTCAGGGAAGTTTGGTCAAACTTATCTAGCTGTGGCTGAATATGTTATCACCAGTTTACGAGAGGGCTGCTGTCTGAGCAAACACGTTCTCATAATCTAGGAGGTACTTGGAGTAATGTGACCTGAGTATTTACAAGAAGCGAGAACATTCACTGGAATCACAGCTGTCTTTTGGCTGTGGACAAATGTAAATTCTTTTTTTTTCTTAAGAAAATGACACTGCCTCCCGCGATGGCCCCGTCCCTCCCTTGGCAGGCAGAGGAGCTCGCGGCTGGCGCTCCAAGCCCTCCCTCGGCTGCATCAGCCCCGAGTTAGTCACTCTGCCCCTGCATCGCCTTTTACTGTGTTTTTCTAAAATGACAGGAACATTTGTGTCTTTGGGGGGCATTTAGAAATTTTAACAGAAACAATGGTGGAGGAGTGGGAGTCATTATAGTTATTGTGGACTTCTAATTTTATTTTTTAAAGCTCAGTTCTGGACAGTGATAACTAGCTTGTCGACCACAGAGAAGCAGGTGACATGGCCAGTGTGGTCTAATCACTAGTGACCTGCGATGCCTGAGGGACTGGTGGTATGTGAGGGGGCCTTGAAAGAAACTTAAGTATACAAAGTAAGTAAAATCTGAGTGACTATCTACCGTCCTGGGAAAAACACCAAACCTTAAAGTAATTAACAGGGTTTTCCTACTCTTTCTTCAGAATCAAGATCCAAGGAAACAATACATGTATTTCAAGGACTTAAAGAAAAAGTCACTGTCGGATCCTAAGAACTAAGAATTTCAGTTTCCTTTCATGAAACAGAAGACTGGATGCTGGTTTGAAAGCTCTTTTGAAAAATCTAATGTTGTGAACATTCACTTGATGACCTCGAGCAAAGAGATGAACTTGAGTCTCTTTCTCAGGTTGGGGGCTAAGCTCAGGTAAGGCAGTGAGCAGCTGTATCATCATGGGCCATAAAGGCAAGGAGAGGAAGACAATGGAGAGATAAAGGGGCCCCCCAGGCCGAGGGGGATGAGCCAGTAAAGGGTCATCGGTGAAGCCCAGCTCAGCGTTCATAGGCGGCACTGAGGTAACACCTCAGGCTGCATGGATGGGTGTTCACTCAAATGCACGAACTCACTAAGATCACATTCTTCTTCTCCTTCTCGAAAAGGTTTAATTTCTATACTGACCCAAAATGCAAAGTGCCCTGTTCAAATTTGCCCAAAAAGACATTAAAAAATAACATGAAATGATGAATTATTAAACCGTGATAGTGATGGAAAAATGTCTCAAAGGCTGAGGAGCTATTACAAATAATAATATTATTATATACTTACTACTGCTTATCATGACTGCAGTGAATACCTACCGTGCACTTAAACTCTGTGTGAGGAGCTAGTCTATCCATCTAACATGTTATCATCACAACCCTCACAACCACCCTATATGGAATTATTGTTTCCATTTTACAGGTGCGGAAAGTGAGGCAGACGGTGGTGGTCTGGGGTCAGACAGCTAGTGAGGGAACAAGAATTTACACTCCAGACACTGGGTCCAGAGCGCCCCCTCCTGGCAATCACTGTGAGGAGCTTTAGCGTGGCGGTGAGGTGCTTTATATACTAACTACACTGTACGGGTCTTTTGGTTTGCAGAGCACTCTAGGATCTTTACTCTGTAGGACAGGCAGGGCCATGATATTTCTAGGAGGAAAGAGACGCAGAGAGGTCACATACTCGTTCAAGGACACACAGCGAATCAGGGAAGGTATGTTTTGCTTCCTTATCTTGTGCTATTTTTTTTTAAACCATACCATGCTACCTTGTATAAACCATCAGGTAATTTAGAATGCTTAAAATGTACCTTCTATTAGGCATCTCTTGTTTCAGTAGTATAGCTTTTAAGATGTCTCTCTTGGCCTGGTTGTTTTCTTTATCCACGTAGATCACTAAACCAAAAAAAAAAAAAAAAAAAATTCACAGGAGGCAGTCACTCAGGAATATGCGACGTTAGTACCATTCTGTATTTGTATAAATACCTGTTTTTAGAGATGCGTGCCACCTCGCTTGTACGCCTGGGAAAAGAAAGCAGCGCTGGAAACCAGAATCAAATCTGAACAGTCATGTGATCTAATGTCATGTCACTGGCAGGTCTATGTGCACGCTGTCAGAAAAGATACAAGCAACATCTGAGAGTGCCACATCGCTGTCACTGCCTGTTAATGGCGGTGGCAGTCACGGCAGTAAAAGCCAGCGGTCTTTACTGCTTTGTATTTGAGGGATTTACTGCATTTTCTTTCACCCAAGGAGCGAGTGATAATGATAATGTATGGCAGAGAGCTTGTCCTTCCTGACAGCCCCGGTAATTTAATCCTCCTTTCCTGCCACAACACGAAATAAAAGAGGCATCCTAGTGCGTTGGGTTGAGGAAATTCACAGGCTGACGTTTGTTCGTGGTTGGGTGGGGGATACGGGATAGACTTGTGGAGGGAGGCGGGGAGAGGCTTTTTCGGGTGTGAAGTTTGTCTGTGGGTTTTCAAGGTACATGCTGGCATGCAGGGATGTGGCTAGACTTTACAGAGCTGAAATATCAGATTAGATAACTCATCTGAATCCCATCAGGAAGAAGATGGTGAACACGTAAAAGTAAATAAATGTCTGCACTTTGGGAAAATGGCATCTTGGAGTGTGAACACTTCACTTTTCATCCTGCTTATTTTTTTCTCAGCTTGGCAGCCCTTCAGTCATAACTTAGCTGTGGAAGACATTTCTTTTTCAGATGCCATTTTGGAGTTAAAGTCTCTCTGGTGACCAGATCTCAATTTAGAGATTATCCCTTTATCACACACAGTGTGAAAGATACCACGACAATTCTAAAGCTAGGTTTCACTGGGAACAAACATATTTTATACTGAGAATGTTTCCCTGGACAATTTGAGTTCAATCTCAAATTATGATGCTATCAACTCATTTAATCCTTGGCTCAGTTGAGTAAAAACTGAGTGCCAAAGACGGTCCATGCCAGGCACTGAGTTAGGCACACATGGTGAGGGGCGCAGAGGTCTGAGTCGGGGTGGGCTGGGGGTTTAAGAGAAGGAAGAACCAAGGTCACACTACAGCTCTGAGCTTATTGTTCTCTGCACGATGCCGTACCGGTGAGTGTGACCAATTATGTAAGTTACTGTGATTTACACAAATCGAAAAAGACAAAGCGTTCTTGTAAATTTTATAAATATAGTGTGTTACTTATCAATGCCAAAATGTCATGCTTTTTGAAAAAGTCATGCTCTTCCACTATGGGAAGAGCAGTGGGACCTCATTTTAGCCACCAGAACCCACCTGCCAAGGCAGGCGATGTAAGAGATGTGGGTTTGATCCCTGGGTGAGGAAGATCTCCTGGAGAAGAGAATGGCAACCCACTCCAGTATTCTTGCCTGGAAAATTCCATGGACAGAAGAGGCTAGTGGGCTACAGTCCACGGGAATGCAAAGAGTGGCACATGACTGAAATGACTTAGCATGCACACCACACCACATTTTATGTCTTCTGATGGGTATTTAGGTTGTTCACCTCCTGGCTATTGTGAATAATGCTGTGCTGAACATGATGTACAAACTCTGTCAGAGTCCTTGCTTTTAATTCTTTTAGGTGTCTTTCCAGAAGTATAATTGCTGAATCTTTGGCAATACTATGTTCAACGTTTTAAAAAAACATCTTTACCACTGAAGAATGCTTTGGCTACCTGATGTGAAGAGCTGAGTCTTTAGAAAAGACCCTGATGCTGGGAAAGATTGAAGGCAGGAGGAGAAGGGGATGATGGAGGACAAGATGGTTGGATGGCACCACCGACTCAGTAGACATGAGTTTGAGAAAGCTCCAGGAGATGGTGAAGGACACGGAAGCCTGACGTGCTGCAGCCCGTGGTGTCGCAGAGCCGGGACACGACCGAGCGACTGAACAGCACTGAAACTGGTGAAAACTGGTGTAGCTGGGACACATCTTGCTTTTGCTTCCTTCAGTTGACTAGCACACTGTATTTCCTAGTCTGTTAACAAAGATGAAAACAGTGATGGCCACCATTTAGTGAGTGACGTTTATGTACTACATACTACACTCAATGTTTTGCTTACTGCAGTCACATCTGTTAAGAACCATGCTGACCCACAATTTACAGACGATCAAGCAGACTAGAGAACGTAAGTAATTTGCCTCAAGTAACCTAGCTAGGAAGTGGCGGAGCTAGAATTTGAATCCAGGAAGGTCTGCCTCATGGCCTGCCTTCTTAACCTCTGTGCTAAACCTCCTTCTTCCACATGAGGCCAGAACTCTTCCTGTTGTTCAAGCTGCAACCATGCGGTTAGCACAGACTGAAATGTGAGCGACTTCCATCACTGTGTCAAGAGAAGCCACCTCACTCTCCTTTCACGCTTTCTTAAAGGGATACTGCCTCATTACACTGGTACCTTAACCAATTCTCTTGACTCAACACTTCCAAAAATTCCTTTTCAACAAATAATAAACGCTGGAGAGGGTGTGGTGAGAAAAGAACCCACCTACACTGTTGGTGGGAATGTAAAATGGTGCAGCCACTATGGAGCATAGTATGAAGTTTCCTTAAGAAACTAAAAACAGAACTACCATATGAGCCAGCAATCCCACTCCTGGGCACAGATCCAGAGAAAACTGTAATTCAAAAAGAAACATGCACCCAAATGTTCACTGCAGCACTGTTTACAATGGTCAAGACATGGGAGCAACCTAAATGTCCATCAGCAGGTGAATGGAGATGTGGGGGGTGTGTGTGTGTGTGTGTGCGCACATAGTATATATACCACATCTTCCAAATAAATGTATGTATATACAATGGAATATTACTCAGCCACTGAAAAGAATGAAATAATGCTATCTGCAGCAACATGGATGGACCTAGAGATTATCATACCAAGTGAAGTAAGCCAAAGACATATATTATATGATATTGTTTTTATGTAGAATCTAAAAATAAGAAAAAAAAGAGACAAATGAACTTATTTACAAAGCAGAGAAAGAAATCAAACTTATGGTTACTGAAGGGGAAAAGGTGGGGGGAGGGATAAGCTAGGAGTTCTGGGTTCATAGATTCACACTACTCTATATAAAACAGGTAAACAATAGGGACCTACTGAATAGCATACGGGACTATACTCAATATTTTGTAATAACCTCTAAGGGGAAAAGAACCTGAAAAAGAAATATATATATATTTGTATGTGTGTATGTAACTGCATCACTGTACACCTAAAACTAACATACAACACTGTACAACTATACTTGGAAAAAAAAATTCCTTTTTGGAAAAACTCCAGCTGCTCCCTGAAGAGTCTGGTTCTTCAAAAGTGCACTAAGTGAGAAGTGCGGCTTCCCGCTCGTGTGAGTGAGGAGCTCCATCTATTCTGATGGTTCTTAGTCTTTAATGTGCATCAGGATCCCTGCAGGATGTGACAGAATGCAGGTGACTAGGCTCACCTTCAACTTCTAACTCCGTAGGCGTGGAGAAGGCCTGAGAACCTGCATGTCTAACATCTTCCCAGCTGCTGGCCAGGATACCATTGAGAACCAAGGTTTAGACCCTTGGTTGACTTTTGAAATCAGTTTTTGAAATCAGCTCCTTTGCCTGGTTTCTGAAAAGGATCAGAAACTAGAAAACATTTTTTGTGTCTGTTAAACATGTGGGAGACACTTAGGTTAATACCTCTAATCAGGTTATGATCCCAAGAATATCCATTTGATATTCTGCATTAGGTGGGTAAAAAAAAAAAAAAAAAATCTACATTTCAAAATATCCATTAAAAAGCAATCCTGGTGATTATGAAATGAATCTGAACTCTCCAAAAGTTAAGATAATTACCTTTCATTCTCATCAGAAGCCACATGGGTTTGGGATTTGCTAGAATTTGACATAAATTTAGTGAAAGGATGTGTCTCAAAAAAGATACAAACCAGTAGTCCAAATAGTGAGGTGATCTTAAATTCTCTACCATTAAAAACACAACCCACGTATAGGTATAACTGACTCACTTTGCTGTAGAGCAGAAACTTAACAAAACATTACAAAGCAACTACACTCCAATAAAAAACAAAAACAAATCAGAAAACTACATCCCTCACGTCTGCAGGCTGGGGAAATCCCTGTTTTCTTTAGCAATCTTATTTGGCAGAAGAAATGCAGATAGTTTAATTATATAAGGGGGCTTCCCAGGTGGCATTAGAGGTAAAGAACCCACCTGCCAATGCAGGAGACATAAGAGATGCAGGTTCGACCCCTGGGTCTGGAAGATCCCCTGGAGGAGGGCACAGCAACCCCCTCCAGTATTCTTGCCTGGAGAATCCCATGGACACAGGCACCTGGCAGGCTAAGGGTTGATAACCTTGAATCTCAGATAACTTTTGTATTAAAGTATTATCTCCCCTCAGTCCTTATCTTTGCCAGGTTTTTCCTCCCATTAGTAACAAAATCTAAAGTTCTGCATCCTTTTCATCTTCTGAATTAAACTTTAATTGTTCCAACAGATAGACTGTTCAGTGCTCAGAGACTAAAGGCCTAGATCTGTATAAGACTCATAAAAACTTTGGACAATTTCATTAATCTTTTTTCCTTCCCACTGTCAACTCTCTAGAAGATGTTATTCAGTCCAGACAACATTCTTTAGATCTACCATTAATCTTATTTTTTTTAACCAAACTATTCTCTTGCTCTCTCAGCACTCTCCAAGTAAAATTTTCAAGCCCAATAAAATACAACTTTTGTTTTTGCTACCCATGTCTAGCAAGTTAATTCAACTTTGATTCTTTTTTTTTCCCCCCTAGTGTTAGTAGCCTTAAAAAAGATCTATTTTGTGTATGTGAAACTGGTACTAACACCTCTTAATAAAGACTGAATTAGGCTATGAATAATCCTGGGGATCACTAGTCTAAACCTCTCATTTTATGTACCTAATTCAGGCCTCAGTATACAAATCCCTTCTGAGTAGATTCAAGTCATACCTCAGAGTAAAATCATCGCAAGGTTCAGTTCACCTCTCAACTGGTATGGTGTTCAAATAGGGGACAGCATGCACTAGTTGGCCTTTAAATTTTGTCTCAGTTAAAGAGTCAGTTTGGAAATAAAACTACTTTCATTAACATTTAATAAGATTTGGAAAATGTAAGGCTACATTATATTGACCTTTTATATCAAGTAACAAATGAATGCTAAATCGTTACAATAATTAGATGAATGAGAGAAGTTATTTATGAAGCAAAGATTCAAGGAGATTCTCCTACAAGGAAGGAGATGCAAACATAATAATTTAAAAATAAGCACTTTCAATATGCCCTCCTTAAGTGAAAAATAAGCCTTCTACAAGGTTAATAATAATTATTTCTCAAATTTGCTGATGATCTAGGACTTCATTTTTTTTAGATACAACAGATGTAAAACAGCATTAATTTGCTTCTAAGCCCAAAGTACATTTCTCTCCCTTCCCACCATATAAATATCCTTAAAATTCTTTTCAATTAATCTTGAAAATTCTATATAGTCAAAACTCAATAGGTAGAAACAGAAGCTGCAGAAAGGTATAGTAAATACTTTTAATGAATTCAATTCTAATAGATTACTGGTTTTCTTGTTGCTATCAGGTGACTATTAATAATTCATCAGAAATACTAAAATACCAATTAGTTAGTAGTGTATCTTGTAGTAAAATGAAAATATCAAAAACAAAAACAAAAACAAATCAATGCCAACTAACCAACCTGAAGTGCATGAAAATCACTTAGTCGTGTCCGACTCTTTGCGACCGCATGGACTATACAGTCCATGGAATTCTCCGGGCCAGGATACTGGAGTAGGTAGCCATTCCCTTCTCTAGGGGATCTTTCCAACCCAGGGATCCAGCCCAGGTCTCCTGCATTGCAGGTGGATTCTTTACCAGCTGAGCCATGAGGGAAGCCCAAGAATACTGGAGTGTTGTAGCCTACCCCTTCTCCAGCGGATCTTCCTGACCCAGGAATCAAACCAGGGTCTCCTGCATTGCAGGTGGATTCTTTCCCAACTGAGCTATCACAGGGAAGCCCCAACCTAGCAACTGACAGAAAGTCCAGAGAGACCTAGGTCATCATGTGAGACTGAACAAAATTCAGGAAACTTGATCATGTACTACAGGTTTCCCCAAAGAATAACGCGCATTGCTCCTTAAGCCAATGGAAACATCTGTTGTGCTGCATGGCCAAATTTCTCAATGCATAACCAACTTCTAAAAAACAATTTTGTTGTCAGTTCAACCAAACAGTCTCCTGCTAACCTTTACAATGAGTAATAATTTAAAAAAAAACAGAAGCGCTTCTCTCTTTTCTTGGGGGTACCTTCATTAAAGCTAGTTCAGTAACAGTTTTTTCATTAATAATAATACTGTGATTATGGCTTACTTTTCTGATACTTTGCAGTTAAAAGATCTTTAGGAAGTGTGAAAAAGTCTTTGGAAATGTTCTGTTAGATCAGGTCAGTGATAGGAAGGAGAAATCAGATTCTTATCCTGACCACGCTACTTATTCCTCAAGTGACTTCTTAACCTACCTCTTAATCATAGAATGATAGCATCTCAACTGGAAGGGTTCTTAGCACCTTATTCAATAGATAAAATGGGGAATCATGAAATTTAAACACCTTGCCCAAGTTCTCATAACTAGTAAGACCTGTAGATACAAGGTAGACTAGACCAGATCTCTGCATACTCATGATTACTATCTCAAGCAATGAACATGTTTTCTAAAAATGCCAGTTGCAACACAAACAAACCATGAGCATTTACAATCCTTTTGGTACAATAGCATGATTGTACATATTGATCAAAATGAAATTTATAAAACTTGTGAGAAAAAAATATTGGTGTTCAACTAGCATGAGATGGCCTGTTTTGCTAAAGATAATGTAACACTCCATCGTTCTGGTTTGTTTTAACATAGGGCTTTTGAAGAAGTTAATAAGCAGTTTTAATTTACGGTCATGGCAGCCTGATAAGATTTTTTACTCCCCTCTAATTATACACTGATACCTACTATCCTTAAAATCATCCTAAAGTTGGTTGATCTAAGAATTTACAGAGAGTCTATTGGGTCTGTACTGGCCTAGCAGATTGTCATGTGAACTAGCTGATAGATGATAAAGCCTTAAAACAGAAAACCTGCTGGCTGCTATGAAGGGATGTGTGGGCTAAAAATGAAAAGATACTGTAAGAACTTATATCACTCAATTAAAATCCTGAACATCTAAACACTAGGAGAGATATACATGTATATTGTAAAAAAACATCTATGTGATGATACTGAGCAGAAATGTGGGGAAAAATAGGACATTCAATTGTTAGAATCATGATTTAAAAAAACTAGTTCTTTTATTCCCCTTGAAATACATTTTTTGATTAAATTCAACTTTAGATGCAGGTGGCATTTTTCTACTGATACTGTGATATACCAGGAAGATCTAGAACATCTTTTCCCCACTGTTTTTGATATAACTTTAGCATTACAGTTGTCCCTTAGTATCAAGGGGGGTTGGTTCCAGGATCCCTGCAACTATCAACATCCAAGGATGCTCAAGTCCTTTATATGAAATGGCATAGTATTTGCTTATAACCTGTGCACATCCTGTATACTTTAAATCATCTCTGGATTACTTATGAAACTTTATGATGTAAAAAATTGTGGATGCATGGTAAGTATAATTTTTGCTTCTTGGAATTTTCTGGAATTTTTTTCCCCAGGTGTTTTCCATTGTGTTTTAGTTGAATCTGAAGATGCAGAACCCATGGACACAAAGGGCCAACTGAATTTTAAATTTAATCTCTTAATCCTTATGCTACAGGTTTGGCTTTCATTCATCTATTCTGATAATACTTCGATGATTTTATGTGAACATTAGACAATTGTACTTTCTTGTGTTCCTTTGGCTTCCTTCACAGATAAAAGTCTATTATTATAAATACCATACCTACCATTGCTATAATTATAGTAGACCCACTGGCCGCTCTTGGGTTTTGGAAGTGACACGGGTGTCTCTTCAGCGGGGAGACTGTAGAATCGGCATTCCACAAAGAGTCGCTGGATAGTGTCATCTGCAGTTACTCGGGAATCATTAAGGCTTAGGGCTATGATCTCAATCTGGATTTTTTCTGGTGGCTGTTTAAAGAACGAAAACAAAGCACAATAAAGAAACAAAAAAAAAAATCCTTTACTCTTTTTTCACTGTCAATTTTAAATAAAACATGAAGGTACTGGCCTTCATTGATTTCTTTTTTTGGATGGTATTGTACCCTACTGTCTAGTTACACATGGTAGATTATTCACGACAGAGAGAGAGAGAATGAGCTCCTAATGCCCCAGGGTTTGAAGTTAACAGTGTCATGGCAATAGTCTCCTGATTTACATTTGAGGCTATAAATACCCCCTAGTAGTCCATCAGGAGTGAAGATTATGAGATCTTCATCTCCAACTGCTTTCGGAATGACACATATCAGTTGGCCTTGATTCAAACTATGTAGTGAAATACATGTTTATCACTGCTTTTATTTTACTCTGTGGTACCTGAGAAAGTTTTGATTATTCAAAGATCAAAGCCTGTTGAACACTTTATAGCTAATATGCTAACATAAATAACTGTATGAATCCATATTAAGTAGGGCTACAGCTCATTCTCATGTGTATTCTTCCATAACATATTTCATTTAATGAGTAATAAGTTTTCAAACAAAAGACAAATTTTTATTGAATTTAACATAATTTTCTTACAATTTATTATCTCATTTTTACAGAATTAGTGAAAAAATATATTTGTGTAATTTTCATCTCAATCCTTATTTAATAGATTTTAGTGTAACAAACATTATATGTGAGTCATATGTTTCCTTGAACAATAATTTAAAACAAATGATAGACTATGACTTAAAAATTAGATCACACCAAGATAATTCCTCAGTCAAATGTTTACTCAATTTAATTTTAAATGTTTACAATTTAAAATTTGTTCTTTATTCCCCCTTACTAAATCTCTCTTTATTAAATTCAGAGGTATGCTACTGTAAATTATATAACTTAAAATAATACTAAAAATCCTGATACTAAGACCTGCTTATATAACTAACTTTTAGGAATTCATTGTCAAATGTAAATCAGTGTGTAAATTCACCATAGCAATTACTATTTTGATATTTCAAAGTATATAATATAATTAATCAAACTGAAAAGCATAAGTACCCTATTGTAAAGAATATTCCCATAAAGAACAATTTCCATTGCTGGCAAACCCCCTCAATATTTGATGAAGTAATTTTACCCCCTTCTTTCAAAAGACATTTTCTTTTATTATGTATTCTAAGACACTTTAACTAAAAACCCAAATCTGAATATTTCAATAAGGTTATTTTATTATTCAGTAGATTCATGGAAATTTTACTAGGATGACAGAGAAAATTCCACACCATTCTGTCTCCACTAATACAGGTACAAGGCTGCAGCTGGCAATATTACTAGGATTAGCATAGTATGATGAAATATTTAAAGGAAAATTTTTTCTAAAACCTAATAAATCAAATGACTGCCAAATGTCATTAAAGTGATGGTCTTTGACTTGAATATGCTTTTCATATTCAAATTTGAAAAGAAAGAGATGAAAGCCTGGAAAGGTTACTCGGTTTCAACTAATAACCTCAAGCCCTCTCTGTTCACGTGCATAAAAAATGAAGTTGGCTCTATTGTCTAATCTCACTTCAGAAAAGCCCTTCCCTGCTTGCCGAGGACTAACATAGTAACGAAAACATTTTAAATATTATTTTTCCTTAAAACGTATTGTGGTTGTCAAAACAGCATACACACAAACTATTTTATACTTCTGGTTCAACTGCAGCACAATGCATAATTAAGTCTTTTACATAACTTGCAATTTGACAAACTTAGGATTGTTATGACAATAACATAAAACATTCCTGTGCTGTGCTGTGGTTAGACCGCTTCTGCACAAAAGAATTAAAAGAAAACAGCTATCACAAAAGGAAAAGAGGTGTATACATTGCTATTTTCACATTGTGAATGAGAGGAATGTAAAATCTGGTTATCATAGAATCCAATGAAGAGACAAATTAACTTTTAAATAGCAGGGGAATCAAATTTATTTAAGTGTTTTTTTAAAAATTAATAATATATTAACTGTACAATCCCTGTATGAAAACTTGTATTACTGTCAAAATGAACTTAGGCTGTCAAATAAGACTGTATACAAAATATAGTCTACATACTAAATAAATGTAGATACTTGGATGACAAACAGAACACCAAAACCAAATAAACCAAAAGAAACCCATTATATTATCCCCTCCCCCAAAAAAGCTTTAAATTTCTTTTTATGATGTCTGTCTTCTTTCTGGCCTAGATCATTTTTTCTTTTCTCTTAGTTTTCTTCCCACCTCCCCAGCCTCTTTAACTCTAGATTATGTCCTTTTCAATTCTCTAACTTAACAGAGTTATCAGTTATCATTTCTTTGTTCCTTTAAGGCTACACGAATCAACCTAAGTCCAAAAAGGGGGTAAGTTCCAAACAGTATGTATCTAGGGAAGCATGCCCTGAATAAACAATTTTCAAACATTATAAATTTTGGTTAATCAGCCTAGCCAACTTCTTTTTCAACATCGGAACAATTCTGGTTCCGCTCATGCCTCTGTGAATCAAAAGTTCAACTAGATGATATGCAAAGATTCTGAAGATAAGAAGCACCATCAACTGTGTAGCAGACAACTCCAATTTAGTGCAAAAAATGAACTCACACTCTCTCCTCTCCACCACTCTCATTCACCCTGATACTTGTTATCTCAGGTGATGACATCACCATCTACCTGGTCACCCACAACCAGGAGACCTTGGAGCCATTCTTGCAAATCTCCATTTTCACACTCACCATATCCTATAGATCATTCATTCTTGTTCCGTTAACTTCCTAAATATTTCAGTGGTTCACAGTGAAGATATTACAACATTGTGTCAGCTACTGGAAATACAAAGACAAAACAAGATGTGCTTTCTTTTCTCATTTTTATCTCTAGAGAAACTTCTTTTATGTTCTCACCATGATCTGAGGAAGGAACTAATCCAACAGCTTCCTATAGATAGAAAGTAGTTTCATAGAATGAGCAGACAGAGGGTTTCCCAGGTGGCTCAGGGCTAAACAATCCACCTGCCAAGGCAGGAGTTGCAGGTTGGATTCGTGGTTCAGGGAAGATGGCCTGGAGAAAGAAATGGCAACCCACTTCAGTACTCTTCCCCGGGAAATCCCATGGACAGAGAAGCCTGGTGGGCTAGAGTCCATGGGGTCACAAAGGAGTTGGACACGACTTAGGGACTAAACCACAAACAACAATAATGACTACAGAATAAGTGGGGAGAAATCAGAAAGAATCACAAAAGATAACTGGTTGGTAGAGTTGTAAGCAGACAGATGGTGGTATGAGGCTGTTTAGTTATAGAGGGACTATAGTCTTGCTGTGACGGTGTTAGTCGGTCAGTCATGTCCAACTCTTTGCAACCCTGTGGTCTGAGGCCCACCAGGCCCCTCTGTCCATGGAATTTTCCAGGCAAGAATACCAGAGTAGGTTGCCATTTCCTTCTCCAGGGGAGCTTCCCCACCCAGGGATTGAACCTGGATCTCTTGCATTGCAAGCAGATTCTTTACCATCTGAGCCACTAGGGAAGCCAGATCTTGCTGATTGTATCAGTACACACTCAAAAAATAAATGGCTCTATGCTCATGGCTGTGAGAAAGGTGAGGCACTCCTCCGTCTGGTCCCCTGCCTGCAGCCTCAACTATTTCTCTGGTGGCAGAGTTCCTTCTCTAAAACAAATTGGGTATCACCTTTCTGCTTGGAAACCCTACACTCTAGCCATTTCGCCAGACCTATGGTGTACTGTTTATATTGCTGAGCTTTGGCATCTGAAATCTTCTCTATCAGACAAAATTCCATTTATTTGAAGCCCTGGGCCACGCAAGTACTCCTTTCACGAGGGCATTGCTCCTGATTTCCAAGACTGCCTTGGTTCCTCCTCTGGGTACTCGCTGCTCTTTTCACTCACACTGGATTGCATGGATTTGTTTACATATCTGCCTTGCCCTGTAGACTGTGAATTCCTGGAGGCCAGGACCATATCTTATTCATCTTTTGCTATTTAACATCCTCTCTAGGATCTGGCACTTAGGAGGCTCTCAATAAATACTTAATGACATTGAGTCAAGGGAACGCTGAGAATCTTCTATATATTGGGAATATTTTTTATATATTGCCAGAAATATGTGAAGCTGCAATTACCAGTGCAGCTCCTTTAGCAAATATTGATTATGTCTGCTACATTTTGGGAAGTTGGGGATTATTAATTGTTGAAGAACACAGAAATCTTGCCAGTCTAGATTTTAATGGAATAATACTGTTTCAAAGACTGGTCAGTTTTGTAGAATCTAGGGGTAGGGTATTGTTATTTCAGCTTCTCTGTGTTGAAAATTCTCATCATGAAATAGTGAAAAGAAAAAGTTCAATTAGGTGAACTGGAAGGGGTAACAATATACTGATTCACACGACAGTGACTGAAGCACAGCATTTCAGACGGATGCAGAATATGGTCTGTTCAAGACCACTAGAGGAACCCACGCGGTCATTCCTCTGAGTGACACCCTGCCCGTACTGTAGGTTAGCTAGCCAGAACAGGCTTTGGGCTTCTCACTACTTCTCAGTACATTTTCTCTCCGGTTCACCAGTTACCCTGTTAGCTTCCCTAGTTAGCCAGATGTCAGCATCAGCATACAAAAAGAGCACTGAAAACTTCTGATTGTGGTGAGCAGCAGTAATAGAAATCTCTCAAATAAGAACTGTGTGCAACTTCCTTTCAGTTGTCTGTATGGATGGACACTATACTTTATGTGATTGAATGATCTGGAAATGTGATGACAGCTTGTATTACTCTCAGAGAAAAAAAAATTAGAGTTCTCATGATTTTGGCTCAATTCCATTCCTGCTTCCTGACTGATGCTATAATTCTCATTTTAGGCCATATTTCTCTATAGTATTTACTTGGGCTTTTATTGGCAGGCTTACTTTTTTTTTTTTCAATGTTTTACTTCAGAAGATCATGCTGAATTCTTCCTCCGGTTTCAACAATCATAGCAGCCACACTGGGGTTGGATTGTTAGGCTTCTAAAAACTTAATTCAACTTGACAGCTCTTAAACATAGTATTGCTTTACTGAGAATGTGCTCTGATAAAGGTTTGGAACTTGTTTCAGTCAGTTAGATTTAAATCTCACTATTGTAGGAGATTGTATGTGAGTTTTATTTCATTCTTAATTCTTCAGCAAAGAGGCATTTCTTTAACTTTTTAAACTATAAAGAAAATAATTTGACATGTTCAAGTAGTACTCAACATCTTAAACAGATTTTACTTTTTTGCTGTATCTGATTTAAATCTTTTTTTTTACTGTGGAAGAAACAAAATATTTCGGATTCAGGGAAAAGTGCTCCCTCTCAATTCCTTTCCCTTCCTTTCTTATTTCCCCCAGAAGTAACCACTACCCTCAAGTTGCTGTGCACCATGCCCAATCATGCTTTTATATTTTCTACTATGTATGTACATACCCATCAACAACTTACTGTTTTCTGTTTTTAGACTTTATATGGATTGATACCATCATCTATGAATTATTCTGCAATTTTTTCACTCAATGCTATATTTCGAGATTTATGGTTATAATTGAAATCTAATTCATTAATATTACCTGTTATACAGAATTCCATGTATATAATGTATGTAATTAATTTCTATTCTATTTCTCTTTTGAACTGTGGTGTTGGAGAAGACTCCTGAGATTCCCTTGGACTGCAAGGAGATCCAACCAAGCACTCCTAAAAGAAATCAGTCCTGAATATTCATTGGAAGGACTGATGCTGAAGCTGAGACTCCAATACTTTGGCCACCTCATGCGAAGAACTGACTCATTGGAAAAGACTCTGATGCTGGGAAAGATTGAAGGCAGGAGGAGAAGGGGATGACAGAGGATGAGATGGTTGGATGGCATCACTGATGTGATGGACATGAGTTTGAGTAAGCTCCGGGAGTTGGTGATGGACAGCCTGGTGTGCTGCAGTCCATGGGGTTGCAAAGAGTCGGACATGATTGAACTGAACTGAGTCTGTTTCTCTACTGATGAACAAAATGTTTACAACTTTTTGCAATTAAAACAATGCTGCACTGAATATCCTTTTGTTTTCTTGTGTATGTGAGTGGTTCTCTTAGAATTGCTGGGTGACAGATATGAGAAATTAACAGGATTATCAAGTTACTTTCCAAATGGTTACACAAGTTTACATGAGTATTATTTTATCGTCATAAAAATGTTTTGTGTATGTGTGTGTGTAAATAAAATAAAGCCTATGAGGAACTTGGTGCTTTATAATAATTGAGACAAAATGGAAATGGAAGGTAGTGAATCTATGTCTGTGACCTTTAAGAATAAAAGTTTAATTGAAGTGAGGTCTGAGACAAGCTCAAAATATTTGGTTCAAAAAGTCAAACTCAGCATTGGTACTGATAGAGTCATAAGTAAGTAGAATAGGTAGGAATGATTAATGATTAAAGATGATTCTTATAACTTGCCTTCTTCAGGCTGGGGGGTAGGCACAAGCATCTCAGAGACTCAAAGAGAGTCCCCTAGACCTCATACTAGACTCCAGAGCTTCCACTTATTAGTAATCAAATCCATTCTTCATGCAAGTTTTGGTTGAAAAGTCTTTGATTTTAAAAATAATAATAGTTCTTTGGGAGAAATAACAGTAAAGAAGAGCACAAACTGTTAAGGTGATAATGTTTTTAACAAACAAAACAAAACAAACTCAATCCAGTTTTCATCAGTGGCAGTAACCTTTCTTTTATCCTATGTTCTGTTAAAACATACTGTGTTGGACAAATAGTAAAAACTTCAGTGTTGGAGATCAAAATGATGCTGAGGTTAAGAGTGTTTATTTTTAGAACATTGTCTCTTTTATATACCATGAAAATTACTGTATCTATAATGGTCAGCAAATTACAGAAGCTTGTTACCACATGTTCTAAAGCAATGGTTGGAATATTTTTTCCTTGAATACACCTGAGGGATATGACAGTCTCCATCATAAACTGTGGCTTACCATGGCAGTACTGTGAAGAAGGGAAGAATTTTTAAAATGACCCTCAATTTCAGGTGATTTTGATATGCCGTTGCACTTTAAACATCATTGAGAACAGATGTGATAAAACAGTGACTCTCAATTTTGGCTGCCTACTAGTATCACTCAGGGAGCTTTAAAGAAAATTCTGGTCTAACTGATTTGAGTGGAGCCTGGGCCTTGGCATTTAAATGTGCTCCCTATGTGGTTCTAATATGTAGCCATGGCAAGAAGTACCGCCTTTCCCTAAAGAGGTGGTTGTCAAATTTCAGCATACCCCAGGACAGCATGAAAGAGCTGACAAGACAGATTGTTGGGCTCCCAACTCAGAGTTTCTGATTCATTAGGTCTAGCGTGGGGTCCAAGAATTTGCATCACTCACAAATTCTCAGGTCATGCTGATAATGCTGGGGACCACACTTAGGAAATCCATGGCTCTAAACCAGAAAAGACTCACCCTCTATTTATTGACCCTCTCTAAGACATTTATAGAAAAGCTTCTACAACTCATATTAAACTATTCTTCAGTTATGAGTTAACATTTTAGTACACAATTAGCTAACAAATTATTCCCTGTGTAGAAGCAGTCTATGCGTGTGTGCGTGCTCCGTCGCTTCAGCTGTGTCTGACTCTGTGTGACCCCATGGAGTGGAGCCTGCCAGGCTTCTCTGTCCGTGGGATTCTCCACGCAAGAATATTGGAGTGGGTTGCTGTGCCCTCCTCCAGGGGATCTTCCCGACCCGGGGATCGAACCCACATCTCCTGAATTGCAGGTGGATTCTTTATCGCTGAGCCAGAAGGGGAGCCCAGAAGCAGTCTATACTCATCACTAAAAATAATTCAACAATATAAATTCTAGAAAGTGCAATATCAAAGTTCCTCATTTTCTCCCATTCCCTAACTTAGGAGTTGGCAGATGTTTCTTTCCGGTAAAGGCCAGATAGCAAATATTTTTTGCATGGCAGGCTATAATGGTCTCTGGTGACAATACTCAACGCTGCTCTTGTACATGAACAGGCCACAGACAACCTGTAAATGACGGATGTGGTGTGTCCCAATAAGACTTTATTCACAAAAACAAGTAGAGGGCTGGATTTGACACATGGGTTATAGTTTGCTGACTCTTGCCCAGACCCATGCCCCAGAGATACTGCAGTACAATGTTTTGATTATATACTTGAAAACACTTTCTTTGCTTGTGTGTGCTCATGTCTGACTCTTTGCAACCCCATGGACTGTAGCCTGCCAGGCTCCTCTGTCCATGGGATTTCTCTGCCAACAATACTGAAGTGGGTTGCCATTTCCTCCACCAGGGCAGATCTTCCCATACCATGGATTGAACCCATGTCTCCTGCTTCTCCTGCATTGGCAGGTAGATTCTTTACCACTGAACCACCTGAGAAGCCTTTCCTTTGCTTACATGAACCCCAATGTTAGATCTGTTTGCTCATATAAAAATACATAATCATGTATGTACAAATATATCTTTTTGTTAGCTTTTAAAATGGAATCATCAGTGATATAATTTCTTACTCATTAGTTTGACAAAAAGTGTGATGTCAGAAAACTAATTTTCACACATTATGTATAAAAACATTTCAGCTGCAAGTGTTTATATTGGCAAAAACTGATGGAAACCAAAGGGTCCATGAAAAGGCACTTATTTAAATAAATAAAGTTTAGCTATACAATGTAATATTATGCACATGTGTAGAGTAGAGTATACTGCTATATACTATATATAGTATATACTATACATACAGTATATACACTAGTATATACAGTATATACTATATATACTGCTATATGTAGCAGTATATAGTTCATGGTATATCAGCAAGAGATAATTAAGTTGCAAAATATTAAAAATAAGTTTAAAAGCAACTAATATCAGGAGAGTAATGTAGTATTTTTGGTTAGGTAGCTTAAGCTTCCATATGTAAAACGGTGGGAGGGGTGTACTTAACTGATGTACTTAACTGATAGGATATCATATTGATTCTGAAGTGACTTAATCACTTTTAATACAGGAATGCCAACAGTAGTGAATCGCTTTATGCATTCTGTCTTTTGCAAAAGCTTTAAAACATTTTCGCTGGACATCAATACTGTGATTGCCTGCTCACTTTGTTCAAGAGAACCTGGCTTCCAGGTGGAACTGCATTTTAATCCGATTGACTATGGCAGCTTTTACAAAACTGCTGTTAGTTAGGAACGGAGAAAGATGTAAACATGCATTGCACAAAAAAGAGCGTTGCTGTTTTAGCCTGTGATTTCTCATTCTCACCTGTGGGCACACCTTAAGAAATCTGTGAGTTGAAGGCAATGCATTTAGTTGTGAAAACTGAACGATGCACTGCTTAAATGGTGAAAATTAGAAATAATGTGAAAGAAGGATTTATAATTCTTTTTTTCTTAATGCCATGGCAGATGCAAATTTTCAGTTTTGATATCTATTTTGAGGACCTAAAACAAGGCTTTTAATCAATGTATTATACATCAAATTGATACTGTTAACTTCTGATTATTCAAATTAATAAAATATTCATAGAGACATGTCCGAAGTTTTACATTTCTCAGACTCCCTCCCCACCCCCACCCCCATTAATTACCATGCCTAGAAGCTTTTTAGTAAAAGCAGCAGGCATCAGGCTGACGGACTCTGACAGGCCAGCAAGGCCCAATTCCACTGGTGCTCTGGCACTTTGATGTCCTGGAAACGAAGAGAGATAGGGGCAAATTGGGTAGCACATTATGTTAATGACTTGATTTAATCCAGCCACTAAACTTTATGTAGCCTGTTAAAAAAGATGCTAACACTAATTATGCCACTTTGGAAAGGAAAGGAGGGGACAAGCATTTCATTCTGACAAAGTGAAGCTCATAAATGTTGTAAATGAAATGAAACAAAATGAAGTAATCTATGATTAATTATACATTACAGACATGAAGAAAAGAGGAAGAACCGAGTAATATGTCTAAGTCCTGGGAAATCTGTTAGATTCCTTTTAAGGATCGACATTTCTAAAAAGTAACTATGGGCTGTCAGATTCTGTAACATGAAAAAAAGAAACTGAATGCTCTTAAATTGCTTACATAGTGCAGGCGATGACTGAAATTCAGAGTGTAATTGGCATAGATGATTTTTATCTAGGACACTACTTTTAGTCTCAACTTGGTGACATTATAGCTATAGGTAAAGGCAATTTAAAACATTTCTACACAGTGGAGATAACCAGAGTAGGGTTAATTACCTTTTAACTAATCTCTGTGCCTCTATTCTTTATACTATTGATAACAAGATCTTTTAAAATGTGATTTAAGAGTGTAAGCTCCCCAAAAGCAAGAGACTTATTTCTCTTACTGCTAAATTCCCAGTCCCTAGAACAAGAGTGGGGACACAGTCAATGCCTACTGACTATACCTGTTTAATGAGTGAGTGATCATCCTCCTCCCTTAAAAATCTTCACTGGCTGCTCACAGAACATCAGGATAGACTTCAGCTTCCTCAGCTGATATACAGAGGCCTCGATGCTCTGGACAGGCCTATTGTTTCAGCATCTTCTCCTGGGGCTCCCCCTGTGTGCCCTAGGCTTGGCCCAACCTAAAACCATTCTGACTCTGAGAATAAGCCATGTTCTCTGCACTCTCTCCAAGTCTCATGCTTTTTATTCCTTTGGGCTATAATGACTCTCCTTTGCTTTCACTAACTCTTAGTCATCTTCCACAGTTGGCTCAGGCTTCACTAACTCTAGGAAGCTATTCCTGATGAGGATCCCTCATGCTGAGTTAGGCACCCCTCTTGAATGTTCTCAGAGCAGTTGTGTATTCCAGTCTCCCAGCACCGACCTCTGCACTATAAATGTATTTCCCCTAGAATGTAAATTTTTGGAAGCCATGGATTGCTTCTTGTATGACACACAGTAGATGCTAATGAATGAACAATTGTGAGAACTAAAGGAGATATTACATATTAGCCATTCAGTAATACCTTCCCTTCCAAAGAGAGCTATTATAATAGTGTCCTGAGATTTCTACCTGAAGCAGTTCTGAAAGAGGAGATGAAAGAAGAAATTAAGGAGCCACAAAAATTTTTATGCTTAAAAAGTGAATATCACCAGTGGGACAAAATGACATCCTGTGTCTCCTGGTATCAAGCACTGAAAAGGACACAGCATTGCTTCTGTAGGATTCCCACCCAAACACATAAGCTGAATCCAATTAGGGGAGGAATCACACAGATTCAAACTGAAGGACATTTCACAACATAAATGGCCTGCGTTCTTAGAAAAAGTCAATGTTACGAAAGACTAACTCCATGGAAGGCTGAGGTACCATTACGGATTGAAGGAGGCCAAAAGGGTGTGACAACTAAATGCAATGTGTGATCTAGATTTGATCCTGGACCAGGTTAATAACTTGCTATAAGTGATAATAGAGGGACAACCTGCAAAATCTTACTAAGAATTGTAGATTAGATAATAGTATTGTATTATTATTCTGAAGTATTTAGGGATAAAGGGGCATGATTTCTGCAACTATCAAATGATTCACTACAATTATGTATGTAAGAATGTGTGTATATAATGCATACATACATATATGTATACAGGAGAGAGAATAGAAATGATTAAAAAGAGTATAGAAAACATTAACAACTGATGAATCTGAGTGAAATGTATTCAGGAGTTCTTTGTACCACTTTTGCAATCTTTATAAAGAAAAAGGTTTCATGACTGGTATTAAATGATTTGCAAAAGGAGCACACAGAAGAATTGGTACAATCACTAGAAAATGCTGTATTTCACCATTATGATGATCTCCTGAAGTTTGTTCCTGTGTTCAAAGATTATACTATTTTACTGTATTTGTTATATAATTTAATAAAACTAAATTTCACCTATTAACATAAGGTACTGGTCAGTACCTTCTACTAAACGTAGAATTTGAAAAACCACATGGGAACTTGATTAATGGCTACCAAGGCTTTGCATTGCTTAGAATAGCTGGTTGCTTGAAACAATAATTTACACTTCTGAGATGGCATCAAAAATCATTATAGGAAGTTGCATTTTGGTAGTGAAGGTTGTTATTAGGCTGTAGCAAAGTAACACAAATTACTTTTCTGGAAGTAGTAAGGAAAAAATGCAATTTACTCCAAAGGAAAAAATATGTGTACATTAGAATTAGTTGAATATTTTAAAGGAATAGCTTTTTCATCACCAGTGGGATGAAACCAACTTCTTTGTTAAATTAAATTCTTTATGCTTAGTTAAGAGCACTGTACAACTGCACTGAGGTGCTAGCAATGGTGTCAGTATACACACGATTCCACTGAAAAGTCTGATACAGGACTTCTCAGCCTCAGCACTACTGACATTTTGGGCCAGACAGGTCTTTGCTGTGGGGCCTGAGCTTTGCAGCAGGTTAAGCAGCAACCCTGACTTCTATCCACTAGATGCCAGTAGTCGTCCCTCCCAGGGAGACAACCAAAAACACCTCCAGATGTTGCCAAAATGCATCCCTCGCGTGGAAAACTGCCCCGGGTGGAAATCTCTGGTCTGAGATGATGTAATTTCAGATAACATCTCTCCATTCTTTGAAACTGACTTTTAGATGATGAATACAATGTTTAGAAAATAAACTGTTGCAATGTCTCCCTAGTATCTCCTGGATAAAATCCAAAATACTGTCTTCTTCATCATATCTGAAACCTTCTACCCTGTTCTGCAGAAAGGTCGCTCTAGCTAGTGTATTCTTATTTCTGAAACATACTGTGCATGCCCTGCCAGTACTAACACGCACAGGACTTTGTGCTCGCTGCCATGTGTCCCCATATTTGAGATGTTACAGCTAAAGCGGACACTCCTCTTCACTACGTGACTGGTGACAGCTGAATGGGTCAAAGGACCACAACTGGATCCAATCCAGAGGCTAGAGGTAGCTGATCAGATCCTTCTCTTTGGGCTTGGGCATTTTGTGGGGCTATCTTTGGGCAAGTGAAGCAGAAAAAAATCAGCTTAAAATGAGAAAAAGCAGACACAAAACTCACAAGAAAGAGGGTGGGTGAGCAGCCTATGGGCATATCCTTAATGAAGTCTACCGAAAAATCACTCCAAATTTCTCCTTCCTCTGAACTTCCTTAATTAGTGGCATGACTGTCAGCAAGTCACCTTATTTCAAGGTTTCAGTTTACTTATTTGGAAAATGAGGAAGATGTGCCCCGAACAGCTTTATTCTTTAGCTCAAATATCTACTAATCATTGGTGGTATTGTCTCCTGATTGTTTTAGATTGTAATTTAACTGATGAATTAACACTTGACTTTTCATGAACACATCTTCCCAATTAGTATAATGTTTCCTGAGGGCAGGGCCAGAATGCTCTATTTACCCCCTTAGGGAGAAGACTTGATTACCAATTGCAGATGGTGAATCCCTGGGAATCACTGAGTTATAATAAGAGAGATGAGTGCTGTTTGTAAATCTGCTAGAGAAATAAATCCTTTGGTACTAGTCCCTTAGGCCCTAGGACTGATTCAGTATCTCATATTTTTATGTTCAAAGGCTAAACCATGTAAGGTATCCAAAAATCATGATGAAAGTAAGCAGAGTCTTCCAGAACTACTGAGAAAGAAATGTGAAGCATGGGAGAAAGAAATATCTGAATCAAACTTGCAGGCTTACAACTCTTAAATGGAGTGTTCTTAGTAAAATGATGTGAAGGTTAACTTTGTATGTCAAGTTGACTGGGCCATGAGGTATACAACTGTTTGGTCAAACATAATTCTGGGTAAGTCTATTAAGGTGTCTCTGGATGAGATTTAACATTTGAGCTGGCAGACTGAGTCAAGCGGATTATACTTCTTAATGGGGGTACATGAGTGTGTGCTCAGTCGTGTCGGACTCTGAGAGCCCATGGACCCCTGCCAGGCTCCTCTGTCCGTGGAATTTTCCAGACAAGAATACTGGAGCAGGTTGTTATTTCCTACTCCAGAGGATGTTCTGATTCAGGAATGGAACCCGTGTCTCCCGCACTGGCAGGCAGATTCTTAATCACTGTGCCATCTGGAAAACCCTAATGTGGGTGAAAGTGAAAGTGTTACTGGCTCAGTCATGTTTGACTCTTTGTGGCCCCATGGACTGTAGCCCGCCAGGCTCCTCTGTCCATGAAATTCTCCAGGCAAGAATTCTGGAGAATTCCATATATCAGTACGTTATACATTAACCGATATTATTATAATTAACAATCATATAACAATGATAATAAAACTGAACAGATGATGTATTTATCAATCATCTGTTTGTATTTCTCAATCACAGAAACAATGGATTTCTCTATTTTATGGAGGCACCTGTGACATCTGAAATGTTCTGTTCTATGAGTTTGTTCAGTAGAGAGATTAAGCTAAAAATGTGAGATTTTAAGAGTTGAAATAAGTATTGCAATTCTTAAAAAAATAAAGGAATACAATTAATCATTTCAGGAAAATTAACTTGGATGAATAAAAAAGCTACCACTTTACTTACGTTTACTTTATAAAATCTTTTTTCTCCCCTGACAATGAAAAATGCTCTGGTAAGTGGGATACTTCCAGTGTAAAGTAAAGTATAACTTTCTTTTCAAAATTTCAATTTACATGTATACTACTTTTCAGCAATGTGCTACAAAACAAGCAAGGTATACGTATATGAAATTACCTTCTAAGAAAGTTTAATTTTTGGACAGAATGAAATAACTTTAACAGTTTATCATGACATATTTAGATATGAACAGTTTATGAATTTACATATGTAACTTACTATAGTTTTAAAGGCAATCTCTCATTTTGGAAATTCTTTAATATTCAGATTTGATTTAATCTATCTTTGTGTAATGGTTCTGCAAAGGAGTCAGAGAAGTCAACTGATTTGAACAAGTAACTACTGAAGCTACAGATATTAGGTACTCTAAAACATGTAAGCAAAACTAACACTTACATGTTATGGCCCATTACATAATGAAAGTATAAATACAATTTTCTTATACTAGATGATTACTTGGATAAGATTATGATAATACATTAAATTTTTTCCAGAAATATTCTTCCTTAAGATTTTCATATGTAAAGATTTATAAACTATGAATGAAAAGCAGCTTTATTTCAGAACATTTTTGGTTGATATCAGGTTACTGACCTGTTTGATATTCTTGGAGATAGGACCTGGAATAATGCACTCATCACTGTCAGAAGCTGATCTGTCTTCTTCATCTGTTAAGAAATAAAATTTATTGGTTTAAATCTGTTAAACCAATTACATTTGTACCCTGTGAAATGGAGAGAAATAAGCATACATTAAAAGGATAACCATAAAAGAAAAATATGATAATCATGTCTGAATTTTTTTAGCACTGAAGATAATTAGATTTACATTACATTTTATTACTGACTCATTGGAAAAGACCCTGATGCTGGGAAACACTGAAGGCAGGAGGAGAAGGGGACGACAGAGGATGAGAGGGTTGGATGGCATCATCAACTTGATGGACATGAGTTTGAGCAAGCTCCAGGAGATGGTGAAGGACAGGGAAGCCTGGTGTGCTGCAGTCCATGGGGTCGGAAAGAGTCGGACACGACTGAGTGACTGAACCTGAACTACATTTTAGAAAAGAGAAAAGGAAATAAAAATATTGTTTGTTCAAGTATAAAATTAAAATAAAAAATTTTAAAAGAACATGATAATCATATTTTCCAACAGCCTAACCTATACTATTGTGTAAAAAATCAAGTTATTCCTACTATTTAAAAATATTTTTAAAAGTTTTACAGTTTTTATTGCAGTAAAGTTGACATATAGTAAACCAACAAATTTGTGTGCAAAATTTGTATTTACATTTTGGAAATACGTATTTTGACAAATATATAATTCTGTGAAACCATCAGCATAATTAAGATAGTGAACATGTCTATCACCCCCAATATTTCCTCATGCCCCCTGTAAAGTTTTTCCTCTGCATCTTTCTATTTCCATTCGTCCTTCCCTAGGCAACCACTTAAATGTTTTGTCACAATAGATTAGTTTGCCTTTTCTAGATGTTTATATAAGTGAAATCATGTTGTATGTAAGTTGCCTTTCTTTCCCCATTTTTAAAAAATCAAGTCCTCTAGAATAACCCAGCTAATAGTACTGAAGCCAAAGAGAATACAAAGTTATTTAAAATATAAATCTGGAACATGGTCAGCAACAATACTTGTATTCCGTTGTGGTGCATTGAGTTTGAAATAAGATATGCAACAATTCCACCTGACCACACCTGACGAGACTGAACTACATCGCATCAATTCTGTCAAGAAACAGCTATCATGAAGTAGACTCATGATTAAATGAAGATGTTCCATGAGGCATGAACAGATTAAACAAAGCAGAGTCAGGGAAATAATGGTAATTTAAAAAAGGAAGTCACCTTCTGGTTCTAGTTCTTCAGTTATTTCTGTTTCATCTTCAGAAGTCAAACTTCGTTCTGCAAGTTGACCCTCAGACAGTAAAGACACATCGTCATCTTTTCCTTGCTGCATTTTCTCAGTATTCTCTTTTACCTCATCTACACTGCTTTCCTGAGGAACCTGAAGAAGCAAAAGCACAGTGATATATTATTGCTTATATCACATTTATAATATTCTTGCTGAAGCCCTTGAATGATAATAAAGTAAATATACTGACATGCACTTTATATTTGATTCATGAGAAAATAATCACTTAAGCTGCACAAATGAAAATACGCAGATAAAATCTGATTACAAACTAAATATTCAGAAGCATTAATCTCAAAATGAATTTTACATTATACTTTAATTTGCATGTGTATTTACTACCTACTAATGTCTGCATAATTATAACTATTACACTGGTAACATGTTGGACCTTTCTATTCCACGGAAGTCATATAGAATGGGATCAGTGATATGATTTCTTTAAAAAAATTTTTTTTTTCGTTTTTGGCTGCACTGGGTCTTCATTGCAGTGCATGGGGCTCTCTGTTGCTGCACATGGGCTTTCTCTAGTTGTGGCAAGTGGAGACTACTCTCTAGTTGTGGTGTGTAGGCTTCTGGTTGCAGTGGCTTCTCTTGTTGCAGACCACAGGCTCTACAGCGTGCAGGCTTCAGAAGTTGCGGCTCTTCATGTCAATGTATGGCAAAAACCACTACAATACTGGAAAGTAATTAGCCTCCAACTAATAAAAATAAATGGGAAAAAAAAAAAGTTGCAGCTCACGATCTCAGTTACCCTGCGGCATGTGGGATCTTAATACCTGGACTAGGGATTGAACCTGTATCCCCTGTATTGGCAGGGGGATCCTTAACCACTGGACCACCAGGGAAGTCCCAATGATCCATGTCAAAGCAAAGACAAAGTATTTAAAAAATAAACCTTTCAAGATAATTTTAACATAAACACATACCTCAGGAATATGTGAAATAGTTGGCATATCAATTTCTCTCTCTGGTATAAGTTCCACTTCTGGCGAAATTTCCTTCCTATCTTCAGGAAGAGTAGAGGTCTCCTTATATTAATGTGAAAATGTGCATATATGTTATTTTGTATTTTGTATTAAATCCTAAATCATCCTAAGACTTTTTCACACACACATACACACATACTTAGCATTTACTCTCTTAACAATTTTTATATATAACATATAGCAGTATTAATTATATTTATCATGTTGGACATTACATCTCTAATACTTATTTACACTTTACAACTGGAAGTTTGTACTTTGGACCACATTCATCCAATTCACCCTTCCCCCATCCCCTGCTTCCGGTAACCAGAAATCTGATCTTTCTTCCTATGAGCTTTTTAAAATCTATTTTTAATCGGAGGATGATTGCTTTATAATCTTGAGTGGCTTCTGCCATACAGCAGTGTGAATCAGCCACAAGCACACGTGTCCCCTCCATCCTGAACCTCCCTGCCAACCCCGGCCCCGTCGCACCCCCCACGGTTTTCCCAGCGCACCGGGTTCAACACCCAGTGCCCACGCGGCGGCTTCCCACCGGTTCTCTGTCTAACACATGGTAGTGTGCGTATGTGGTTTTCAAGTATAACTGACCTGTAACACTGTGTTAGTTTTCTGTTAAATAACACAGTCATCTGATATTTCTATACATTTCAAAATGATCACTACAATAAGCACAGTGGTTAGGCTGTGTCAGCATACAAAGATATTACACAGCTACTGTGTTCCCCATATTGTACATTTCATATCCATGACCCGCCCATTTTATAATTGGGCGTTTGTATCTCCTAATCTCTTTTGTCTATTTTTTTCTTTCCCTCAACCCCTTAGCAACCACACTTGTTCTTTGTTTCTGTGATTATCGGTGACTATATTTCTGTTTTGTTATGTTTGTTCACGCCTTTTGTTTTCTTTGGATAAGGTCTCTTTACCTAGATGCAGACTGAGAGGAGAAGGGGTCTAGGTGAATGAGTAGAATAAGTTAAGCTGGAGGAAAACAGGAAAGTGTGGTATCCCAGAGGCCAAGAGAGAAAGGAGCAAGTGTTCCACTGTGCCAAAAGTTACTGGGAGATCAAGACAGGCACAGAGAACTGATCACTGGATACAGCAAAGTGAGAGTCACTGTGACCTTAGCAAGAGTGATTTTAATGAGGAAAAGTTTCACTAGTGCGAGTAAGGAACAGTTTGAGGAAAGGGAGACAGAACTAAGACAATTTTTTGAAGAGTTTTGTTCTGTTTTGCTTTATGGTAAATGGGGAAAGAGGACTGGGGGTGATATCTGGAGAGAGACATGGGGCCAACGGAAGATTCAGATCAAGAGTAAGATTGGTTAATATTTACACCCAGTGCCAATTACAAAGGTAAAATTATATAGGAAGAAGAAGTGTTTTATTTACCTGTTTCCATTTAATCAGGTAGGGTATACTACTCATTTATTTCAAATATTTGTTATGTGGGGCGAGGGTGGGGGGGAAGCAGTATTTTGAATGTTTACTACTTACATAATGCTGATGTGGTGTGATATCCATAAAAGATACCTTCTTATCTTTAGGTGTTAAACGTCTTGGTTTAGGTGTTGGTGCCTAAGATAAACCAACATGTCAAACTGAGCATAATGAACATATTTTTCAGAATTTTCTCTTTAATGTGGCTATTTATTAAGGAATAATAATAATAATTATGTAGGAATAATAATAATTTTATAGGAAATTCAAAGTCACTGTTACTCACTACAATAGGTGCATTAACAGAGGATGTTGGAGGTAGTCTTTGAACAACCTCTGACTCTTCTTTGTGTATGAAATTTCCTAAGTCTTCAGTAGTTATGGAACCACTCGGTGGAAGGTAAGCAAATTTCCATTTCAATATAACATGAATGGTTCCGGCAGGATGCTTTTTATCATCTGTTAACTCAAATATTCCTGTCAAATTACAAAAATATAATTGTAATTAATGCTAGAGGGAAGTTTTATTACCATAAGAATTAAAGAACAGCAAAAAGAAACTACCCACAACTTTAAAAATAAACTTAGCTTTTACTCACAACTCAAATGGCTTAAGAGAATGAAATAAGACAAAAGGATCTATGACAGGTTCATTTCTTAAGCACACTGCTTTTAAAAGTTAAGACCTCACAGATAATACTGATTCAAAGAGGAGAAAATTGACTTATAAATATTTTAATTCATTGAAATTAAATTCAGAGATTCTTCAGAATTTTTAGCCTTCTTCCAAGATATTATGTAGGTTATAACTCAAATAAGAACCTTCATTTTGACTTGATATTCTTGTGTCTCTGTAGAAAAATACATTAAAACTTCAAAATTTATCTATATATAATACATAATAATGTATATATCCTAAGGAGTCCTTATATTACTACATTATTCTATTATAATTTTAAATACATTTTACTGGGATCTGTTAAATCATCCCAAATTAATAGTAGCAGAGCAAAAAATGTCTAGAAAATAAACAAACCACCCAAAACATAAAGTATCACCTAGCTGAATATGTAATACTGAGTCACACATTTTAATCATTATACTAGAGTTTTCAATATGAAAATCCCTGACTTGAAAAAAACCCCTATATTTCAAGCATAACTTTTGTTTAGGGGTATCCTTTACTTGGTTCTCAAGTGTTTGACACTTCTTCTAATGGCTGGCTAGGAAAAACTAAACAACTCTAGACTTTAGGTAGATAAAAAGGAATACAGGGAGGTGAGAAACTTCTATTAGAGGCACAGGTGAGACATACGGAATGGCTGAGTGAAGAGATCAGTAAATATTTTCCACAAAAAGCAATGGTAACACTGCATAAAATGATAAAAAAATATTCATTTAAGAACTCCAGAAATTGATCAAAGGTATACAACAAATTAACAAGCACTTGTTCAAGAAAATCTACTGAACTTCAGTAAGAACAATAGGAGTCTAGTAAGCTACTTGGCAAATAGATGGGGAAAAAAGGGAAACAATGACAGACTTCTCACTGTGGATGATGACTGCAGTCACAAAATTAAAAGACACTTGCTCCTTGGAAGAAAAGTTAAGACGAACCTAGTGGTTTAGTTGCTAAGTCGTGCCCGACTCTTGTGACCCCATAGACTGCAGCCTGCCAGGCTCGCTCCTCTCTCTGTCCATGGATTCTCCAGGCAAGAATACTGGAGTAGGTTGCTATTTCCTTCTCCAGGGGATTTTCCCAACCCAGGAATCAAACCTGGGCCTCCTGAATTGCAGGCAGATTCATCAACTAAGCTATGAGAGCTACCTGACAGTAGCTAGTAATATACCTAGACAGTATATTAAAAAGCAGATACATCACTTTACCAACAAAGGTCCATATAGTCAAAGCTATGGTTTTTCTAGTAGTCCTGTACGGATGTGAGAATTGGACCATAAAGAAGACTGAGCATCGAAGAACTGATGCTTTTGAACTGTGGTGCTGGAGAAGACTGTTGAGAGTCCCTTGGACAACTAGGAGATCAAATCAGTTGATCCTAAAGGAAATCAACTCTGAATATTCACTGGAAGGACTGATGTTGAAGCTGAAGCTCCAATATTTGACCACTCAATGGACATGAGTTTGAGCAAACTCTGGGAGATGGTGAAGGACAGGGAAGCCTGGCATGCTGCAGTTCACAGGGTCACAAAGAGTCCGACATGACTTAGCAATTGAACAACAAGAAGCTACTTGTCCCTGACTGAATGTGAGACTTATAGACTATCTAAACATTGAATGCATTACCTAAGCCATTCATTGACCCATAGGCAAAGGGTGGAAGCCTGACAGCTCAAGGTGTTTGAACACAACTTTCAACAACCATAGACTGACCACTAAACTATGTTCAGGCTTAAAATTAAGACAAAAACTTAGCAGAGACATCAGTGGCTATAGCAAGGGAAACAAAACTACAGAAATGGTCCAGGCCAAGTCACCAAACAAACAATAACAGCAACAGAAATCCTGTGGAGGGTTAGAATTTATGGATGCTAAAATACGGTGTCCTGAATGTCCAAATTTAAACAACAACAAAAAAAATTCATGAGACAGGCAAAGAAACAGGAAGGAGAATGTGCTACATACACAGATAGTCACTCAGAGATGCTTTCTCAGGGCATCCAGATGTTAGATTCAGCAGACAAAGACCTCAGAGCAGCTACTGTAAATATGTTGAAAGAGCCAAAAAAAAATAAATTTAAAGAATTAAAGGAAAGTTGATGATAATGAATTATAAAACAGAGAACATAATAAAGGGAGAGAAATTATAAAAAGAACTAGAATATATTACAAAATATGGAATATAGCCAATATTTTATAACTATAAATGGAGTATAATGCTTACAAATTACAAATCACTATGTTGTATACCTGTAACATATTATACATCAACCATATCTCAATAAAAAGAGACAGAACTAAAAAGGAGTTCTGGAGTTGAAAAGTATAATTACTGAAATGAAAAAATTCAATAGAGGGGCTTAGTAGGAGATATGAGCTGGCAGAAGATTCAATGAACTTGAAGACTAATCAATAGTGATTATCCAAGCTGAAAAGAAAAAAAATGAAGAAAAATGAACAGAGCCTCAGATACCTGTAGGACACCATTAAACATATGAACATATGAGTAATAGGAACCTAAGAAGTGGAAGAAAGGGAAGAAAAAAATAGAAATAGGGGCAGAAAACTCCCCAAATTTGATACCTAATAGTACCCTATACATAAAGAAGTTCAACAAATAATAAGTAGAAAAAGCACAAAGGGATCCACAACTAAACAGATGATAGTGGTATTGTTGAACGACCTCCCCCACTCCCAAAGAAAATCTTGAAAACTGTATCAAGTATTAGGGAACATAGCAAGATTAACTGATGATTTGTCATTAGAAACAATGAATGCCAGAATCAACTGTCTGATATACTAAAGTGCTTAAATAAACTAAACCTGACAACTAAGAATATGATATCCAGCAAGACTATCCTTCAGAAAATAAAAGCTACATATAAAGACACTGCCAGATAACAATGCTTAAGTGAATTCACTGCCAGCAGACCTGACTCACAAGACAAGTTAGAAGAATTTCTTCAGGCTAATAGGAAGTAATACCAGATGGTAACTCACATCAATATGAAGAAACAGAGGTAAATAAAGGTAATTACATAGGTAATCAGAAAAAGTATAAATACGGTTTTCCTCATGTCTTAACTGATTTAAAGAACAATTGCATAACTACAAAATTATAATCTTGGATTTATAATACATAAAGATAAAAAAATACATGAAATAATAACACAAAAGATGGAGAGGAAATAGAGTTATTTGGAGTAAGAAAATGACATCAGACAGTAACTCAAACCCAAATGAAGATATAAATACCAGAGATGCTAAATACATAAGTTAATATAAAAGTCTCCTATATCTATTCTCCTTTCTCTTAAAGGCCATAAAGTTATATAAAGCAATAACTAACATTGTACTGTTGGGTTTATAACACATATAGATATACCATGTATATATATATGTGTGTGTGTGTGTATATATATATATATATGTGTGTGTATGACAATATAATCACAAAGGAACGGGGAGGGAATGAAACTATATAGGGGCAGATTTTTCTAAATTTCAGTGAAAGTTATTAGTATTAAGTTTAAGTGCATTGTGTCACATTGAGGTGCATACTGTAATCCTTAGAATAACTATTAAGAAAATGATTACAAAAATATAATATTGTGGGTCCAAAGTTTAAGATTATCTTAGAAGACTAGAAAGATTAGTTACAAATAGATCATATCAATAATACAGAGGAATAATTTAGGTCATTTTTTAAAAAACAATTTCAAGGATTCAAGAAATACGCTTACCTGAAATACATCTGTCATGTGCCAATGAAATCAGAGGCACATTGACTTTTCCTATGTAAATATTCTCCTGGGTATCACTATCATCAAATACATAAAAACTCAGAGACTCTGACTTAAGGTATCGATCCAAATCCACATTCATTGGCACTGGGAAACACATATGATCATCAAATTGTGGATCATTGCTACTGGGAATGATGGCTGTGTCATGGTCTGCAAAATCAAAAAACTTGTACACAACATATGGGTGTGGCTGCAGGTGGCTTGCTCGGGACTGCAGGTGGTTGCAACATCTTATTGTAATATGAAGTTCATTTAAGTTGCCATCTGTGGAATCAGTAGAACTGAGCTGAGCAGTTTTGGGTGCTTGATGACTTAACTGGAAAAACATACATATTTATATTACAGTAGTAATACAGTGAAAAGTAAACAGCAGCTGCCAACCCCTAAACACAATAATTTTGTAAATGGACCAAAAGACTGCAGATTTTCACTTCATAGTGAATTTCTCAGTAAAAGACTCTTGACAGTTATTCAAAACCAATATTCTCTAGAACCTGTGTACAGACGCTGTTAACAGAAACTATAAAAGACTGAGCATACATGTAGAGATTGCTGTTAAAACAAACAAACAAAAATAAAGCCAAGAAAATAGTCTGATGTTTTTAAATTCTATTTAATGCTTAACAGGTAAAGTGAGCAGATAGGTTCAAAGATAAATGTCCCCTAGTTTACAATTTTATTAAGAGTTAATCCTTCAACCATTCCAGTTGTTCTGATCATATCACATTCTTAAGTGAGAACTAATGAACTTGATGGTACCCACTCAGAGAGATGATCTTGTTATATTTGGGTTGGCCCTCATCCTGAACCAATGGGATCTGGGGACGTGGATACCTGAGGCCAAGGAACAAGGGAACAGAGTGAGAAAGAAACTTTGGAGGGGTAAAATCTTGGATTGGAGGGACTTTTCGGAAGAGAAGTGAGCTAAGGGAGTTATCCGGGAGAGTTGGAAACTGCTGTATGGCCCTCTACAGAACCATGACTCAGGCAATCGGCGCACAGGTACTCTAGCAAACAGCTGTCCTGACGAGCTGCTACGCCTTTCGTAGCCGATGTGATCTGGGACAAAACAACGCAGTGTTGCAATGTCAGAGAATTCTCCACCTCCCATGCAGGGAACCCTCTTTCACTGTATTTTTGAATCTGGATTGAACACTGGAACTTTTGATTCTAGAGAAGCTTATGAGAGAAAGAAAACAGAACTGAAGTCACAATCTCCTTAGTGGAGACATCTGGTGGTATGGATAGGGGAGATCTGAGAAGGGAATCACAGTACTGCTTTCCCAGGGCTAGTCTGCATCTAGCTATAGAGGGCTGAGTGGAATGGTTTACAAAGTACCCCTTCTGCTTCTCCCCTCAAGCCTATCCACAAAAGCTGAAGTTCCACCAGTAAATGGCTCATTCAAGTCATAAACTTGGAGTCTAAAACTCTTCCAATTACAAAAATTAATAAACCATGTGGTTTCACTATTTCTAATTCCTTTTCTCATAATGGCATTTCTCAAGGTGTGCTCTGAAGAACATTAATCCAGAAAGATGATCGCTGGGAAATGGGTGCCATTCTTTAAGTTTGGGAATCAATGTAATATTAATCATGGTTCTTTTAATTGAAACCTATAAAAACTGATTTCACCAAGCAAATACAATGAAAAAAGACTTTAATGTAAGAGCATGCACAGTCACTCAGTCATGTCTGATTCTTTTGCAACCCCATGGACTGTAGCCCACCAGGCTCCTCTGTCCATGGACTTTTCCTGGGAAGAATACTGGAGTGGGTTGCCATTTCCTTCTCCAGGGGATTTTCCCGACCCAGGGATCGAATCCACATCTCTAACATCTGCTGTACTGGCAGGTGGCTTCTTTACCACTGCTCCTCCTGGAAGCTTTTAATATAAGGCTATAGGGCTATTTCACAGAACTGTGTAGCAGAAATGTGGTCGTGTCTTAGGAAGGGAATGGGACGTAAAACTATAGGAATTTACTCTCCATCTAGTTCTTCATTTTTCTCTGTATGCTTGCTCACTATTCTCCTTCTAGATACGTTTTCTTTCCTTTGCAGTTTAACATGGTAGCAGATGTCTGCCCCATAGCTCCCAGTTTCCCACGTTTCAGCCATGGAGTCTTACTTTCTCTTGATCTCAGAAAGCAGAATCTGATTGGCTCAGTTGGAGGCAGGTGGCTATTATTAAATCATTAATTATAATTGGGTGGAGTGGGAGAGAGCAGGGTCATCAAATGTAAAGCTGGCCACCGGGGGCCCAGCCCCATGGATTGGAAGAGAGGGCAGTTCCAAATGAAAAAGGAGAATTGTGCCTTGAACAGACATTCCAAAATATTTCTACTATATTCTATCCCTTTGTTATTACTTAAGTGTATACTTCATGCTTCCTCTTGAGATTCGAGTTATACTCAAATCTCAAAATAAGCCCTAAAGTCAAGGATCTTATTTAACTTTGCTCAATTCAGTCTTTTCTGCATTTATTGGATCATGGAATTCTTCTGGAAATAAGACTGTTAAGACTTCATGAAACACAGTTTGGAAAATGCTACTCTGAGGAATTGCTTTAAAACCTCTAATTCTCAGTAAAAGAATATTCATTTTACATTCTACTTTGCATTTCAGAAAGCTACAGGTTTCTGAAACAGCTTGGAAGAAGTTGGAAACGGCTGGAAAAAAAGAATAACTGAAACTCCAAGAATAGCTATTCATTTCCTTAACAGCAGAAATTGTAATGAAAGTTACAGCTGATGTGTAATATTAGCATTGCAATTCTATTTTTCAAACGTGTCCTGGATAGCACAAGGGAGTTCCTTTGGGGTGACAGATCAATTCTGTGTCTTGATTGTGGTGGCTGTTACATGATTATATACACATCATAAAACTGCACTGAACTCTGCTTCTTCCTACACAAACAACACACACACATACACAAATAACACTGTACACTCATACACACATAAGTGCATGTAACTCTTAGAAAATCTGAATAAAGTCTGTAGCCTAGTTAATCGTACTGTACCAATGTCAATTTCCTGGCTTTGATACTATCCTCTAGTTACATAAAATATTACAACTGGGAGAAGCAGGGTGAAGGCTGGACAGGACCTCTGTACATTTTTGCTACTTCCTGTTAAGTCTACGATTATTTCAACATAAAAAGTTTTAAAAAAAGCCACTTGTTGGCTGTGAAAGAAAGTGATTTCAGTTTAAAGCATGGTAATATAAAGAAATACTATAAAATTTCTGTGTCATAAAAGGGTTGTAAAGTCAAACAAGCTTACCCATTGCATTTGCTCTGGCCCCTTAAAATTTGATGTTATGTATCCCAAAGCCTTTGCCCGTTCTCGATAAAGCCGAATCGCTTGATCCATGGGAACTCTTAATCGGAACCAGTATTCCACTGTGCCAAAATTGGAGATGTCTCCTTTAGTTCCTACAAACCGATACATAATTCACTGTTAAAATGGTCCCATAAATCAAAATATATACCAGTAAAACATACATCAATGGTATTAGGCATTAAAACTATAAATTTTATACTGAATAATATAATATATGACTTGCACAGATGGTATGTGATTGGCAAATAACAGAGAAAAAGAGAATAAGTTACTTCTGAGGGTATGACTTTCACTGTGTGTTAAATATTATTAAAAAACTATGTTTGAGGTAGTCCAGTTCACACTATTTCAGTCCTTCTAACACGTAAAAAGATTTTTTTCTGATGCTATTTTTTCTTTTTTTTTAACAAGCTGCACTCAATGCAGTCTGACAGATACAATATGAAACCTCAAAACTATGAATGTGATATTCCACAGTATAATTCAAATTTCAAGAAATCTTTGGCACCTTCCTCATTTTTCTACTGTACCATAAGTACAGGGGAAAATACCATACCTATTGCCAAATCTATACTGCATGTAGAACAACCTTGCACGTCTGCCCTGCACATCTTCAGTCCTTCTCACAGCTCTGTGGCTCTTTATCTCTCTTCCTCTGTGACGACTTCCTCTATGGCTCCCTGCTTCCTTTGCAGGAATTGAGGACTATGTCCTCATTAGGGTACTGACCGCTTTGGTAACTGTCACTTCACTAGCTTACTTCTCTGCCACGCTAAGTTTTTGAGGGCAGGATTTTTTGAACCATGTGAATATACTATCTATGCAATCAATAAAATAAAATCCCTCCCCAGAACCTAAGTCACCTTCTTTCTTTCTTGAGAAAGCTTCTTCACTTGGCCTCTAGGATCCTGTATACTCTCGGTTTATCTCCCTCTTCACTGGTGACTCCTCAGTTTCATTTTGCTGGCTCTTCCTCTTCTTCCCGAATGCTAAATTTTAGAGTTTCCCAAGGCTCAATCTTTGGTCCTTTTCTCTTCTTTATGTACAGTTACTCTCTATGTGAAATTATCTGGGTCCAAGGCTTAAAATGTATTCTGTATGCTAATGAATCCCACTTTTCTATCCCTGACCTTCAGACTATTATATCCACTGCTTATGTGACATTTCCACTTCGCTGTATAATAGGCAGGTCAATCTTGTGTAGACACATCTTAAGTTTTCTTCCTCAAATTTGTTCCTCTCCCTGACCTATTTCAACAAATGGCCTTGTCATTCTCCTGGTTGTTCACACCAAAACTCTTACCTTGTCCGTTTCTCTTGTTTCTCAACATTCAGTTCATGAACAAGTTTTTAAAGAAGAGTTAATCAAACCTACACTGAATATGACTACTTCTTATCACTACTTTCACTACCATCTTAATCCAAGCCACCATCCTCTTTCCACAGATTAATGCAATAGCCTGAAAATGGTCCTATTTTTCCTCTTGGCCTGTATAGACTATTCTTCCCACAGCACCCAGCATGGTTCTTCTAATATCTATGTGTGTCGGACTTCCCTGGTGGTGCAGTGGATAAGAATCCACCTGCCAATGCACAGGACATGGATTCGATCCCTGCTCCGGGAAGACTCCACATGCTGTGGAGCAACTAAGCCCATGTACCAGACCTATTGAGCCTGTGAGCTACAACAACTGAGCCCGAGTGCTGTAATTATTGAAGCCTGTGAGCCTTTGCTCTGCAACAAGAAAAGCCACCTGCAACTAGAGAGTAGTCTCCACTTGCTGCAACCAGAGAAAGCCAGACTGCAGCAATGAAGACCCAGTACAGCCAAACAAACAAAAGACAATGTGTGATCTCGTAACTCACCTTCTCAAAACTATCCAATGACTTGCATCACTCATAGGAAAAAAAAAAAAGTCCAAACATGACCCACAAAGCTCTGTAGCATGATCTGATCCCTGCCTATTGCTTTAATGTCAGCTCTGCTCTAGTCACAGGCCTCCTCGATGTTCCTCCAATTGGTCAGGTTTGTTTTTCCCTCAGGCCTTTGTACTTGCTGTTTCCTCTGCCTGAAACAATCCTCCCCTGGATCCTGACATGCAGTTTTCTTTTTAAAATATATTTTTAAAAAGTATTTATTTATTTGGCTGTGGGCCCTAGTTGCAGCACATGGGCTCTCTAGTCCCATGGTGCATGGGCTTAAGCTGCCCCATGGCTGATATGGATCTTTATTCAGGTCTCTTTATCAACGTCATCCTGTAGGGAAGTCCTTATCTCAATAAGCAACCGTCTCTCTCTTTAGCCTCTTGCCCCGATCATCTTTCTTCATATCTAAGGATAGGTGTATAGTTTTATGGCCCGTCTTCCCCTCTAGAAGGTAAGCTACAGGAGGGCAGGGGCTTCAACTGTCTTATTTATCACCGATCACAGTATTCCTAATGCTTAGTAACAGTGATAACGACACGCTCTTTAAAAAATATTTGATCAACATACTATAATTAATATTTAATCAAACAAAGATATCAACATGGCATATAAACATTTGTATTAGGAAGCTTTAAAAAATTAACAGCCATTGTACTGATATTATCAATGACACTTAAGAGTGCAATCAACAGTGGGCAGCTGAATCAGAGAAAACTGTCCTTACCTAAAGGCACCTTGAATTTGTGAGAGAAGATACTAATGTGAAATGCCTTATTGATATAGAAACCAATCAGGGATTCAAATAGCCAAGTCTGTAAGACTGTACTCACCAACCAAACTTGCTGTGCAAAATATTCGACCACTTTTTTCTAGAATTTCATGGAATCTCAACTGACAAGCTGCGATTGTTTCATAATCTGTGCTGTAAGCCTGGTGGACCTCAAGAGTGACAGTATTTTTCTGAATGTATTGTAAGAATAAGTCATTAACATGAACGAGGTATTGAGAAGTAAAGTTATATTCTGGGTGAAGGCCCCGTACTATGGGAGTTGTCTGTAGTTCAAAATCATAGAAAGCGTAGGTACAGAAGGTGACAGGCTCTTTATCCCCAGATGCCTGTAAAACTTCGGAAGAAAAGGTTACTTTGTTGATATGGATTTCAAATAGGTTTTCGCCTCGTTCTAAGTGAATGGTTTCATCAAATTCATCAACTGAGTCATCTGGCATGATTTCTGGCTTAAATTTGTACTGCTTGGTGCCGTAAGCAATATCCTTTAATTGGGCTGCAAGAGAAGACACACAGTTTAGAGGTTTTAAGGTGTTGACATATAAAGATACAAAGATACAATTGAAGTGGTAGGAAATCTGATGGCTTTTGGTGTATAGTCCCAATCAAATTCTACAGCTACACTTTTTCTGTAATTGATACTATATTTTAAAGAAATCCATCATCTATTTTGACATCATTAGTTAAAAAATGACAACTTAAGTGGTAATACAGGATATACCAGGGAAAAGGAGAAAGAAAAAGGAAAAAAAAAAAAAGGCTGTTGAATGAATAACTGAGGTAAATATTTAGATTCCACTTGCTCCTTTGGTTTGGCTCTATTATCTTCTCTCCTTTAAAATCAATTTCTCTTTCCACTGCTACCTACTTGTTAGTTTATCCAAATATATATTTTTCTACTTTTGGGGATGATGGATATGTTTATTATCTTGATTATGGTGATAGTTTCACAGATGTATATATAGGCCAAACTCCCAAACTGTGCACTTTAAATATGTGCAATTTAAAGTATGTTCATCCAAAGAAATGAAAACTTTTAAAAGTTGTGGTATGATCGGAAATTTAAATACTGATTAGAAATTTTATGATAGTAAATAAGTATTGTTCATTTTTAGGTATAATTGTATTGTTATTTTTTAAGACCTCAGTTAGATGCATCCTGAAATATTTATTGATGAGATGATGTGGTATATGAAATTTGTTTCAAAAGGATATGGGTAAGATAGAACGGAGTTGGGGATACAGATGAAAAAAGATTGGCCATGAACTGATTGATTATGTGATAGGTACATCAGAGTTTACAATTATTTCCACTCATATATGTTTGAACTTTCCCATAATGAATTAAAAATTTTTTTCATAATAAAACCATTATGCTGAGGAAAAAAATACATTCGTTATAATTCTATAAAGGTGCTCTTAAAAATATATATACCTTTCTAGATTAGAACATTCCCTCACATCATATACAAAAATAAATTCAAAATGGTTTAAAGATGTAAGTGTAAAACCCGAAACCATAAAACTCCCAGGAGAGAACGCTTTGACCCAAGTTAGTTGTAGCGATATGTCTTCTGGATCTGTCTCCTAAGGCAAAAGAAATAAAAGCAAAACTAAATAAACGGGATCTAATTAAACTTAAAAGCTTTTGGACAGCAAAGGAAACTACTGACAAAACAAAAAGATAATCTACTGAATGCAGGAAAATATTTACAAATGATGTGACCTGCAATGGGCTAACACCTCAAATACATAATATGAAAAAATGAAACCCAATATGAAAAAAACCCAAAAAACTTCATTAAAAATGGCAGAAGACCTGAATAGATAGTTCACCAAAGAAGACATATAGATGGCTGACAGGCACATGAAAAGATACTCAAAATTGCTAATTTTTAGAGAAATGCAAGTAAAAACCACAATGAGATATCACCTCACACCTGTCAGAATGGCTATCATGAAAAAGTGTACAAATAACAAATGCTGGTGAGGGTGTGGAGAAAAGGAAACACTTGTATGTTGTTGGTGGGAATATAAACTAGTACAACCACTATGGTAAGTAGGATGGAGGTTCCTCAAAAAATTAAATAAAAACTACCATATAATCCAGCAATTCCATTCCTGGGTACATATCCAGAAAAAACCAAAAACACAAACTGAAAAAGATAATACATGAACCCCAAAGTTCATGTTGTTGTTCAGCTGCTAAATTGTGTCTGACTCCTTGCAACCCCATGAACTGTAGCACGCCAGGCTACCCTGTCCTTCATTATCTCCCTAAGTTTGGTTAAATTCATGTCCATTGAGTCGGTAAAGCTATCTAACCATCTCATCCTCTGCTGCCCCCTTCTCCTTTTGTTGTCAATCTTCCCCAGCATGAGGGATGAGGGTCTTTTCCAGTGAGTTGGCTCTTCCCATCAGGTGGCCAAAGTATTGAAGCTTCAGCTTCAGCATCAGTCCTTCCAATGAATATTCAGGGTTAATTTCCTTTCAATTGACTGGTTTGAGCTCCTTGCAGTCCAAGGGACTCTCAAGAGTCTTCTCCAACATCGCCATTTGAAAGCATCAAGTTTTTGATGCTCAGTCTTCTTTATGGTCCAACTCTCATCTCACATTCATACATGACTACTGGAAAAACCACAGCTTTGACTATACAGACCTTTGCTGGCAAAGTGATGTCTCTGCTTTTTAATACACCATCTAGGTTTGTTATAGCTTTTCTTCCAAGGAGCAAGTGTCTTTTAATTTCATGGCTGCAACCACAGTGATTTTGGAGCCCAAGAAAATAAGATCTATCACTGCTTCCACTTTTCTCCCTTCTATCTGCCACCATGATGTGATGGGGTCAGATGCCATGATCTTAGTTCTTCTGTTGAGCTTTAAGCCAGCTTTTTCACTCTCCACTTTAACCCTCATCAAGAGGCTCTTTAGCTCCTCTTTACTTTCTGCCATTAGACCGTTATCATATTCTTAACTGAGGTTGTTGATATTTCTCCTGACAGTCTTGATTCCAGCTTGTGATCCATCTAGCCTGGCATTTCGCATGATGTACTCTGTATATAAGTTAAATAAGCAGGGTGACAATATACAGCCTTGATGTACTCCTTTCCCAATTCTGAACCAGTCTGCTGTTCCATGTCCAGTTCTAACTGTTGCTTCTTGACTTGCAAACAGGTTTTTCAGGAGGCAGGTAAGGTGGTCTGGTATTCCTATCTCTAAGAATTTTCCAGAGTTTGTTGTGATCCACACAAAGGCTTTAGAATAGTCAATGAAGCAGAAGTAGATGGTGTTCTGGAATTCCTTTGTTTTCTCTGTGATTCAATCAATGTTCATAGTAGCACTATTTACAACAGTCAAGACCTGGAAGGACCTAAGTGCCCATCAACAGATGAACAGATAAAGAAGATGCTATACACACACACACACACACACATACACATATACACACACATATACATATATAAGGGAATATTACTCAGCCATAAAAAGAATGAAATTCTGATATTTGCAGCAAAGTGGATGGACCTAGAGAGTATTATACGTAGTGAAATAAATCAGAGAAAGACAAATAGTGTATGACATCACTTGTACGTGGAACCTAAAAATGATACAAATTAATGTATATGTAAAGCAGAAGCAGACCTCACAGATACAGAAACAAGCCTGTGGTTACCGAAGGCAAGAAGGAAGAGGAGGGACAAATTAGAGAGTCTGGAATTAGCAGATACATGCTACCATGTATGAATAGATAAGCAACAAGGGTATATTGTATAGCACAGTGAATTATAGCCGTTATTTCGTAATATCTTATAATGAAGTATAATTTACAAAAATATTGAATCATTATGCTGTACATCTGAAACGAATATACTGCAAATCAACTACACTTCAACAAAAAAATAAAAAGATATGTCTCTTTCTAAATACATGTCTTCCCCCAGGTTACATCCAAACTTCTAAAGAGTAATGTCTACTTGTGTCTCCTATTCTTCATGTAACAGACACTCTTCCATCTCCTGCGAAAAGCATCTGCTTTACTTTTCTTGTGTAACTACTCTAGAAAAAGTCACCAATAACCAACTGATCTCTAGAGTGAATGGACTTTGGTCCTGCGTTACTTTGGGAGTGGAATGAAAACTGATCTTTTCCAGCCCCGTGGCCACTGCTGAGTTACTTGATTTCCTGTGTTACTTGATTTCCTTGCTTAATTGACAATGAAGACCACATCCTCTTCTGTGAACTTTTGTGGGATTCCATGTCGTCATCTGCTCTGCTTCTCCTCCTACCACTCTTCTCATTCCTTAAGGGTTTCTCTGCTGGTTTGCTAGGCTTCTGCTTTTATCTGTTTTTTAGTCTATGTTTCACGAGTAATTGTAACCCTTTTTAATTTTTAATTAATTACACTGAAATATCATTGACTTACAATCTTGTGCTAATTTCTGCTGTACAAAGTGACTCAGGTATACACAAATACACATTTTCTCTACGGTTTATCCCAGGAGACTGGATACAGTTCCCTGAGTACACAGCAGGACCTTGTTGGGTTTTCATCCTAAATGTAACAGCTTGCATCTACGAACCCCAACCTCATGGTCCGTCCTTCTCCCCCCTCCCCTCCCCCTTGGCCACTGCAAGTCTGCTCTCTGCATCTGTGATTCTGTTCTGTAGACAGGTTTACTTTGTCACATTTTAGTTTCACATATAAGTGATACTGTATGGTGTTTCTCATTCTCTCTCTTAGTTCATTTAGTATGATAATCTCTAGCTGTATCCATGATGCAGCGAAAGGCATTATTTTGCCCATTTATGACTGGGCAGCATACCATTGTATCTATGTGCTACATCTTCTTTATCCGTTCCTCTGCTGATGGACGTTTAGGTTATTCCCATGTCTTGGCCATTGTGAACAGTTAATACTGTGAACATAGGGGTGCATATATCTTTTTGAATCATAATTTAGTCTGTGTTTATGCCCAGGAGTGGGACTGCTGGATCATATGGTAATTCTGTTTTTAGTTTTCTGAGGAACTTTCATACTATTTTCCATAGTGGATGCAACAATTTTTATTCCCACCAATAGTGTGGGAGGATTCCCTTTACTCCACACCCTCTCCAATATTTTTATCTGTAGACTTAACAACTTTTTAAAATTTATTTGTCTGCATGAGCTCTTAGTTGTGGCATGCAGATCTTCAGTTGCAGCATGTGGGATCTAGTTCCTTGACCAGGGATTGAACCTGGGCCCCCTGCATTGGGAGCACAGAGTCTTAACCACTGGACCAGGGAAGTCCTGTTATTTGTAGACTTTTTGATGATGGCTCTTTTGACTTGTGCAAGGTGGTACCTTATTGTAGTTTTTATTTGCATCTCTCTAATAATTAGTAATCCCATCCCCTTTTATGACTTCGGTTACTATCAATATACTGAAGACTCAATATTTCTATTTTTAATTCAGAATTCTTTCCTAAAAAAAAGACTCACACATTAAGTGGCTTGCTGAGCCCTCTATCTAGATACTCTCTAGGCACATCAAATTTAATATACTTAAAGGAGAATGACTCATATTCTCTTCTAGTTCCTTCTGGACTTTGAAGTCCAAGTGAATGTTGTTAGCCTACACCCAGCTGCCTAAGCTAGATACCACAGAGTCACCCTAGGTTGTTCTTTGTCTTTGGGCTCCCCACATCTGTAGGGTCACTGATATTAAAAAACATTTCCTAAGTCTTCAGCAAATCTGTCCATGTCTTCTCCATCTCCACTGATGCTACCTTACTTACACCCAGAGTGTTTATTACCTAGATTATTAATGGATTCCAAACTTCTTCATTCCTTCAGATTTTACTCATTCTTCCCAATACCTATAGCATAGTCTCCAAAATGTGATTTTGTGTACTACTTCCTACCCCAAAGATTCCTTGGTGCTTCTCTAGGTTAATAAGGTTCAAACTCATTCAGATGGCAAACACAGCCTTCAGCATTTGGTTCTTTCCAGGTTTGTCTCCAGGTTTTCCTCCTTTATCAATCCTGAGTTCCAAACTGATGAAATCATACGCAATTTCTTAAATCAATGGTGGTGCTTCACATTTAGGGCATTTTTACCTGCCTCATCTACTGCCTGGAATGACTTTCACTGTTTTTATTTAGTGGTGAATTCTGTCATTATTAAAGACTCCAAGCCCACTGTAAGGAGTCGTCTCTGAATCTTCAGATATAAACAGGCATTCTCTCCTCAATGTTTCCTAGGTAGCTTTTTCATTTTCCTAACTTCACACTCTTCACGGTAAAGTGTGCCTACTTACTTGTTGGCATCTTTCGAGTTTGAGCTTTTTTCCTATTTGTATTCTCACTGCCTAGCACTTTGCTTACGATATGTTAGGAACAGGACCATCATCAATGAATTTAGGAAACAAAATATATTGCTAAAGACTTAGTGACACTTGAAAGGAATGAAAATCTCAAACTATGTGACCTTCTTGTTACTCATGAAAATTTCATTAAGCAAATTTTTGAGTACTTCTTGAAATAAAAGGAACACATGCTCTTTGACTTTCAGAAACCCTGTTCAGTCAGATAGATTATTGAATTCTTCTACTTAGAGCAGTGATTCTCAGAGTGTGGTCTGGGAACCCTTGAGGGTTCCTGAGGCTGTTCTGGAGGTCTGTGAGGTTAAAACTATTTTTAAAATAATACTAAGATGTTATTTGCCTTTCTCATTCTTATTCTCTTACAAATGTATAATAGGGTTTCCCAGAATCTACAGGATGTGTGATATCATAACTGATTGACTGCAGAAGCAGATATAAAAACCCAGCTGTTTTCTATTAAGACAGACACTAAAAAGACATGCAAAAATGCTAAACAATTTAAAAAGTTTAAAACAGTGTCACTCGTCTGTTTTTTTGGTATGAAAAATGCAGCTTTTAAAAAATAAATACTGTAATTTATGTTAAATATGTAATGGGTTTATTATTATTATTTAAGCATGACAAATATTTTTAAAATTTCTCATTTTTAATTTCTAATATGATAAATATCTTAAGTATAACCCATATAAACTTGTGCCTTTTTGGATTCTCAGTGATCTTTAAGAGTGCAAAATTACTGCTGGCATAGATCACCGAGTTTAAGTGCTACATGGCAGAGAACATGGAAGAGACAAAGCATCATTGGAGAATTTATACACTGTAGTCATAGAGAATATGCAAAACTGCAATGGTGAAGAACACTTACATAATACAACCTCCAAACGTAATTTTTAAGTACAGTTCAGTTCAGTCGTTCAGTCGTGTCTGACTCTTTGCGACCCCATGAACTGCAGCACGCCAGGCCTCCCTGTCCATCACCAACTCCCAGAGTCCACCCACACCCATGTCCCTTGAGTATGTGTGAGTAAAAGTGATAAGTTCTAAGGCAGTCTTTTTCAAAGTATAGTCTTACCCCTGTATCTGAATTGCTTGGAATTATTTCTAAACATACAGAATCACAGGCTCCAGGATCTCTAGGAGTAGGACCCAGGAAGCTACCTATGAAGCAAATTCCCCATGTAATTTTCTTACTTGCTAAAGTCTGGAAACCACTGTGGGGGCATTTCAAGGAGAGGAGTGGCTAGGAGTAATGGGAGCCAACTTCCTGACACGGGCATGCAGTTAGATTTCGAAGTGGGGAAGGGTTACATCTTGGAGTCAGAGAAGAAAGGAGGTTCAGGTGGAGCAGACAAAGCCCTGGTGGTTGGACAGAGTGAGATGAATCTGACCGAGAGTAAGCAGCAGACTTGTTTGGCTGAGAGGCATGAGAAATTAGAAATGAGGTGCTTAAATTTAGTCTGTGCTACTTAATGAAGTACTCTGACATCTTGCCTGTGACACCAAATTAAAAAAGCAGTAGGGAATTCTTGAGTAGAGAAGTATCAGATAAAATCAGCCTTTCTGGTAAATTAGTATTATCGTTAATAAATTGGAGGAAAGAAAAGAGCAAAAAGAAATTGTGAGTGTACACTTGGATGACATTTTCAACTGTTGTAAAAATCCATTCCTCTAGTTACCATGGACAAAGAACTGTGCATGTTGTACCTTCTAGTTTCTGGATGCGTGCAGCCCTGATATCAAGAAGATGAACATACTGTTCCACTTTAAGTTCATAATCTTGCTGCAGATTTTCCATCTTCTGGGTCACTGCCTCAACTTCCATCTAAATAAAATACAGATAACAAGCTTCATTACTTAGGATTTGCTCCATTAAAAATTTTTTTAAAAGCAACTATGATTCAAGCAGTTTTTAGATCCTGGGGATACTGGGAGCTGTACACCACTGTTTCCTGACTTCAAAGAGCTTACAGTTGAAAAAATTATGCTTGACAATGTTCATTAATCAGGAGTGAAATCCACACAACTCTGGATTCCTTTTAAGGAGTGATATTCCCATTAGTTAAAAGCTAACACAAACATAGCTGTGGCAGGACCTTAGGAGAGACTATAACCCAGCTGCAGAGTGTGCTAACACTAGCAAAGGGGGAATTCATCGCCACAGTTCGCTCTCTAAAACCAAGGACTTAAAAAAACATTATTTTGTTTTAGAACTCTTTAGTCTTAAGCATCCAGTTACAAGGCTAAATTCCCAGCATGTGGTAACACATGACAACAGATTATAATAGACGATAGTAGAGGATACTGCTTTAAAATGCAAATCATCAAAAAAAAATGCAAATCATCAGTAGAATATTATAGGAAACCTATCTTCTGGATTTAGTGTATTACAGTACCTGATAATCTTTATTAATTTTATGTTGCATAATTAACATATTTCTTGTCTTTTCAAGTTCTTGCACTGTTTCTGCATGAGTTGCTTGCAGCTCTTTCATGGACCGTTCTAGATCTTTATTAATTTTACTGTCTACTTTTTCTAAAAATGAAAGGTCTCCATTTTTTTGTGATTTTTGAGCCTAAAACAAAAACACGTTTTATTACCAAAACAAGAGTTTCTAAAATGTAATCGTGAATTAACACAGATATAGCAAGAAATCATTAATTGAAAACAGACAGATTTCCATTTTCCATTAGGAATAAAGCAGTCCTGATATAGAATACAATAATTGGATAGATATTTGGAACAATTACAGAGAAATAGAAAAACAGTTTATTACTCCATGATGTAAAAGAGAATCAAGTACATTTATTTCTATTTCTTCATTTGATTAAAATCTACACTGTGATGACCTAAAAGGAAAGAAATATATTTTCTTGTGTCTTCTTATAAATAACAGAATATTCTAGAACTGGAAAATATCTTCTGGTGACATGTATAATTCAATATTTTACTTAAGATAATAGGGTGCACCAAGGTCTCTTAGGACAGAAAATTGTTGATTAGTTTTACAGTGGGGCACATAAAAGTGAAATGTTTGTTACAGTTGGAGAAAGTGCTTTAAACATGAGTTTTTGAGGTCTACTTTAATGTAATTTTGATGTCATTATGAAATATGTATATGCTGTAACTAAATGTCACCTGACCACTTTCCTGAATAATTCATTCTGCAAGTATAAAGGTTACAGATAAGGATCATCATTATGCTGAAACACTTATATGTAGACATGAAATTCATGGTGAAGTTTAGAAAGTTACCTTTATAAGCAGGAGAGCTTCACTCAATTCATCAGCATTAATATCACTCTCCTGCAAAAGACAGAGTAAGTAAAAGCTCACAGTGAGATATTAATGGAAAGTACAAGAGATATTCCAACTACACAGATTACCCTCAATAAGCTGCAAGACACCATGGATTAATAAACTAAGTTGTATATCTGTATTCTGTTGCTTTGTGGTACAGTGTTTTCTTGACGTATAAAGTAGTTAGATAAAAATTTGGAGTTCATTTCCTAAATAGGAAAATGGTTCACCTGGTTGTAAAACTTCATGCGGTTTTTAAGTTCATCAAGTTGTTGCTTTTGTTCCAGGTACTGTAACTGGAGTTGTCTATTTTCTTGACTGATTTTCTCATTTTGCCCTTAAAAATAAAGTCAGCACAATTAGAAAGTTAAGTGAGAATGAGGTAGAAGAACACATTTTAAATTAACTTAATTGGTAAGCTAGTATTGTTCTCTAGTACCTTAGACAAAGGCAGCAGGGGAATGAGGAAGAAACGCACACTCTCATGTGTCCACCATATGGATTCACTGGCTTATCAGAAACTTAAGACTGAGGTTCACAGTATTAATATAAGGAAATTGTGCCTCTGGGACTTCAAAGGAACATACTATCTAAAATACCTAAGAAAATATGTTTCTAAATCTATGACTTTTACTTACTTATTAAGGGTCCTGAAAGGCATGCAAAAAAAAAAAAATTGTGTCTTTTAGTGTTTTTAAAATCGACTTCCTTGAGTTATCTTTTCCCCATTTAGCATAAGGTCTTTTTTAATTAAAACAGGATAATTTCTCTGGTGATAATTCTGGATCCATAATTATCATCAACCTCATTTTTAAATAACTCTGTTAAGGTGAGAGAAATGGATTCTCAACCAGTGCATCGTAGTATCAACAATAATTCATGGGCATTCTTTATTCATTGAGTTCATGCTATTAATTAGGACATGGACTCAGAGCTATCATTATGGGATGGAGATAGGTTACCCTTGCCTATGTGCTCATTCACTAGGACCCACAAGCTGGGGTATAGGGAAGAGCTACAGAAGACAGCAAATCCATAGAGAGTTGAATTTTTTACTCTTTGCCTTAAATATGCTTAACTTAAAAAAAAAAGCATAATGGCTAGCTAACAAATCTATCCTTCAGTCCTATGTTCCTAAGTGTATTCTTCACTAGAGATCGTTGTGGCGGTCAAGTATTCTCTTTTGTCGTCTCCCTGTGGACTGACTCTAAACCATGTCATCCAAAGTGTCTCGACTAATTTCATCCTGCTCACAGAGATTTATGGTTATCATAAGTCCTCAACTCAAGTTGCACATTTTTGTTTCCTTTGCTTAAAAAAAAGAAAAAGGGAAATCAACTTATTTGCCAAGAATTTCTTACATGAATACATTTGCACACTGACTGCACTTATACAAAAATGTTTCTGACTTTCATAAAGTTTTGTGTTCCCAAGACATAAATGCTACATATAAGTAAAAACTGCAAATCACACAGTTAAGAAGTAATGGATTAAATTAGATGATTTTTAATATGACATATTTCTGGCAAACTAAGAAGTAAGAAAAGTTACCCTAGGGTATGTAAAACCATTTTAATATCAAATATGTAAATATTTTTCTTATTGACAAAAGGTTAAAAGGTTACCCTAGGGTATAAACAGCTACTGTTCAATGAACTAAATGAAAGAATTTTCCAATGTGAACAATACTTGAAAAGTTTTAAGGTAAAGCTCAAATATTTATCTCTAAACTAAAAATTAGGATTAATAATAAATGTGAGTTATTACGAGATAAATTTGCTTTTTTGGTTAGAGAGTAAAACAATAATGTGAAACCCTTTATTTGATGTTGATTAGGTTACAACACAATCCAGATTAGGTAACAAAAAGAAGGTAAATGTAGTGAGAAAGATGTAAAACCAAGGTCCTGGGGACAATGTAATTTCCTTCTCGGGCCAGTGAAACTTTCAGGGGTTCTGAGGGGGACCTAAAGTGTAAGGACATGACTGCTCCATCTTCATCCAGATGCCGTGTATATTACTTCTATGCTCTAGTTTTTCTGGTCTCTCAACTTTTCAGAGCAGGGTATATGTTACTGGTGTAAATAAACTTATTCAAATGTTCCTTCCTTTACTGACTTTTGTTTCAACAACCACATCCCCACTTCACTGGTTATTTTTAAAACCAAGCCTTTATTAGTGTGAAAATACTTTATTAATGGGAGAAGGTATTACTGAGTAACAACAACTCTCTCTCTACAGAATTTTATGTAGAATTATCTGCTATATTTTTCCTTTCTTAAACTGTTTATTGGGGGATATAACTCCTGGGACTTTAAAAGTACAGAGACGTTATAGTTCAAAGAGGATATAGACTTGCTGAATTATAATATGAAAAAAATCAAAGCACTCTGTACAAGATGAAACATAACTTCTTTACCTTATGATTTGACAAAAAGCAGGTTAAGCTAAACAGCATTTTATTCAAATGAGATAACATTTCACTCTTAAAATTATGTTCTTCGAGCACACCATTAACAACCAGAATGCAGAGAACAATTCAACTAAACAATTTTCAGAGCTCCTTTGTGCTAATATCTTCAGCTGTGATCAATATAACCATATGTATTATGCTGAATTATGCATTTCAGCTAAAGATAGAATGGAACTTTCAAAAGCAGGCCCTTAAACACATGCAGTTAATTTAAGCATTAACCAAATGCAAACTGCATTTACATATCCTTCCCCCACATATTCACACAATCTGAAACTAATTTGTACCTTGAATAAAGAGGTGAGTATTCTCTAAAAATAATTTGCCAGTTAGATGAATGACTACAAGAAGCCAGGGAAACATCTTCTGGCAGAGAACACTTGATACACAAGAAAGTAAATGTGTGAAGAGACTTCAAAGTAAAACGAAACAATTTCAAAATCTGTAATACAAAAAGGAATTTTCTAAATATTAAAAGATTTCCTTAAATAGACAAATTCAATTTTTGCTCTAATAATTCCTGGAAAAAAATTGTTTAAAGGCTGTATTATTTTTCTTATAATCTATTTGAACATTTTCACAAAGAAACAAAAACTTGAAACTAGTAGAATTGTAAATTCTAGGTATTCAGGCAAAAATAACTAAAACAGTTGCATTAAAAAAAGATTTGGTTCTAGCAATTTTTCTTAAGCAAATAATTGGATAAATGTGTAAAGATCTGTGCAGAAAGAGGTTTATGATACTTAAAAAAGCTGAAGTTATTTAAAAATTCATCAATAGAAGGCTGTTAAACTGTCTATGGCAGATCCTCACACTGGAAAACTATGACAGCCATTATGAATGAAGATGTGGATTTATACATGTACTTTTAAAAAAAGCACATTAAATTACATGTATACATATAGAAACAACTCAGGAAAGACATATATAAATAATAGTGATTATTTTGTGGGTTGTGGGATTGAGTGACTTTTAGAAGAAATTTTTTTGTTTATTGGATTCTTTTTTAATAATGCACGAGTTATTTTCATTATTCAAAAAAATCTGAAAGACTTAAGAACCAGTAAAAAAAAAAAAAGATAAGGAATGCACTAGTTGTATTAAAATAACTTAGCAATTGTTGTTTTAATAATTTACAGGAACCCCCAGAATTAATCCAACAGCAATAAATAGGTTTTTTAAAAAAAAAGAAAGAAAAAAAAAAAGACCACTAAGATTCTATCCTCTTCAGCGTTTCTTTCCAGAGAACAATGTAAATGTGAAAAGATAAGTGTTTGGAAATTTTGATATCTAGGGAAGAACAGAAAGCAAAGAAGTGAGAAAGGTTTACTTCATTTCTCTTTCCTTTAGAACGAAAAGAGAGGAAATATAGAGAACTTCTACTTTGGTGGAAGACTTAATTGAGCAACTACTAAACAAAGCACTTTGTTAGGTATAAAATGCTACACATTAAAATCAGGAACTATATATCTTTGACGTAAAAACTTTAAAATATCCACCCAGTCAGAAATCATGTCACCATTTTATTCTACTCACAATTTTCTAGAAAGAAATTCAGAAACCATCTGCCATCAAACTTAACCACTTGGTAAATATAACTACTGCATATATATTTCATTGAGATTAAGACCCCATTGATTACAAGATGTGCTCCAATTTCAGACTTCTTAAAATGCTAAAAAAAAAAAAAAAATCAGACCATAATTTAAAAAAAATGTTATCACCTTTTTAGTGATGCTAAAAAGATGCTTCCCAAATTCAGAGATATTAAAATGGGAAAAAAAATCTTTCTTAGAGTTAACAAAATATGGCAGTGTGATCTAAATCAATATAGCGACAACTGCCTAGATATGTAATTGTTTTTTTTTAACTGAGTCTGTATTAAACGTTTAAATGTTCTCATGCAACTGAATTGCAAATGTTCAAAAGGAGTAACCTTAATAGCACATCAGTGGGTTTATCTAGCAGATGAGCAAATACATACAACACTTGGAGCAAACAATTCACTTTCCTGGCTGTGCATTTGTGAGTATAGGTGTGTATAAGATAGTAGAGCAGACATCTACTTTAGTTATAAATTATTTTACTTCTATGAGACAAGAAGGGTGAGATCTGGGGCTCATAAAGTGTAACTTATTAATGATTATTATTTTAGCAGGGACATCTTGACAAGGCTTCTGTATTTAAGTTCTCTGTCACAGAGTAGAATTCGACATTTCACTATTAGAGAGGTCTTCCCTGTCTGCCAGATCAAAAACAGCCAAGAGAGACTTCCGCCCTTCTCGGCTGTCTTCCACGGCCATTTTTTCCCCCGTCTGCACTTGCCACCACCTGATGTATTGCATATTTATTTAATTACTATCAGTTTCTCTCTCTCAAATTTATGCTGCATGAGGACTAGGTCTTTTTTTGTTCCTTGCTGTATCCCTGGAACTTAGAATAATGCCTAGCACAAATTGGTGCTCAATCAACACTTGTTGACTTGAATAAATTTAGGAAAATTAAACAAACTAAAGACAACCTGAACAAGAGTAACTCTGAGGAAAACTAATTTGTTTGGCATGTATGCTAAGGTGAGTGAAGGGAAATTTTCAGCAATCACTAAACTCATAAAAGCGGACGACGGTTCATACAGGCTGTGTCCCCAGTAAGCAGCAAGGTGCCTGGCAAAGCAAGAGCACCATAATGAGTACTTATCAAGTCAGTGAATAACGATGAATAACATGCATGTCCGAAATGAGTAAGTCAGTAGTCATTTCACATGTACCTCTTTCAGTTTTTAATCTGTCAAGGATTTCGGTTTTGTCTGCTAAATCGGATTTTAAGGCTGTCTCGAGTTGAGCAATCTGTACTTTCAGCTGCTGTTCCTTTAACTTCCATTGCTCTTCGTGGGCAGCATTGAAGGCACTGCAAGACACACGTGACAGGCAGGGAAAGCTTGGAAATCAGCTTCAACCGAAAATAATAAAGAGAAAAGCTTTTAGTGGCACAGAGACCACTGTCATCATGTCTTAGGAATTAAGTAAACATATGCTGGTCTGCTGCTGTTGAAACCAAGGCGCCTTTCTCAGGCTGCGGTTAGGGAACATGAAAGAGTTTGTGGGATGAGCAAAGGAACTGGCCTTAATTTAGAGCTCTAAAGTCAGAAAAGTTGGCAGTGTGCAGCTTTTGTGGGACTACTAAAGGAATTCAGATACTGTACATAGTCCAAAGGAATCCACAATTCCAAACCTCAGCAGTAGACCTCAGACAAAACCATCCTCTCCCACGAATGCACCCTCTTAATACAGAGAAAAGGGACTCTCCACCTGATCGTTAATTCTAGAGTTTGAACTTTTAAAGAGTCGGTGATAAAAACATATCCAGAAAATACTGGCCACAAAATGATGGCAATTCTGATATTAAACAGCAGTGATCATACAGTTTTTGTCCTAAAAAGCAAACAGCAGCAGGCTAAGAACAACCAGTCTTACACTGTTACACATTATTGGGGTGAAAACCCAATGAGAGCACCTTGATAATAATGTTACAGGTAGAATTATTATTCATTAATAAAAGCAGCAGTTTAAACTATCATGAAAATCTACTAATGATCAGACACAGGACATTGGAAGAATCAGCTGCAAAATAACCAAGTGGTATGCAGAAGGTATATAGTAAATATTTGTTTAGGTCACTGGTTTCCAAATGTTGGCCTAAAACACTGGTGCTAGGTTAAAAATGCAGATCCTGGGGCCCTGGAATTCACAGTTTTATAAAGTTCCCCAGGTGATAACCAGGTTTTGGAAAAACTGATCCTGATCTGTATTTCAGCAGAAAACTATTATCTGTGAAGCTTGATATGACTGAATAATTATCAGCAGGTTTGACCCTTCTACTTATTTTTAAACCCAGTAAAGGAAGCAGAAATTTACTAAATCTGGTTTTGAACTGATGATAAAGTAAATGGAAAAGAAACTTGTTACTGAAAATTGCCGAAACTTGTTACTGAAAATTGCCGTAAATGTTGCCCCCAGCTAGTCTGAGGTTTTATTCCAAAAGAGATACTTTTCTGGGAGGCATGTCTTTCAAAAGAACAAAAAACTGTGTATTTATTTTACAGTTTGAATGTTTTTACTGCATTTAAAATAACATGACCTTAAAAATAAATGGAATTCTAGGAGTTTCTCTAAATATGACATCTGTTTCTTCTATCAGTGTTCTCATTTCACATATGGAACCTTAAAAAAATACATGGATCTGATATATCAATGTTTTATGTTAATTTTATCAAAGGTAGAGTCACCTAGGTTTAAATGAAATCCAAATATGTACTTTAAATACTGAAGTAAAGAATATCCCCTTACATTTTCATTTTTTTATAAAGAACAAATATATTTCCATATCTGGTCAAATTATGTATACCAAACACATACACATATATGCATTTACGTGAGTGTATGTGTGTGTATGCATGTGTGTGTGTGTTTTATATTATTAAAAACATGTACTACCCGGAAAAAAAATTAGCATGATGAAATAGGCACAACCATACATTATATCAGCTGCTAAAAATTAGAAACAGTAGTGTTCCAATAGCATTAGTACCAGCAAAAAGATCACCAACAGTTAATCTGGCAGAAACATCAGAAGCTGTATGTGTTTAAATTAAGAACAATTTAGCAGCCTGGTTTTTCCAAACCCACAAAATACTAGTGTAAATCAGCATAAGTCACTCTGAATTTAGTCCACTGCTATCTTCCCTCTAAATTTAGGATTACATTCCACTGGAGTTTCATGAGGAATTCCTTTTGAATTTACTGTATTCCTCTATGCTTGGAGCCATCTGTGTAACTATAAATGGTAAACCACATCTGGCTCCATTTTCTTTGTAGAGGCTGTGTACATGATTAAATCTGCATATGTGAACAGTCTTTGAGAACCCTTTATTCATGAAAATGTTTTTCTACATTGCCTACAGTGACAACTAAGGAAGGGATCATAGTTGGTCTTTGTGCACATTGCATTGTTACATTATGTTTCTGGAGTGATAAAGTATCCATCTGCAATGGAATGCCCATTGGTTCCTGTGGTCACTGGCATGTCCACTGGCAGTCATGGGTCAGCATACTGTAAGTACACACCCTTCATCAACAACATGGTAAGATAAAAAAAAAAAGAGCTGAAGAATTCAACTCTACCCTAAAGTCTTTTTTCTTACGGAAGGAATTCCTTTTGTTCCAATGTTTAAGGGCATCCTAATGTGAGGGATAGGGAAGAATAAGCTCTAATCCTCCATAAGGAAATTCATAGGTACCTCTGTTAGGCCTAGTGGAAATTAAATGCATATTAACATGGGGACATTTCACTTACTAAAGGAAAAATGACTGCCCCAATGTACCCAGTTTGATTTCCAAGAAGCACAAAGTGCTCATTTAGGATCATATGAGCATCCATGTTTCTTAGAAGATTATAGGGGGTCAGGTGTTTGATTTACAGAAATAGAACAGAGAGTCTATGGATGGTCAGCAGTGTGCCCTTAAATTTTGGATATTAGATGACTATCACATTGTAAAAACTTGAATCATTCAATTCTTAAAATGGTTAATATCATCTTCAGAAACTAGACCAACTCTTCTTTTAAATATGTACTGGATTAGTGTCTCTCAGGAGTTAATACCTTAAAATCACCTTTAAGAGTCTCTGGATTCAAAACTCAAATTGGCTGAATCTGAATTGAATGGTGTTGGGGGTGAGGGCCAAGGGCAGGTGGGGAGGTTTCACAGGGTGGGTGAAACCTCCATTTTACTGTTTTCAGGTTATTGATATACATAATAGTTGAGGGACTGTTGCATTCATCAGCTGCATTAACCTAAAACTACATACTAACTTCAAAAATGGGACACAGCTTTACTATATTATAGTATAGCTTTTCTCTCTGACCAAATTAAAAGATTTAATTGCAAAAAATTTTATTCTGAATAATTTTAATGAACATTTCTTAAAGTTATACTCATTGCTTGGCAAAGTATCAAAAATGTTATAACATTATTAAAAATGGCTCATACCAAATACTAGCATGAAGATTTTATCTTACCAGATGATTCTCTAATATGTCATATGTCAAATAATAAACACATTCAAAATACCATTTGAAAAGGAAGATGAGAATGCAATCTGCACATCACATTTTTCTACTGAAAACCAGCCAATTCTGAATAACAAACAAATGCTCTCCTCTTAAAAACATGCTATCACTATGAGTAACCAAAACGGGAATATATGTAGTTTGTGATGAGCCTTACTTATTGGCAATGATGAATAACACTGCCATGAAATCCAAGAGCTGTAAAGAATCCTGGGGAGGATGTTGATTTTTGTAGAGTTTTTTCAACTATGCTTCTGAAAACACATTATGTATTTAAAAAACTGTATTAGAGAATTTTATAGTTCTAGTTGCTATCATGTGTGCTTGCTGGATTTTGTCCCTAAGTGACATTTTTTTTTTTTTGACACAAATGTTTTGACACTTATTATACCCATTTACTTCTACACACTTCACACAAACTTCAAATGTAAGCAGCATAATGAAGTCTGTTTTTAATGTGACAGGGAAAAAAAGGTTGCTCAAGCACAAAACATTAAAATAAAACCCTTCAAAGTCAGTTTTACACTCTCATATCATATTCTAATATGAAAAGATAAATTTCATGATGATAAACTCTGAGAAAAACATGCCTTTCTTAAAATTTCATTTATGCATTATTCCCAACAAAGTTTAATGCTTTTTATTACAAGAAAGTATATTCAGTAAATTCTCACATTGAAGGGGAGTAGAAAATGTAAAAGTAATGACCAAATGGCACTTATATTCATGTATTAAGACCATGTTAAATTACTTGAAATTATAAGATGTTAAGATAAATATTTATAAATTAATAAAAATTTCAAAATGTATGAGTTCTATTATTCCATGAATGTTTCCCTTTTGCACATATAATTTTCCATTGCAATTAAAATCAGAGAGAGACATAGGGGAAAACAAAATCAAGTTTCAGATTCAAACGAAATGGATTCTAGTCTTGTACAAGGGTTTCAGCAATGCTGAAACTGACTCTGTACAGGTTTCGTAATTTTTCTTGAGTCTTAATTCCCTCATTTATAAGATACGGGGATAACATTATTTTCTCTGCTATATAATATTGTGATTGTGTGATCTATACAATGAAATTTTAAGATTTCAAACATACAACTACTAAACAGGCATATTATGCATTATTCTACAGAGACAGATAAATCAGGATAATAAAGGCTTTATATAAAATTAATCAGGGATGATGAGAGCGAGGACCAGAACAAAGCACTAGGGCCACATGATCTGGAAGGGGGTCCAAGGTAAATTCCACATAAAGATTTTTAGCCAGTCTGTCCTTGCTGGAGAGCCCAAGATGTTACTTTGATGTTTGAACCCACTAATGGTAACCTTTAATATAATGAGCCACTGTGCAAAGATAATTAACACTAGGATAAGCAACGTAGGTGATACTCCACAATGACGCGTAACATTAATTTAGGTATCTTCTCAAAGTAAACCAAAACAAAAGCCTCTGCTTACTACTTGTATAATTTGTAAGATGTAAATTTAGCTTATAAAACATATCAAACAAAACCCAGTTAAAAAGTTAAAGCTATATCTGTGGATCAGATAGCTATTTTCTGATGTTTCAGAATGTGACCAATTAGAAGCAACTGTTGAATATCAGCTGTAACATAAATATATATGTCAATATATATAAAATTTACTTGTATGTAAATCTGCATTACCACTTACTGGTATCATACACTGAAAAAACTTATAAGTACACACACATGTGTATTACTTAACTGAACAGAGCTGTGGGGCAGAATTTTGTTTCTAACATTACTAGAAAGGATTAATTTTTAAAATACCATAATTATGAAGCAGATTTTAAAAAAAAGGAAAGCAGCTCTCTAAAATACATCTTAGGATAAAGATGCTGTGTTTCTCTTTTTCAGAACCAGGAAAAACTAAGACCTTTGCTTCCCATCAACGGAATTAGGCTCAGCTAATAGGCTGGGTAGCCCAGCAGAACAAACAAGGGCTTGGACAGACCAAGAGAGGTTCAAATACGATCTCTATTACTTCATAGCTTTAAGAACTCTAATAAATTTACTTAATTCTATTTTATTTTCAATTTCTCCAAAGTGGGCATTAATAATACCTACATTTCCAAGTTGTTGCAAGGAATTTATAACAACGCATAAGCAGAGTATTTATCGCAGTGCCTGCAAACTTGCCGTCTGTATTCAAGAAATGATAGCAGCTGTTACTGCCAACAAAGTGATATGGTTTTCTTAGTAACAGACTGCTGTTCAGGTTAAAGAATTTACTACCAATCCCTTAAAAAAAAAGCTTATTTTTCTTTTGTTACATGTATAGATTTCTTGCAATCAGCTGTGGCTAATTCTTTCATCAATATTAGGTTTTCTGACATTCAGTGTTTTGATAGAAAAGATCTCAAACAAGAGGAGGAGAGAACACATGGAATTATTATTTACCTGTTATAAAGTTTATCATAGTTTTCCTTTAAAAGTTCTCGTTCCTTTTCTAAATCACTAATTCTATCCTGCAACTGAAATGAAAAGAAAATTACACATTAAGCACATAAAACCACCTAGGGATTAAAAAACAAAAACAAAAACGGGGAGACAAACATGTTTCAGTCTTGATTTCTACATTGCAGCCGTGAACTAGGCCACGTATACTGTCTGTATCTAATTTAGCATCGGTTTTTTCCAAGTTGTTAAGTAAACATGAAATTAATATTTCTGCTTTAATTTAGTAAGGACGTATGCACTGCTTTATGGCAACATGTGACAAAACTCAATAAAGAATGTGTTAAAAGCTTCTATTAGGTTTGGGGAAACATAGTATTTTTTTACTTTCCTCCCTGATGGATTCCATCATTCTGTTCATTTTGTATTAATTTCCAATTCCCCCCCTTCCAAAATTAAAGAATTAAGCTTTCTTTTGGTTTGTGGTTCAAACAAATTGTGTCAATCACTATCTACTGTGAACGCACAATTTCTCATGTTACAAAGAAACATCTTTCAAATGACTGAACAAATTAAACTGTATACCTTGCTTTATCCCAATATATAAATGAATAATATTTTTAGAAATAAATGCCAATAATTATATATTGATGACTAAAATGTAGCTTTCTGAATTTATTTCTAGTATTTCAGTTTAATTCACCATTATATTTTATTGTTACAACCTTTCCCCATGGATCAGAGTACTCTTAAAATTCATTCCCTTCTCAAAATTCTCTTTTGATGCCAGTATGAGACACTGTAAAAGACTCTTCCAAGATGACAAGAGAAAGTAGGCATCTTATTTCATTTCCATTCTCTTTAAGGACAAGGTTAACAGACTACAGAAGATTGTGCTAGCTGGGAAACATGAGAAGCAACATGAATAGGAAGATGAGTTTTCAAACAACTTCTTAGGAAAAAAAATAATTTCTCAAAATTGCTGACATTGTACGGCAGAACATTGTCCTCCTTAGAGACAGATATATTGCTATAATTGTTCTGACATCTCAAATGACTAATAAACTGTTAAGATTGAGAAAGTTAAGTTCCTCAGGTAATCTGGTACCTGTTTAAAAATGTCATGGTTAAAAAAAAGCCATGGTTCTCCTTTCCTCAAGGATCCTTAATCCTTTAGATACACAGTGGATCTCAGCACATTTTTTAAGTATTGTTAACTACCGATTTGCCATGCACATATTACTGGGTGTGCTCAAAGTGCCATGGATGTAGTTTAGGATTCTGAAGTCAATATAATATTTAAAATGTCTCTATTTTACTTTTTCAAAACAGTTACAGACAAGTTTTAATGCAACGAATGGCGAAACATTTTAGGAGCTTACCTCTTCTATCCTTCTTTCAGAAAATGTCATGGAACGTAACTGTTTCTCAAGACTGCAGCATTTTAAACGTTGTTCTTTAAGTTGCAGATTTAGCTCATCTCCATTTGCCATTAAGGCATCATGGCTGATCCGGAGAGTTTTTTGCTTCTAAAAAACAAAGAGAAAATCCTTTCAAAACTATTTTTGGATTCTGCTTTGAATGAATGATTACCATTCCAAAAAATGAATTTACTCCATAAGTTCATGTTACACAGTTTATTCTTTATCTTACCAACATTGTATATGTGCTACTGTATTATGTGCTATTATACAATGTATAATGTCTCCATACAAGGTAGTCTTGGCCAAAGGGTTTCATGAAAAGAAAATATTTTAGCACAGTCACACAATGCAGTCTGTTTTTGTCCTTTATTTTTCCCTAGTTTTTTTGACTTGTTGATAGTGACCAGTGAGTAAGTTAGTTTCAGCAGATAATTTTTTTTTTTTCATTTTGCTGTGGGTGCAGTGGTTGGAAATGCTGTCTAAAAGAATGCTGCTGCATGGGTTAAAAATTAATTCTGATCACAAATACTCAAACTGAAAATATTTGTTGCCACACCAGATAAACAGCTTTGGAAGGTTAGCTTCTAATTTTAATACAATTATGAATTTCAATTTCGTAAAATAGATACTGAAGTCTTAATTTCAAAAATTGATCTACTTATGAATATGTTTTAAATTCAGTTTTACATACTTAAATGCCACATACTTCTTTTAGAAATAAAAAAGGTGATTACACTAAAGTCTTTTCACAGAGTCTATATGACCATAACACATAATGCCTCCTCTGCTAATTTAAATCATTAAAGTCCTACTGAAGTTCTTCAATTGTTTAAAAGAAACATGGATATTGACATCCTTGAGTCTAATTTTTGTTAATCTTGGTATTATTATAGCTAGCTTTCTTTGGTCTACCTCAGTGAAGCTGTTGGTCTGAACCTCTCAAATCTCTACCCAATGTCAATCTCAATAGAGGTATCTGTGTTATCAAAGATACTTGCTACTCACGGTATTAAACAAATACCTACAAATAGCTGGAGTCATTGCGAAATGGAAATCAAAACAGATGAAAGTGATAAATGAATGCAGAATCACTCTTTAATTCCTTTCTTAATTCCTCCTTTAGAGATGGCTTTCAACTACATGTATTTTAAACCTCCTTCTTCCATCTAGCTACTGATAGTACTATCGATGCCCCTCTCTAATTAATTTCTCTTTCATACACGCTCATATTTATATGGAAGGCAATGTATTACTTGACATTTCAAGAGGTTACTGCAGGATGGAAAACACTATCCAGAGTATGGTTGAAAGTATTTATCTAATTCAACAGTGAATTTAGGCTTCAGATGACCCTATGCTTTGCATCAATTTACTGCTTTCCTTGTTTCAGACTTCAAAGAAAGTCATATTGCTTAATATGAATTCTGCTCATCTGGAATGCTTTGGAGTTCATTAATTCCAGAAACTATATTAATTATGCAGTGCCAATAAACAGGAATGCTCTGATGGCACATTTCTGTGGGGCCACAGTCCTTGTGAAAACAACCATGGGGACAAGAGTACCACATACTGTCAACCTGAACGGTGAGGATTTAAAACAAATACACTGACAGGTGACGTGATGGGTATTCAAATATTTTCTGAAACTAGTAGTAAAAAAACAAAACACCACATTCAAAATAGACCTAACAAAACTTGGTTATTAGCCTATTCTAAGCACTGACCTATCTTAGATACTTCATAAATGCGTGGAACTGAAGATATATACAAATACATCTAAACCCTCATTGCTCTATGCCCATATGATTTCAGATAAAAGGGTGAAGAATAAATTTTCTGGACATGAGATGATTTATGATAAATGTGTTTATTATTTTAAGATGACACAGGTATTCATAAAGAGTCCAAGCAGTTATTTCTTTAGTTAATTAAGTTATAAATAACTAACCATATCAGAAGGGAAATAATACACACTTGAGAATAAAAAGAGTAATCTTTAAAAATTACTTTTCAGTGTTATGACTATTCTACTTTAAAAAAGTTTGAACACTATTTTTGAACCTCTGTATCTATGTATCACCCTAATAAAATAATTTATTACAATACCTCTTGAAGCTGAATAAATTTTCCTTCCATTACTGAAAGGGCATTGCTTTTCTCCACTAGTTGCTTATGAAGCTTAATCATTTCTACGTTGTCTCGAATGTTTGACCTTCAATGATATATTTAAGAAAAAGACAGACACAGAATTAAAAATGCAAAACAAAAGGAAAAAAAAATCTGTGGTGAGACTATAATTTTTCATTGACTGTTTCATAGAAAAAAATTTACACACATGCATATCAGTCATTGAGGTTTCTAGTTTATTATACACTCAGGATAGACTTACTGTTTAAAACCAACCAATAATCATTCTTAAACTTTCATAAATAAATAGACTCTCAGAGTTTGAAGGGAGCCCTATATTTGATTTTGTCACTTCTGTATAGTATCACTTTATACCGTCTTGAAAGATGTGCAAAAGTACATCAGTCTTTAGCGCAGCCATCATTATGCCACCAAACTTCAGACTTATTTTAAGGAGGGCTATCATATTATTTTCCTCTAAATGAAAAATATGCCATACAGCTACTCATCTTTCCACAACTCCCTCGAAACAAATGGTATCATAAGATTATCATTTATTGGCGTTTCCTCCTGGAGTTCAGACTTTTCAAAATATTTCCAAAAAAAAAGTGACTTAGCATTTTATACTAATAGTGCCCAAAGCTGGCATTTAAATACGTTGCAGATGTGCCTGTGGCTGTAAGAGATCATTTAACGTCCACAGGGTACATAGAAACTCTATATGCTGCAGTACTAGTTTGTATTTTTCCTACTGAGATTAAAGCAAACGTAGAATTTAACAGGAAGATCTTGTTAAAGGTTAATCATAGATCTAAATGAATACCTGTTTTCAAAAGGCATTTATTTTCCTGACAGAGAAAGAAGGTTCCTTAATTTAATATGTTTTACATTCAAAAGTATTTTAAAAATTGTGAGGCTTGGTTTTAGACTTCATTTTCTAAGAAAAATAAACACAAAAATCTTAAGTTCAGAAAATATTTCAGTATTTAAAGTAAGTAATTTTACTTCCAAAACTTATCTAGTATACACATATTGGAAAAATTGTCACAACGCCCTACTGGAACCAGAAAATGGACTACAAAGCTCACACATCTGTAAACCAGCTGAGGACTTGAAATACTTAATTTTCCTCTTTGATATTTGAAAGTTCATTGTATTTTGGCATCGGACAGTTAGTTGTCCTCACACAGAAGATAAACAAGTCCAAGAACCTGGATCTTGCCCAAGGTACAGTCTTAGCACAATGTTAAAATAATTATGTGTCTAAAACATGTTATCTAGTAGTTCTGAGCACACATTCAACAGTATACTCACCAATATTCCCCTCAGTATTATTTTTACTTACTAAAAAAATAATAATAATATGAAGGGAAAATATTTTTTGACTAGGTCGATAGAAAATATTCACATTTTTTCATATTTAAAAGTTGAAATTAACTTATGTTTTCTCCAGAATTATTTGGTTTGACTGCTCAACAGTGAGTGACATTTACTATTACAGAAGGACAGAATATTGTTCAAATAATTTCAATCTCTACTTATATTTTCAGCTGTAATTCATCTCTTATTTTTCTTGTTTTTAAGCATGTTAATATTTTCAAGATTAAATATATGTGTATGAATAACAACTAGTATGTGATGACACTGACAAAAAATTAAGCCCCAACAACTCATTCAGCCTCATAGGGCCATATAAACAGCAGGTTTTAATTTTGAATTTTCTTTGTCAGACAAAGGCCAGTAAGTATCTTAGAAAAACTTTCAGTGGTCTAATTGGTAGATGTTTTCTTGTATATTTCCTAAAGTCCTCAGAGTTTAAACTTTTCATAATATTGCCAAGAAAGGTGATTTGATGTTTTATACTAATGATGCCCAATGAGTAGGCACAAATACAACAGAAGCAGTATTTAGAAAACAATGATAACAATGTGGTACTTTAAATAAAAAATCAGTTCATTACAGAGTACACCTATTCTGAAACAACACAGCACCTGGAAGTCTTTAATAACTATTCTAAAGTTTTAGGGGCTCTATACATAATGGCTGGGGCTTCTCAGGTAAAAAAAATCCACCTCCCAATGCAGGAGGCTCAAGAGACCCAGGTTTGATCCCTGGGTCGGGAAGATCCCCTGGAATAGGAAATGGTAATTCGCTCTAGTATTCTTGCCTGCAAAATTCCACGGACAGAGGGGTCTGGCGGGCTACAGTCAATGGGGTCGCAGAGAGTTGGACACAACTGAGGGGCTAAGCATGACAGATAATGGTTATCATTATGATGGGGTGTCTCTGACGGTGACAGTGAAAAGGAAATATAACTTGCTGTTAAGCTGAGAGTGAAGAGTCGATGATACAAAGCGCATGAAAGTGAAAAGCAACACTGTGATGAATGTGGCCCGGTCTTCAGAAAGGTGTACAACGAAAAATCATCTCAGACCTGCCCATCAACATTTTTACACAGATGGAATACAGTAAAAGAATGCGGGTGTATGTGAGAGAGGAAAAAGGGAAGGAGATGTCACGGAAAGGAATATGAGAAGGATACTTGAAGGCAAGAGGGAGCTAGAGTCCTTGCTAAGTGGCTGGTCCTGGACCTCTGCCTGTGAGGAAGGCCTCAGGTCGGCCTCCTCTGAAGAGCAGAGACAGACAGGGCTAATTTTATGAACAATATTTTAAGTGACCACCACATAATATGTTCCTGCCCTGTTCTATGCACTATGAAGGGAACATCAAGTCTTCAGGATGATGCCATTTGAACAGAAAGAACAACGCAGAGCAAACACATTCAGATGAACTCAGATGGTCACGCACCAATTCATACATGCTGCATTATACATGGTGAAATGATCTGCAAATGGATATTAAGCACACTAATTAGGTGCTTTGTGAAAATAAATTTCTCATATTTTTCAACAAGGATTTTGAAGAAAAAAAAACTATAAAAAAATTAAGTTGGAAAATGTGGTTTCTTTTCTTTTGCAGATATATTATTTAGAATTATGATCAAATCTTTTAAAACTATGAGAAGAGCTGTTGGCCCATCTCTAAGATTAAAAGCAAACTAAAGTAAATTAGATTTTATGTTGAAAAAAGTAATCCAGCTCTCAAACCTATGTGCCAAGTTTCTCTCATATAATTTGAAACAGTCAAGCAATAAACTCTGGAAGAGGAATTTCTAATGGAAGCCTTGAAAACACTTGACTCCAGCTCTGCTACTGGGTGCCATAATAAATCCAGAAACTTAAAACCTCAAATATACTGGAGAAGAAAAAACTTTCAGTGGTGCTATGTAATGTATAGTCTAATATGAAAGTTTAAGAAGTCCAAATCTTTGCTCCAGTGAAAGTTTCTAATACTTCACTTCCTAGGCACATAGTTGCTCCCCGCCTTCACATCCGTCAACAGTTCTTTCTTGGCTACAGTAGGGATTATGAATGCTAAAAAAAAGCTTCTTGATTATTTGATGCAAAAATGTTATAATACCATTTTTAGCACCATTTAGCACCAATTAGAAGGGAAGGTTTTAGAATACAAAAGGTAGGCTATGGAATTCTGGAAAGTTGTTAGGTAAGATATTTATGAGATAGAATGAAGAGGTTCTTTCTGAGTAATAGTTTTAGGCTGACTAAATTTGGAGGATAAGCTTGAAAATAATCTTAGAATAAAGAAAAACTCCAGTTTTTTTTTTTTTTTTTAAGAGTGGCAGACAGTCTCTAAGCATACAGGTCATTCCTAGCTCTTATTAGGGAGACACATGTGTGCTAAGTCACTTGAGTTGTGTCCGACTCTGTGTGACCCACTGACTATAGCCTGCCAGGCTCCTCTGTCCATGGAATTCTCCAGGAATGAATACTGCAGTGGGTTGCCATGCCCTTCTCCAGGGGATCTTCCCGACCCAGGGACTGAATTCATGTCTGTCTCCTGTCAATAAAGGACAGAAATGGTATGCACCTAACAGAAGCAGAAGATATTAAGAAGAGGTGCAAGAATACACAGAACTATACAAAAAAGATCTTTATGACCCAGATAACAAAAATGGTGTGATTACTAACCTAGAGCCAGACATCCTGGAGTCCAAAGTTAAGGATGCATCACTACGAACAAAGCTAGTGGAGGTGATGGAGTTCCAGCTGAACTATTTCAAATCCTGAAAGATGATGCTGTGAAAGTGCTGCACTCAATAGGCCACCAGATTTGGAAAACTCAGCAGTGGCCACAGGACTGGAAAAGGTCAGTTTTCATTCCAATCCCAAAGAACGGCAATGCCAAAGCATGTTTAGACTACTGCACAATTGTACTCATCTCACACGCTAGCAAAATATCGCTCAAAATTCTCCAAGCTAGGCTTCAACAGTACATGAATCGAGAACTTCCAGATCTTCAAACTGGATTTAGAAAAGGCAGAGGAACCAGAGATCAAATAGCCAACATCCTCTGAAAAAGCAAGAGAATTCCAAAAAAAGATCTGCTTCATTGACTATGCTAAAGCCTTTGACTGTGTGGATCAAAACAAAGTGTGGAAAGTTCTTAAAGAGATGGGAATACCAAACCACCTAACCTGACTCCTGAGAAATCTATATGCAGGTCAGGAAGCAACAGTTAAAACCAATCATGGAACAATGGACTGGTTCCAAATTGCTAAAGGAGTACATCAAGCCTGTATATTGTCACCCTGCTTATTTAACTTATATGCAGAGTACATCATGAGAAATACTGGGCTGGGTGAAGCACAAGCTGGAATCAAGATTGCTGGGAGAAATATCAATAACCTCAGATATGCAGATGACACCACACTTATGGCAGAAAGTGAAGAGGAACTGAAGAGCCTCTTAACGAAAGTGAAAGAGGAGAGCAAAAAGGCTGGCTTAAAACTCAACATTCAAAAAACTAAGTTCATGGCATCCAGTCCCATCACTTCATGGCAAACAGAAGGGGAAACAATGGAAACAGTGACAGACTTTATTTTCCTGGGCTCCAAAATCACAACCAAGAAATTCAAAGATGTTTACTCCTTGGAAGAAAAGCTATGACAAACCTAGATAGCATATTAAAAAGCAGAGACAGTATTTTGCCAGCAAAGGTCTGTCTAGTCAAAGCTATGGCTTTTCCAGTAGTCATGTATGGATGTGAGAGTTGGACAATAAAGAAAGCTTAGCACCGAAGAACTGATGCTTTTGAACTGTGGTGCTGGAGAAGACTCTTGAGAGTCCCTTGGACTGCAAGGAGATCAACCCAGTCAATCCTAAAGGAAATCCATCCTGAATATTCATTAGAAGGACTGGTGCTGAAGCTGAAGCGCCAATACTTTGGCCACCTGATGCAAAGAACTGACTCATTGGAAAAGACTCCGCTGGGAAAGACTAAAGGCGGGAGAAGGGGATGACAGAGGATGAGATGGCTTGATGGCATCACTGACTCGATGGACATGAGTTTGAGCAAGCTCTGAGAGTTGGTGATGGACAGGGAAGCCTGGTGTGCTGCAGTCTTATGCGGTCGCACAGAGTTGGACATGACTGAGTGACTGAACTGAACTGCACTGTCTCCTGCATTGGCAGGAGACACAGATAACAATAGAGTATCACTCCTGAACAGAATTACAGGAGGTTACTAGAAAATTAGACGAAATAAGCTCCACTAAAAGAGTTGAGCAGAGTCTATTTGAAAGGTCATGACTTTGCTCAAAAATGCAACTTTAGTTCATGGGTGAAAATAATGCTCCCTCATTTTAGATGCATAAAGGAAAAAGCCTGTATGTGTATGCTTATTTGCCTGTGGATCACATCTTTCTTGGGGTACTGGGTCAAAACATAAATAAGGACTCAATATTTTCTTATTCTCAAACACCCACAGGGAACGGGAGGGGACAGTTATATAGGCCTTTCTACATGGATATAATCATACTCTACTGAAAATAGAGGGAGCACTCCCAAAGACTGGTTGGGGACAGGAAGAACCCAAATCCTGGCTCATCTTCTTAAGAGGCCATTTTGAAGATCAAGATTGTGGGTTCTGACCAGTCATGAGAATTTGAGAATTATATTCACTATATCAAAAAGCCCAGTGAGAAACGTAGACTTACTGGCAATTGAGTTGTACAAGTGAACTAAAGGCCTTATGTTGTTTTTATTTTTTGAGGGAATTATAGCAAATCAGTGCAAAATTATAGGCCATGTCACAATTATCTTGAAATGATTAGCATGGTACAGGTTTTGGATGAAAAAAAAAAACAAATTGATTAAATTAATATATACTGCTTAGTTAAGAGGCAAAATCTTTCAGAATCACAAGGTCCCTGGGGACAAAAGCAACTGTTGTTTTAAAGGACAGAGAACCACTTACTCATTTCAGCCTCTTCATTTCACAGCTAGGTAGCTAACTGAGGCTTAGAGAAGTAAAGCATTCTGCCAGAGTTTCTACATGAGGGAGCCAGGTCTAAGAGATGAATTCTTCCCACTCTTGTGCTTCCTTCCTCTGAGATGTTCCTAAGTTTTAGCTTTCCTTCCACTATCAAGTACACTCTAATATATTAGTTACTATTAATTTTGATAATTTCTGTGGTTTAAATTTTGGGAAACATGCCAAGCAGCTATCACAAAAAAATCTTAGATAACAGTCATAATAAAAAACATGGGGATAAAAGACAGTATTTGAGCTTGATAACTTTTCACTAGGCAAATTCTAAGGTATTCAAAACACCAGTAGGAACTTGTTGGATATGTTTTTTAAAGATGACAGATCACCTCTCTGTATCAATGATGTCTACATGGTTATCCCTAGCCCCAGTTTCCCTTCCATCCGAGAGCCAGATGTGCCCTCTAAGTTAGGGGGCTGGGTAATCAGACAAATCCAAATGGACGGGCACTCTGCAAACAACCATGATCAGTGGTCTGGAAGACTAGCGAACCTCTCGAGAATGAGGGAAACATAAAAGTCGTGATGATTAATTACAATATATGCTACTTGGTTGGATATGAGATTAAAACAAAGAAAAACAAAAGAAAAGTAGCAATTAAAAACAAAATAGCTATCAAGGCCATTAATGGGATAATGGGGAAATCTGAATATGGACTGTGTATTTAAGATAATGCTGTTGTATCATTCATTGTGAAACGTCCTGAATGTGTGACAGTTGTCCTGTGGTTATGTAGGAAGATGTCCTTGTTTATAGAAGGTGCTTAGCAGCGTAGAGAGGGTGACATGATATATGCACCTAACTCTCAGAGAGAGAGAGAAAACAGAGGGAAGGAGGGGAGTGGGCCTGTGCCTGAGTGGGCAGAATGCAGGACAGGCTGTGTCATTCATAAACATGCCAAGGGGTGAAAGGTATGTGTATTCAAGGTACTAATTCTTGCAACTTTGCTGTAGGTTTGCCATTTTTCAAAATGAAATGCTGGGGAAGACCTCTGAGTGCCAGGAAGTAATCTGTGTCTGTGCAGAGCTGGAAAGATGGGAGCCCCGAAAGCCAAGCTGCTTTGTATACTGCACGGCTGCAAAAGGTCTCTGTGTTTTTAAGATCCGACAATGTGCCGTCAACCAAAGGAAAGAGGACAAGTCAGGGTGTCTGAAATATTTATGGGTTAAATTTCTTCCAGTGGGACATTTTGGCACTTACATGATTTTTAATTAAGAAGGTAAACACCCTAACATTTACTTAAAAAAAAACAAACACTTAGTATAAACTAGTTACACATTTGGTAACAGTATAAATATTTTGGGAATTGAAAAAGTCAGTAAAAGGTAAAATCATCCTGATTTTAATGTTCATGTACATGTGTTCACTGGTTACTGCTTTGCATTTAATTTAAGACGGCCTTTTTAATAAGCAGAAAATGTGCATTTTTATATTGTTTAAATTTTAATATGGATTTTTGTTCAAAACAACACAGACATTCAGGCTACTTGTAAATGATACAAGATTTTTTGCTAATGAGGCATTATGTAGAACATATGCAAAAATCACAACTCAGTCTTCCAAAATAGACCACAATAACAGGAAAAAACATGATTTTAATAAAAAAGAGCAGTACTGGGCTTTTACTTCAAAGCAATTAAGGGCTTTGGATAACCAAAAGTTTATGTCAAGCTGATGCCAAACCAAACTGGTCTATTAAACACATACTACGAAGAGTTTCTGTAATATTCTATGAAAAGGCTCTTTGCCATAAATATCAGGCACCACACTCTGAAGATTACAACTACTTTAGGTTCATGTTTGAGAACAAGGAGTCCAACATTCAGATCAGACTTCTAGAATTTCAAATCTGAAATAGTGTACCCGTGAAAGAGAAGTTTAAATATGTTTTCCATTTTGTGATTTTTCTCTACAGTAAATTATACCAAGTCTTATATTCTCCCCAACATTTTTCAACAGTTTTCCATTAGTCTCAAAAAAATTGCTGTTACACATAAAATTCTGAGCTATGTGTAAACATATAAGAAAAAAAAAAAGACTTGAAGGCCCTTATTTGAAGTCATTTCTTCAGTTTTCAACAGCTGTATCTCAAGAAGCAATATGTTATTCATAGGTACCCTTCCTTCTAAGCAAATAACCAGTAATTTTCAATTTATAAAATCTGTGAGGTAGGGTGTAAGTTGCTTGCTTTCTTTGGTCTCTGCAACAAAAGTTTCTCTAACTGTAATATTTTCTCTATCCTTCACATTAAGTGACAAAAAATCAGGGTGAATAATACAATCCCCTAAAGAAAGCCTTAGTTTACTTTGTAAGGAAAACTTTTCTCTGTGTATATGCTGATGTCTCCTGCCAACAACGCGTATACTGGAAAATATGCAGACCTGTCTGTTACTCTAGTTCTGCTGTTATCTAGTCCTAGGACTGAAAAACTCTTGGATTTCCCTTTCAATTAACACTAAACACTAGTTCTCAGATGATCATATCCCTTTGGAAGGGGGAACGGCCAACATAGGGTCAATCTTACCCTTTGGGAAGTTAAGAAATACAAGACATTGGGATTTCCTGGTGACTCAGAGGTAAAGAATCCGCCTGCAATGCAGGAGACATGGGTTCAATCCCTGGTTTGGGAAGATCCCTTGGAGAAGGAAATGGCTATCCACTCCAATATTCTTGCCTGGAGAACTCCATGGATAGAGGAGCCTGGTGGGCTATAGTCCATGGGGTTGCAAACATGACTTAGTGACTGAGCAGGCATGCAACTGAGAAAGTAGTTTGATAACCTTGCGTTCAGCTGTTGAGGAATGGCTCCAAGCTTGGGCTTGGACTAATGCAGTTTTTATATTCAGATAATATTTAAATACAGTTGTTGGCAATTCATTAAAATCACCATATTCAGTGTTGGGGGTCTTTAGCACTGTTCTTCACAAGGAACTATTTCTTGGTTTTCCAAGAAGGCTAAGTTTTTTCTTAGGGGGAACATGGGTAATTCCCAGGTATTTAAAACCCTGGTTCAAGGCCAGGGTTCAAATCACATTCCCTAATACAAATATAATTCTCAAAAATATTCATTTTTTTTTTTTTGCTCTGCACTTAGAAGGGTATAGAAATGTTAACATATAGAATTTCATTACATAATTTTACACATAACTTTTTAGGAATAGAAATTAGTAGAGATAATATTAATCTCTTAAATCTCTGCAATAAAAGGTTCACTTTATTTTTTTAAAAAACAAATCTATTATGTATCTTAGCTTTTTCAAATATTACCATGTGAGGTTAGTTTGTGAAAAGAGAATTAAACTCTGATTCTGAAATGAAAAAGTGGAAAATCACGCTTGGTTTTTCAAGAACCTAGTCACATAAGCATGATATCACTTGGTAAGGGGAAAACTAAACAGAGAATCTAGGACTGGTTTAAAAAAAACATAGAGAAATAGAAGAAACAAAAAAGATCTAATAGTCATATGCAATGTGTAGACCTCATTTGGATTCTCACTCAAACAAAGAGCAAGAAGTCACCTTCAGAGAGGCTGGAATATAAAATAGTTATTAGATGGTGTCAAGGAATTGCTGTTGATTTTGTTAGGTGTGATAATGGCATGGTGATTACGTTTAAAATTCCTTATCAGATAGAGCAAATATACTAAAGTATATACAGGCGTGAGGACATGATATTTGATACAGGCTAATTAATTAAAGAACATGAAGGTGGAGGAAAGATGAAGCAAGACAGGTTAACATGCTGATAACTGTTAAAGCTGAATGATGAGCATATGAGATTTCAACATATTACTCTTTCTGCCTTTGGATATGCTTGTTCCAAACAAAAAAGAAAATGGCCAAAAGGAAGAAAATAATTCAAGAAAGAATACAGTAAAAAGGTAAAGTCTTATTGGAAGAACAGCATGGAAGCACAAAAATGAGAAGAGGTATTAGAAAGCAACAAATGACAAAAGAGGATGGGAAAGAAAACACTACATAATATCCAACATCACGAATGAAGAGGCAGGACTTCCCCGGTGGTCCACTGGTTAAGAATCCACCCGCAGGTGCAGGGGACACGGGTTTGATCCCTGGTCTGGGAAGATTCCATGGGCAACTAAGTCCGTTTGCTGAACAACTGAAGCCTACACACCCTAGAGCCAGTGGCAACAAGAGAAGCCACTGCAGTGAGAAGCCCACACACCACAGCAACAAACACCCAGTGTAGCCATAAATAAATACTTGTTAAAAAAAAAAAATGCAGGGGCAGCAAGGAGACTACTGAAGGGCCCCAATGTCACCATAATGATCAGCATAATTCAATGCAAACTCTGAATGTAAGGAGAGGTAACATCTTTATGGGATGGAGAAAACAGGTACTGCACTATAGAATTTACTACCTTTCACGGGTGGGAAAGAAGCTTGAACAAGGTTGGGCTTATTCACAAGGTATGCTAACAGCTGAGTCCTTGTCACACATATTTTTCTTGGGAGGTACAATCAAATGGTCTCGGAGCTTCCTATGGGTTTGGTAAACGAGCAAAGGAAAAAAGGACGAGGCAGAGTAGGTTAGGGAAAAATGCCATTACACTTGAGCTGTTGATAACAGTAGGTCTGGAGCAGGCTTATATGAAGAATGCTAAGTAACAACATGAGTTTTTAAATAGACTGGACTTATCCTTCTACGGCACATGATAAAATATTTTAAACTAATTTTGACCTTATCAAAGTGCTATTTCTATTTTAACATACCTTTGATCTGTAGCCTGCTGTTCTCGAATCTGAAGAAGAGATAACTCAATTTCATTTTCTTTTCTCCTCAACTGAGTTTTCAGGATCTCCGCCAAGTGCTCTAACTCTTCTATCTGGCCTCTCTGTGACTCAATAACATTTTCTCTGAAATAAAGAATCTTTACAAGAATTTGTAGTTTGAGGCAAAATCTGCAGGATTTAAGATCAGTACAAAGAAAGTGCTTCATAGTAAAGGGTAAGCAAAAGTTAAACATTTTAGCTTAACTGTTTCTGAACATAGTGAAATAGTAGCAGATTAAATCTGATGATCTGGGAGGACATATGGAAGAATTCAAGGGCTTCCCTGGTGGCTCAGCAGTAAAGAATCTGTCTGCCAATGCAGGAGACGAGGGTTCGATCCCTGGTTCAGAAAGATCCCCTGGAGTAGAAAATGGCAACCCACTCCAGTATTCTTGCCTGGGAAATCCCAAGGGCAGAGGAAGCTGGTGGGCTACAGTTCAGTGAGTAACAAAGAGTTTGACATGACTTAGCGACTAAACAGCAACAACAAAATGAAAGAATTCAAGGTACTGCTTTATATTAGATAATGTCTTAGGCAATGGGTTAAAGTGCAGTTTAATTCAACATAGTATTTATTGGTTACTTACTATACACTCTGTGATCTGGTCATCTTAAGATAATTTATGCACCTTTGTTCTTTTATATGCACACTTGCCTATACCACCCAAATTAATGCTTCATAGAGAGAAGGCAAGAAATTTGCAAAACATAACTTAGTGGTCTTTGGTTTATATTTTCTCTCTACCAGGTCTGGCAGCATCCCAGTGTACTGAGCCTCAGCACTGGTTTGAACCCTGGCTTTTCTGCTAACAGGTAACAAGGTTAGGCTAGTCTTTTAGTTTTATTGACTCACAGGCAATCATTACTGTAATTGGTATTTAAAATATTCAAAAGAAAAAAAATTAAGCCCATATTATTCTTAAGCAGCTTTCTAAAATATGATATTCTTTGTCTCATATTTTCTCTCCTCATTGAGAATTGTGACTTTTTGATGATCCAGGTGAAGACCTGTACTGTAGATAAGGTAGATTCTTATCTTTATTTGTGTGACTTACAGACACTGAGATTACCATGAGGCTTTCATTAACAGAAAAGTAAGCTAAATGTGGCAGAAGTAACTTTTTTGAAACCATAGTATGATGAAGAATGAAGTACCGTAGAATCACAGTGAAACAAAATCTGAAATCCATATGTATTTGATAGCTTCAAACTTTTAAGCCACTCCCTCCAATTCTTTTTTTAAACCACAGAAAGGCTAATTAATTCATGATCTAAAAAAAAAAGAAAAAAAAACTACCTGTAATTCTTCTGAGAATGAAAATGTTGCCTCTAAAGCTTATACTATTCTAAATGACTGGCCTTTATGCCATTCCTTTGAGGGGGAAATTATAATAAAGAGAACTATTCTCTCTATATATGCTTCCATTGATGCAGTTGGTTAAGATATTCATTTTCCTCATTGTACTGCAAGCATGCTATGAAATACCTGCTCTTGACTCACATATCTAGCTGGAGGAAATTTTTTGTATATAAACCAATTTTGTTTAAGAAAAAGGAGAGGGAGGGATCAAAAGAGACATGATCAATATACAGTGGTCTAAAGTGATCACATAAAGCATACATACAAATTTCTTATTTCTCCTCTGGCTTCTTTGAGTAAACTGTTGCCATATTTTGTAGGCATGGGTTGCACAGTTTCTCCTACATCTGTATCTTGGAATTTAATACCTAAAAATAAATTAATAGGATCATACAAGTGAAGTTAGAAAAGAAGGACCCTTGATTTGCTATCGTAAGGAAATCTGTAATATAAGCAAGTCTCTTCCATACTGAGAGATGCGGGCTCACAGTACAGAGAATTAGACATACATTGCCAAAGGAACTGTTAGATCTCAGCTACCATCTGGCATTAAACAAAGCACAGCACCAAGTACTGCTCATTTAACAAATTCTACTATGTAAACCAAATTACCCAGAAATACTTTTATTCAACTTACATCTAGAACTTCTGAAGTAAATTCTGAAAGAACCAAAGTTTTAAATTTAGGTCTTTACAATATAACCTGAGGTATGAAGGAAAAAGTTTTCAAAACCATGATTTATTAATTTATTTTTTTAGTATTTTTGGTAAAGGTTTTTTTATTTCTAAATTACTCATTCACACCATTTGACTTTACGTTCTGAACCTTACCCTTATTTGTGTGACTCGTAGATACTGTGAACATAAGTAAAAATGTTTCCCCTATTTTGATTTATTTTACCTTAATAAGAAAATCCATATTTCAACAAAGGTAAGTTGAGATCATTAATAAGATTCCAAATAAAACATTTTGTTGCTGCACTTACATACAATTTTGCTTATAAAAATAATTATATGTAATTTTTATAAACCTAATCCCATTGTTAAAAAAAAGAGACATTCTTTTAATTATAAAAGTTACTTCACACTTATACAATAATTAAATGATTAGCTTTTGGTAAATAAAGTAAGTGAATACAAAGAAAATTTTAGTCTATATGAGTAACATTTTCAAGTCTCTTCTGTTCTTCTGTTCTCTTCTGCTCTGTGGCTCTTCCCTAAGGAGACACTTCTATCAAACAATTTAGACAGCAATTCATAGCACTAATACCTTGTCATGCTAACCTAATATTTGGGCACTGTCTTTATTTAGTACAAATAGACCATAGGGATCATCTTTCCCAAGTCACAGGTGACAAAACTAAGGTTCAGAGAGGATAAATGACTATTTAAAGGTAAAAAAATCATGGGAGACCTACCATCTCCTGACCTTTCTTCTAATCTGGTATTATCACTCCATTTTACAGATGGGGAAAATGAGGCTCTGGGAAGTCAAGTGCTATCTTGATGTAAACAGCTAATTAGCAGACGAATGTATTTTTGATTTATAATTCATTATGATTACTCTGATTATATTCAAAGCCTATTGCCAACTTCACATAGGTCGGAGTAGCCAAGCCCTTTCATCCTGCAGCTGCCTCCTGCCTGCATGGAGGCCTTATTGACTTCAAAGGAACCCTGTCTAGGGAACAGATAGTGTTAACATTTTGGCTTGCAGAAAAAAAATAGGACAAATTTTTCTCTTTTTCTGTTCAGATGGTGTTTTTTATTCCCTCGATGAATTGAAATGAAAGTTTTACATGATTTTTTATTTCCCTAAAAATGTTTGGTCTTTATGTGAAGTACATTCCAAACAAAGATGAATTAGAACTAAAATTCTATTTCCTTCCCTGGTAGTTGTAATGAAAAAAAATTAACTTTTTGCTTTTTGCTTTTTTATTGACTTTTTGCTTCATTAAAAATAAAGTTTGTGGGTGGAGAGAGCAATTTTTATTAGAAATACGTACGTTCTGTGTATATTACTGAGTCTTCTATATGCAATTGAATTGCACTGTAAGCTGGGTAGGTTTTAGGTGATTCATTTTCAACATAAGGAGAGTGATTGACCAATGATGATTTTTTGGAGTTGGAAGACTTTTACGGTCACTTGTTTACATCCTTTTATTCCACATGCAAAGAAAACTCGAGTTCAGAATCACTAGAAGACCTGCCCAAGGTCACCAAGGACACAACTTTTTAAACCCCTAGTTATGTGCACATTCCATGGTCAAGCTGCCTCTCATGTTGAGAAAAATTTAAATTCTGTAAAATTTATGGAAGGCCTTTGGACAAAGAACTTAAGTGTGATCATTCAGAACAACAGTGTGACTATATAAGCAAACTAGTGGTTTCTCCATTTGCCTGAATCAATGCGATTTTCATCACTGACTATAAAAACCAACTAAAACTCAACTAAACCTGTATTTTACGTAATTTTGTATGAGCTTCTTTTCCCTGTTAGGATGAATACTTATGTTCAATGTTTTACTAGACATATTTGAGCATGATCTAGTGATTCTTATATAAAATGACCTTCATGTTAATGTGATTTTATAAAAAAATCAGAAAAACGATTTTTTCTCTTTTGAAAGATGCTTAAAAACATGAATAATGTAGAAATAAAACTGTGTGTGTGTGTATGTATGTATGTATGTATGTGAGTGTAAAACAACCTATTAATTTAAATTTAGGATTTAATGTAAGCTTTAGTTTACCTTTCCTGGGGCATTCCTGTAAGCCTGCATTTTCATTCATTCTTCTACGCCCGGTGTTAACACGAGACTGCACATAACTGTACGGAGTGTGCCTGTGACTCTGGATCTGAAGTTGCTGCTTGGTTGAAATTAGTCTGCTTTTGAGAACTTCATTTTGTCTTTCAAGCTCATGAACTTTCTCTTGCAGCTGCTCAATCATTTCTTCCATTTCCACATCTCTTCCCAACCGCTTGGGGCCGCCACCAACCTGTTCATATCTTTTCTTGTCATTAACTAGCCGTATTAACTTGGTGGCCATTCTAGGGAAATAATAAAAAGATGAAAAGGAATGTGAGAAGTCAGCATAAAATGCATTCTGTTGAAAGGAACATAATCACTGTGAAGACTTCAGTGCAGAACCTGAATAATAAATTTCAGGTTTTGATGTAACTATTACTGCCTGTGAAGAATCCTTTGATGATAATTGAAACCACTGGGCAACAATCTGCTTTATAGCACTGACAAATAACAGTTTCCTAAGGCTTATCATTTAAGGTTAGTAAAGAGAGGACACATATTTACTCCATATGTTCCTCAAATGCAATTTTTAACGCATGACCTTATGTAGGAATGCTGTATGCACTTAAATGTAGCTACAGATTGTGGATGTGGTGGGTTATATCTGCAAGCCACAGTGAGTTAAAACTTTTCAAAAGTGTATTAAGACTATGCAGCATTTAGGTGATATACTGTTTTCAGTTTCTCTGGGATTAAGATATATTACAAATGTAAAAATGTTAGAATGCATAGATACATATTAAAAGTCCAATGAGAAATTAAAAAGAAACCCAAATGCACCATTAAATGTTGCTCAGTGCTCCAGCAACATGCCTGTTTAACGGTAGAAAATAATTAGACACACAAAAAAATATTATTTCAATGTTGCTTTTAAATTTAGACATACACTGTGCTTTTGACATCTCAGGAGTTTATACCTTTGATTCTTTTAAGTTTTGATAAAAACTGGTTAGACAGAACAAAAGACAGAAAGGGCACATGGGGGTGATGTAATATACACGTACAGAAAACATGCTTGACAGTGAATGGAAAAATCTTGGCAGTACAAGAAAGAAAAGGTGGCTTTGATGAGAGACACAAGTTCAAGACTTTACAAAATTGGTCGCACATCTTCAATAGCTGATTCTAGTTTATAGTGAATCTATTTTTATAAAGACCCAGACAGGAGATTGAAAATAAAAACACACTTCATTTTTCTTTAAACGGAGTTTTGCTTTATTTTAGCCTGGTTATGGACAGAAGCTTTTACTTAAGAGAACAAAAGTGAAATAAAAAAAAACCCCTTAATAGCTTTGGGATGTCATAGTACAACCTTTTGTTGCCCTGAGCGGAGTGCTCTGTAAAGCGGTAGTAATACATGTCTATCTACACTTCTGGCTACTCGGCCTACAGCAGGTGGCATGGGGGAGAGCTATGCATAACATAATCAGTTAAGATTGTTTTCTCTTTCCCTTGAGGCACATCCATTAAACATGCTTTATAAGGGATATAGAATAATAAAAACCAAGATCCAAGAGTACCACAAACACCCTAGTAAAATAATCAATGGATTAGTTCCTTTTCCACCTAATCCTGAGAAGGATATATCATTGGGAAGTTTGGGCAGGTATTGCAACCCAACAGAGCCATGCGTGCTAGCCAGCCCTCTCGGACCCTTAGCCCCACCAAATGCAGCTGCCATAGAGAGATGGTGGCCACTTAAATGAGACGCCAACCTAAATACCTGAATCTTCTGTTACACAAAGACTTTCACACAGAGATAGCGATTACATTCAAAAGAAAGAAATAGATTTAATGTGAAAAAGCAGTCAACATCTAGAGAAAAGTAAACAACTTGTTTTTAAGGCAAGAGGTGTACACCCATAGAGAGGCTTACAATTCCTCCAAAGATACTGAAGGAAGCTTTGCCAAGAAAGAAAAGATTGCCTCTCTTTGTCCAGCGATAGCAACAATATTCATTTGATTATTTTCTATTAATGAAATAAGTGATCAGGTAAAGTTTGAGTACTTCTTTAGAAAGGTAGTTTTTCAAATCTACATTTATTCTAAAGTAAGTGAATCTAACTATATGTTAAGGATAAAGTTCTATACATGTATCTACGTAGTGTCAGTGGTGTGAGATCGAGAAGGAAATTAGAACTTTGGGTTATAATGGTCATTGGATCAATATTCTCAGAGCTGAGTAAAATAAAATCCCTGGGGGTTCAGTGGCTTGAACATGCCACAGGCGAGTGGCAGAGAGATAAAAGAACAGATGCACACAACTTGACTCCTAGCACAGTGTTTTTTCCATTAAACTACCTACCTCATTATTAAGTTGTTTTCTACTTTCTAGCTAGGACAAATTACTAACGAGGTCAAGGTTGTGAATTTAATTATTTTACTGACCAATTAGGTTTACAAAGAAAATTAATGTTAAGCAGTCACAGACTAAATGCCTCATTTAGATGGGGTGATGGCTATGTTACTGCTCAAGAAAACAATCAGGCAAGTGAGTCACATGTCTTGCAAAAAGCCATCATCATGACTCAAAAATCAACTCAAAGTAAAAGCTCTGCACAAAGCAGGTCAGTGGGTCATTAAAACAAAGTCCACAGAGTAGAAACTGACTAGAAGTCAGTTCAGAGGCTAAGTTCCTCTAGAGGCTAAGTTCCAAGCAGAAAAAAATAAAGTCTATCTTCCTTCTTTGATCACTGTCTCACCTTTCCATTGGATCTAGAACATGAATACAGATCTGTCCATGCTCACACATGAGAATGAACTTTAAGTCACACATTCAGAAAACAGCAAGTGTTCCTGAACAAGAAAGAATGAAAGATATCTATTCTTAAGAAATAATCCCTGCAGAAATTGTGCATACAAAAGTGACAGTTTCTTCAGAAATAGTAGACTCTTTGAAATAAATATAGATTCTAGATTAATCCAAGCAAAGTAAAATATGTTCCAGATAGTGATGTCTTTCCTTAGTAAACCCCAAATCTTAAAGGTACATGCATTCTAACAAGTTAGAATAGCTAATTACTTTTATAAACTTTCATTTCAAATCAGGATGTTTAGAGAACAGATGTTTTGGTCATTTGCTTATTAAGTTGTAAATATTAAAACAAAAGTTACTTAGAGATATGATACATTCATGGCACTCATAGCTATTAGCTCTTTCTTTCAAATGGTAATTTCAGACATAATAAAAACTCATAATCTTTTTGGTTTATTATACTAGTTTGTAAGATTTTCCATTTTAAAAATTGTATTTATTTACAAACTGGCTTGCTCCAAAAAAGATTCAAGGTGGGGTTTTCAATTAAGTTTATAGAAAAGCATATCCTCCAAACTTCACAGAGTCAGGAAAAAAGAAAAGCTAAAAGCTTTTATCATAACCTTTTAATTTTATCCTCTTGCTTGCGGGCATGCTGTTTAAGTAAAATGTTCTCATCATGCAAACGCAAGAATCTGTCTTCCAGTTCCTCACGACTGATACGTGACACTGCTTGGCGAGATTTCATTGTCCGTGTTGTTGAAGTTTCTGCAAAAACGCCAAGGTAATTAATAATAGGATTACTTAAAAGAGCCTCTAAAAACAATAACTGTTGATAGCAAAAATAATCTCTGATGCTTTAGAAAATGTTATAGCATTGTTCATGTCACTGATTGGACCTAAGAACAAAAATCTTTGCTATTAATACTTTATATGCAATATTAAGGATTTAAGTAATAATAGTTTCCATTCAAAAATGTATTCAAATAACCGTCTTTAAGAACATAAGACGGAACTCTGATTCAATAAAGACTTTTCAATTTGTATGCTGAATGTTGGAAAAAACTAAACTAAAGGGTATCTGGAAGTATTTCTTTCTTTGCAAAGGTAAGAGTTATAACAAAAACAATATGATTAAGATATTTTTCTGAGCTATGGGTGTTGAGTTATAGAAAATAAACCATAAAATCTGCAAAACCAAACAAACAAAAACCTTCACAAATCATTTATAAGCTATCACATATTTTAAAAGAACTTTTATACCTTTTAGCAGGTGTGTATGATATTTCTTTTACATATGCTTAAATTTGATATTTTCCTGTGAAGCTGGTCAATTTTCAACAGTCCTCCACGAGAAACAAAGAACAAATGGACAAAGATTAAAGCCCTATGAGGAGGTTACTGAGGGCAAGAATTGAACTTAGGTATCAAATACTAAAAAACAGCCTTGCACGCTTAAAATTTCTTTGTATTTGAATCCCCGATATTCCACTAAAGATCTAAAGCAAAGCTGATACAGTCTTTTTACTTTAACAATAAAAGCTGTACAAATTTGTTTTTTTCAATGAGTACTATTTTGACCACCTTTCTTTAGTGCTTCAAGGTGGCTACCTGTAACACTTTAACAAGCCTGTAAAGAAGACTTAGTGGAATCTATTTTGCATCCTAGGCTTCTCAGTGACAAATGCTGTGGCATAATCGCATGGCTGACATACTCTACACGCAAACACAAACACAGCTCTACCCTCTAAATTGTTCCTTAAAGCAGTATTTCTCTTTTTCAATTTGAAAGTGCTTTTTAGCTCCATAGCGACCACTAAGTGATAAAAGGACAAAGAAAACCTTTAATGTGTATTAATTTGATAAAACAAAGTCAATATCGCTTGGATAAACAAACCATTTTGAGATACTCTACTTGAAAGGCAAAATTTTTTAAATATGGCATTTCCTCCCATATAAAACTTAAGCATAAAGAAACATTTTAATGGTGAATGTGATTTAAACCAGGCAATTCAGTGTGGAGGCTTGGTACTCTCTGTGCAGTTTCTACTGATGTGTGGAATTTTAAGAAGATGATTTATAACAATTCTTTATCAGAACAGAGGGGGATTTTACATTTTCTATGAGCTGTTGATAATTGATGCATGCAGTAAAATACCATATGCTGTTCTAAATTCTCCATCTTCTTGTTTAGTCCAATCAAGAGCTATATAGTTCCTTAAATGGCTTTGTTTGTATGAATATCATAAATACTTTAAAAGTAAAGAAGTTACTGATCAAAGTTCATAACTGTAATATGTAACAGCTGGCCATACCTTGCAACCCTTCCATGCCAAAGAGATTTAGACCTATATCTTTCACAGGCAGGTCTCCTGCAGTCTCATCAGTTGGACCAGACATTGCCTATCTGTGGAGAAAAGAAAATTCAAATAAAATCTTTCCAAGTTGTAACATTAACTATGCAATGGAATGAACCAAATAAAATGAATAAGGCACTAGAACTTTAATGGACATCTTATTGCCCACATGTGCTGCTTGAAGAAGATGAAAGCTTCTATTTTAAAAGTAATACTACATTCAATCATGGAGCCAGTGTGCCTTTCAACAGTATATTTCCTATAGTTTGCTGAGGAAATGAGGTAAGATTATCATTCTTCCTTCTCTCTTCTTCTTCCTCCTCTGTTTGGGAAAAAAAACAAAACATAACCTTCCCCAAATTTAAGAAAGACCTCCTCTCCATCCTCCATCCCTTTCTCTGCTCCCCAAAAGAAAGCAGGTATCAAAACACTTTAGTCAGGAACTTAATTCAAATGGTTGGTCTCTTACTTACTGGCTGGTCAAGTCACTAATCATGTGGAGAAAGCAATTTAATCTTAAAAGAGGAGAAAGCAACACCTATTCTCACAGAGTTATGTTTAGGTACATGAGATGGTAAATTAAAGGCATTTAACACATTTACATGAGATGGTAAATTAAAGGCATTTAACACATTTGCCTTAATGTCACTTGAATACTAATCTTCAGCTTGATGCACAAAGGAGTTGGTAGTTTGCTGAGAAAGAGGTTTCATAAATTCACCAGCTGGATTTGTTTTTGTTGTGTCTTTTGTTGCCATGAAGCCTAGGTCCCAGGGCTTCCTACATCCACGTACATGCTGTCTAGCTAATTCTGGCATTTTTACAGCTTCTGTTCTTTACAGAGATGCATCATAGTAACTTAGTTTTATATGTGGATGTGAGTCGTTCACACAATGTTTAGTAAAGCAAAGAACCAGTAAAGATGGCCTAAGGCAGAGGTTCCCAATCTCTAGCACATTGGTCCTAGAATACAGTCTGAGAGAATAGAGCGATTTGTCTCATTCACCTCTTATTCTCAAAGGCTGGGACAGAGCTGGGCACATAGCTGGCATTCATTAAATAGTTGTTGAATGAATGAATGGAGTCCCTGCGGCTTCAGGATCTCGGGTCAGAGGTGGTTTCCAAAATCTTGTATGCATTATGTGTGTACGCATTATCTTTTAGAGACAGGGTTAATAACTTTTATTATAACTTATCAACGTTGCAGACCATTGAGTTTTTACTATGACGTAAACAACTAAAGACATATGCCTGGGAGATCATCTACTTCTTTTGGAAACACTCCTATAGGAGAGGACAATTTAGGAACCAAATTATCAAGAAGTTTAAACACAGGACAACTATGAAAATGATAACTTTTCCACAGTAGAATTATGGTGGCTTTTATAATAATAACAATAATGAAGGTGATGGTGTTAACATTAATTGAATGCTTAGTAAGATGTGCCAGGCACTCTTGAGGTTGTTACTCAAATGTGTCCTACTTTACAAATGAAGAAACCAAGACACAGCTTAGGGAACTTGCCCAAGGTCACACATCTATGAAGTATCTGTTTGGCCCTAATTTTGATGGTCAAAACTGGGAAGCAGGCAGGTGGTGTTACTGGCATCTAGAGGTCAGAATTGATGGTAAATATCGCAGAGGTCCCCAACCTTTTTTGGCACCAGGGACCGGTTTCATGGAAAACAATTTTTCCACGGACCAGGGTGGGAAGGATAGTTTCAGGATGATTCAAATGTGTTACACTTACTCTGCACTTTATATTTCTATTATTATTGCATCAGATCCACCTCAGATCATCAGGCACTGGATCCTACTATAGTGTACAGGAACCACAAAAAAGAATGATCTGGCCCCAAATGTTAATAATGCCAAGGTTGAGAAATAAAGCATGATGTTGCAATGCCTCCCCAATCGTTTCAATCATTCCTGGTTCACTATGTGCCACTCACTGTTCTCTAGATTCTTCAAATCCATGGTACCCTTGCCTTGCTCTAGGTCTTTGCACTAGCTGGCTCCTCATTCTTTGGCGCTCAGCTCAAACATCATTTTTTTCTGAGAAGCTTTCCCTCAGCATCCTATGCTACTGTACTCTTCCTCCCAACTTCAGCACTGTTTATTTCTTTTACAGCCATCATCTGCACTTGAGATTATCACGTGTGCAAAGGAAGTTGTTTCAGTCCCATACAACTCTGTCCGACCCTATGGACTGCAGCCTGCCAGGCTCCTCTGTCCATGGGATTCTCCTGGCAAGAATACTGGAGTGGGTTGCTGTGCCCTCCTCCAGGGGATCTTCCGGACCCAGGGATCGAACCCGCATCTCTTATGCCTACTTGCATTGGCAGGCGGGTTCTTTACCACTAGCGCCACCTGGGAAGCCCGAGATGATCATATTTACTGCTATTTACTATCTTCATTGGTCCTCCCTGGTGGCTCAGACGGTAAAGAGTCTGCCGGCAATGCGGGAGACCCGGGTTTGATCCCTGGTCGGGAAGATCCCCTGGAGAAAGAAATGGCAACCCACTCCAGTATTCTTGCCTGGAAAATTCCATGGATGGAGGAGCCAGGCGGGTTACAGTCCATGGGGTCGCAAAGAGGCGGACACGACAGAGCGACGGACACTTGCACTATCTTCATTACTACTTCCTCCACACTAATAAAGTAGAAGCATCTCGAGACCCGCATCGGTCCTGTTCCTAGCTGGTAGAGAACAGTGCCTCAGGACACAGGGTGGACTCCAGTATTCATGTTTATGGAGTGAATAAATGAATACTTAGTACTGAGACTAAAGAGTAAATAAAGTCTCCACCATTACGGAGTTTATAGGCTATGGGGTACTCACGATTAACAAATAATTGTAAATAATTAAGCAAATAAGTTACTTGGGAGGCTTAGGAGTTTCCCAATCAACTCCTTGTTGTTCAGTCGCTAAGTCGTGTCGGACTCTTCGCGACCCCATCGACTGCTGCTCTCCACGCTACTCTGTCTGTCCTCCACTATTTTCCCGAGTTTGCTCAAATTCGTATCTACTGAGGCAATGAGCGAACTACTTGCAGGTGACCGTCTGCGTGAAGAAGGACCTGGATAAGCACTGTACTCAGCCTCACCCCTCAACAACTAAGGTTCAGGGCTGAGATAGAAAATTTCAAACAGATGCTGGGAGTCGGGATAATGGGCGGGCTGTGATTCAGGCCTGAGTAGGTGAGGTGTCTCGTGCTGGGCTGCTCTTCACGTGAGCAGAACGCCAAGGCCTTCTCCAGGAGGTAGAGCAGACCCCAGGACCCCGGCCCGTGCTAGAGGTAGAGGGTCGGCTACCTGCACCCCTCTACTCCCCGGGTGTACTCACCGTCACTCTCTCCCAGCCGCTAGCTACCGTTGCTATAGCGCCGACGGCATGTCAGGCGGCCGGCCCAGAGGAGCACGGGAAAAACATGGCAGGCGCCGTTGCCTTCTGGGAATTGTAGTTCTTTTCGGACCCTCGCCGGCCCGCTCGCTGAGCAGCGGACTACGCTTGCCCAGCTGTCGGACCTGGGAAATTCTCTAGCTTCCAACCCCGAGGCGCAGTCCGGCCTTACCGCGGTGCGTCCTGGGACTGGTAGTTCTCTCCCTTCCGAGCGAGAATGGCGCCAGGCGGGAGCAGGATACCAAGAAAACTACATGGAGGAGGCGGGGTCCAGGACTAGGAATCTACGCGGTTAGCAGTGGCGAAGGCGGCTATATCGGCAGCATGAAGCGGACCCCGACGGCCGAGGAACGAGAGCGCGAAGCTAAGGTATTTCGGGCTCACCCGAGTCTGGGATCTTTCGTGCACTTGTAGCTGGGGTCTGGGAACCGGAAGGACTTGGTTGGATGGCAAGCGGACCCACGGTCTTAAGCGAAGGGGTTACAAGGCCTTGTCAGCAAGGGAGCCAGAGACTTCGGGGGTTTTGAGTACGTGCTGCTCGGGATGCAGGCCTAGTCCTAGTGGATCGACTCACAGGAGAATTAAGACACCCATTTCCTTGTCCTGCTTCTGCACTCCATTCCTTGGTTAAGTTTGTAGCTACCCTTGTGCCTCAGTTTACCGGACTCTTAGATGCTTGTGATCATATCAGTTGTGCTTCCCTCTTCGGTAATGATTTCTGTGGATTGAGATCGGGTGAGGTGAGATAATCTTGCGATCAGATGTGTGTATTTGAAACAGTCGTCTGTTCTGTGTCTTCCGCACAGCGGAAGTAGAGTTTTAACTACAATACCGTTTTCTACTTTGGGGGCTTCATGCTGTAGCAGTTGTTCCAAGGGATGACAATAATAATTGTAATGGAATTTTCTTTTTTTAGCATTTATTACGCATCAGACTCTACGGTTCCATAATATTTATATTATTTCATATTCTTATCACAGCAGACTGCAAGATAGATTTTATACAGGTGGAATGTCAAGAGTCCTGATTTACATATGAAGACTTGAGGCTCAGAAGAATTGAGTGTTTCTCTCATTCCCCAAATCAAGTCCTATCAATTTGTCTAAAAATATTGGTAATCTCTTTTTTCCATCTTCACCACCTTGGACCAGGCTACCACTGCCTCTTCAATGGACTCTTCCAGTGATCACCTTATTGGTAGTATATTCTCTTATGCTCCAATCACTCCTTGCCCTCCTTTTGTCCCATCTTCCACAAAAGGCACTTAATTCACACTGTAGTGTGTGAGCTTTTCAAAATGCAAATGTAATCATGGCCCTTTCCTTCTTACCTCCTCTGTCAACTAGCTATTTAAAAATCTTTCATGGGATTCCTTGGTGGTCCAATGAGGCTCCTGCGATGACTTGAGTTTGATCCCCAGTGGGGAAACTAAGATCCTGCAAGCTGGGTGGCATGGCCAAAAAAAAAAACCAAAAAACTTTCATGGCTTTCTGTTGCTCTTAGGATAAAAAGAAAACTTCACATGACCTACAATGTTTTTCATAGTGTAAACTCTACTCGCATCATCTACAGCCTCAATGGATGTGACCCCCCTCTGCTCCCTGCCCATCAACCATGTTGGCCTTCTTAGAAGACCCTGTTTCCTCTGCTTTATCTGGTTACAGGGTCTTTTGTTGTTGTTGTTGTTCAGTCACTAAGTCGTGCTCAACTCTGTGATCCTGTGGACTGTAGCACTCCAGACTTCCTTGTCCTTCTCCATCTTCCGGAGTTTGCTCGAATCATGTTCACTGAATCAATGATGCCATCCAGCCATCTTGTCCTCTGTCTTCCGTCCCTTCTCCTCCTGCCTTCAGCCTTTCCCACCATCAGGGTCTTTTCCAGTGAGTTGGCTGTTTGCATCAGGTGGCCAGAGTATTGGAGGTTAAGCTTCAGCATCAGTCCTTCCAATGAATATTCAGGGCCTTTATACATGCTATTTGTTGCTCACTCTGTATCAGGCAATTATTGGAAGTGAGGGCCATTGGTAAATGAAACAGATGCTGTTTATGCTGTCAGAATTTGGAGTCCTCAAGTGAACTCACTTTGTCTTAGGGCAGTACCTCTATGGATTTAAGATATAAAATATACTGTATTATGACCTGAGTTAGGGCTTTGCTGGTGGCTCAGTGGTAAAGAATGCCTGCAATGCAGAAGATGTGGGTTTGATTCCTGGGTTGGGAAGATCCCCTGGAGATGGAAATGGCAACCCACTTCAGTGTTCTTGCCTGGAAAGTCCCATGGACATAGGAGCCTGGTGGGTTGCAGTCCATGGGGTCACAAAGAATCAGACAGGACTGAGTGACTAAGCCACCACCACCACCGTGACCTGAGTTATAGCAAAGTTTCTTTAGAGTCCTGAAGTTTTCATGCTTGAACCTGTATGTGATAAGGCAGTATTTAAAGATGAGTTGTTGTTTAGTCACTAAGTTGTGTATGACTCCTTGTGACCCCATGGACTGTAGCCCGCCAGGCTCCTCTGTCCATGGAGTTTCCCAGGTAAGCTGGAGTGGGCTGTCATTTTCTTCTCCAGGGGATCTTCCCGACCCAGGGATGGAACCAGCATCTCCCGCATTGGCTGGCAGATACTTTACCACTGAGCCACCAGGGAAGCCTGTAAAGATAGGTGCAAAGGAGAAAGATCCTCTGCATTCATCTACAATAGTTCAAAGAAACAAATGTCACACCGTGGTATTGTGCATGATGTCTTTCTTTACCTTTTGGTTTACACTGAAAGTTACTCATTTCTTTTGTAAAGACTTATTTAACACCTATTATTTGCCTGACGGGCTTCCTGGGTAGCTCAGCTGGTAAGGAATCCCCTTGGAATGCAGGAGACCCTGGTTCGATTCTTGGGTTGGGAGGTTCCCCTGGAGAAGGGATAGGCTACCTTGCCCAGTGTTCTGGGCTTCCCTGGTGACTAAAGAATCCACCTGCAATGCAAGAGACCTGGGTTTGATCCCTGGGTTGGGAAGATCCGCTGGAGGAGGGCACGGTAGCCCATTCCCGTATTCTTGCCTGGAGAATCCTCATGGACAGAGGAACCTGGCGGCTACAGACCATAGTGTTGCAAAGAGTTGGACGTGACTGAGCGACCAAGCACAGCACAGCACATTTGCCAGACACTGGGATTCTGATTTTGGCTAAGATAGAATCCTTGCGCAAAGCTTTTACTCTTTTAAAACCCGAACTGTTGCCTGTAAGGTAGGTGTTAGTGTCATTGACATCTGATGGATGTTGAAACCGAGGCTTGTAGAAGTTAAAACTTGCCCAAGGTCACCTGGTTGCTATGTGAAACTAGGGCCCAGAGCAAGGTCTTCTCATTCCAAAGCTTTTTTTCATTTTCTGCTTGTAAAACATGTTGAAATGATAGAGCACGTTGTCTGCCTGTTTACTTTTAAAAATTCCTCTGATCTTTATTTAAAAGTTATTTGAGAAATATTACTCGTTAGAGCAAAGTATAGGAAAGCAAGTTTTAAATCTTAAATAGAAAATGTTCATTTAATCATAAATTATTTTCTCTTTTTCTAATCCACCTTTTGAGGTGTACTTTCTGTACCGTAAATAGCACCCATTTATAGTGCACAATTTGTTGAGTTTTGACAGATGTTTACACCTGTGAAACCACCACCACAGTTGATACAGAGAACATTTCGATCCCTGCCAACAATTTCCTCTTGCTGATTTGCAGTCAATCTCTTGCCCCACCTTGACTCGTAAGCAACCACTAGTAGTTTTTCTTGCACTGTAGATGAAGTCTGTATTATCTCGAATTTCATATAGATGGACATATACTGTGTGTATTATTGAGTCTGTCTACTTTCAGTCAGCATGATTTTTGAGATTTATGCATGTCGTTGCCTGTATCACTACTGTGTATTTAGTTGCTAAGTCGTGTCCAACTCTTTGTGATCCTATGTACTGTAGCCCAAAATCCATGAGACTCTGTCCATGGGATTCTCCAGGCAAGAATGCTGGAGTGAGTTGCCATTTCCTTCTCCAGGGGATCTTCCTGACCCAGGGATTGAACCTGTGTCTCCTGCTTGGCAGATGGCTTCTTTACCCCCAAGCCACCAGGGAAAGCCTGTATCAATAGCCTATTATTCCATTTTATTGCTGACTGTGTACAGTGTGGCTCTGGCACATTTGTTTATTCATTCGAGTGTTGCTGAACATTTGGATTGTTTCTGAGACTATTATGAAGGAAGTGGCTCTGGCCATTCACGTGTGAGTCTGCGTTTTCATTTCTTTTGGATGAACACCAGGAGTCCGCTTGGTGAATCCTGTGGTAGTTCTGTGTTTAATCTTATGAGAAACAGCTCAACGATTTTCCAAAGTGATTCTCCCATTTGTACCAGTTTCTCAGGACTGCTGGCACAAGTTACCACAATGTCCCTTTTTAAAAAAAAATGGTTCCTTTTTTTTTTTTTTTAAAGGACCACTTTTAAAGTCTTTATTGTATTTGTTACAATACTGCTTCTATTTTATGTTTCTTGTTATTTGGTTTTTTTTTTTTTGCCACAGGTCATAGGAGATTTTAGCTCCCCAACCAGGGATCGAACCCACACCTTCTACATTGGAAGGCAGTCTTAACCACTAGAAAGAACTTCAGGGAAATTCCAGCCTTGCTGTCTTAACACAACAAAAATGTATTTTCTCATTGTTCTAGAGATATGTCTGAAATCAAGGGATCTGTAGTACCCCTGATGGCTCTGCTCTAGGGGAGAATCCTTCCTTGAGTCTGCCAGCTTCTGGTGACTAGACATTCCTTGGCTTCGGCAGTGTAACTCCAATCTCTGCTCTCGTCTTCCCCGTGACTGCCATCTTTGTGTTTTTCTGTCTCATTTCTCTGTGTCTTTTCTCTTGTAAGGACACCAGACATTGCAGTGAGGGCCTCCCCTAAATCCAGGATGATCTTAATTTCATGATCCTCAAGGTCCTTAACTTAATTCCATATGCAAAGACCCTTTTTCCAAATAAGATCACATTTACAGGCACCAGTGGTTAAAACTTGGACATATCTTTTTGGGCGTGCTATTCAAACCTGCTGCACCATTTGACATTTCCATCAGCTGTGTATGAGAGCTCTGGTTGCCTCCTATCTTCACCAATACTTGGTATTGTCTGTTTAAATTTTAGGCCTTCTAGTGGGTGTGTGGTGGGTGGTATCTCATTGTGGTTTTAGTTTGCATTTTAGTGATGACTAATGAGAATGAATATCTCTTTGAAAAGCTTTTTCCGTCTTGTAACATGTATCAGTACTTTGTTCCTCTTTGTTACTGAATAATGTAATACTCCAGTGTCTGAATGTATCACACTTGGTTTAATCCCTTCCCCTGTTGATGGATATTTGGGTCGTTTCTACTATTTGGCTGTTACAAATAATGCTGCTATGAACATCTGTGTTCTACTTTTTATATATACCTATATTTTCATTTCTCTTAGATAGAGATCTAGGATTGGAATTGCTAAGTCATGTGATAAATCTGCAGAGAAGGCAATGGTAACCCACTCCAGTACTCTTGCCTGGCAAATCCCATGGATGGAGGAGCCTGGTGGGCTGCAGTCCATGGGGTTGCTAAGAGTTGGACACGACTGAGCGATTTCACTTTCACTTTTCACTTTCACACATTGTAGAAGGAAATGGCAACCCACTCCAGTATTCTCGCCTGGAGAATCCCAGGGACGGGGGAGCCTGGTGGGCTGCTATCTATGGGGTCGCACAGAGTCGGACACGACTGAAGTGAGTTAGCAGCAGTAGCAGCATGGTATATCTGTGTTTAACATTTTAAGAAACTGGCTGTACTGTTTATTATGGTCTGAATGCTTGTATTCCCCCCAAATTCTCTTATTATTGAAATTCTAACCCCCAAGGTGGTGGTATTCGGAGGTAGGGCCTTTTGGAGATGATTAGATGGTTAGGAATGGAATTAGTGTCCCCTTTTACAAGAGGCCAGAGAGAGCTCCCTTGCCCCGTCTGCCATGTGAGGATACACGATTAAGTTGGGTGTCTGAAACTGGAAGAGGGTCTTTACCAGAACCAGATCATGCTGGCACCCGGATCTTGGACTTCCAGCCTTCAGACCATGAACAATAAATTTCTGCTGTTGATAAGCCACCCAGTCTATGGTATTTTGTTACAGTAGCCTAAATGGACTAAGACATGGTGCTTTCCAAGGTGGATACATCGTTTAATATTCCTGTTTGAAGGTTACAGTTCTTAACATCCTCATCATCACTTGTCACTGTCTTTATGAAAGCAGGTGTGAAGTGGTATCTCAGAGCAGTTTTACTTTTCCTTTTTCTGATGTCCAGTGATGTGAAGCTGCTTCTTGTGTGTAGGTTGACCAGGTATAAATCTTCTTTGGGTAAGCATCTGTTCAGATCTTTTGCTCTTTTTTTTTTTTTGGTTGGTTTGTGCTCTTAATATTAAGTGTTATGAGTTATTTGTATTTTCTAGATATCAGTCCTTTGTTAGAAATTTGTATTGTGAATTCTGTGTCTCTCCTTTAGTTTATGTAATGTTCTTTTGAAGAGCAAAATTGTTTAATTTTGATAAAGATCCAATTTATCGATATTTCTTTTTATGATTCTTGCTTTTTGTGTCATATCTATGAAGTCTTTGCCTATCCTAAGGTCACGAATATTTCTTGTTTGCTTTTTAAACTTTTTACCCCCATCATGGGTAATTGCTTTTAGTTTTCCTTTTCTCTCTGAAATAGATTACATTTTCTTCTTGTGATCACATATGTCATAGACTTTTGTATCGTTCCCATGTCTGGAGGGTGAATAAAAAGGTTGGAGTAAATAGCTTTTTATGATGACATCTGTTTAATTTGTGTTAACAACAGGAGAGGGTATATTCATGAATTTTTAAAATGAATTGTTAAAATAAGGTATACAGCAGGGTAGTTCAGCTCAGTATCTGAAAAGCTGAGTTAGAATCGTGCTCAATCGCTCAGTTGTGTCCCACTCTTTGCGATGTCATAGTTTGTAGCCTGCTTCTCTGTTCATGGGGTTTTTCAGGCAAGAAAACTAGAATAGGTTGCCCTTTCCTGATTAGGTTTGTCCATAGTGCCAGGGACCCAGTAAGTATGGCTTTGATTGAGGGTTGCCCCAAGAACCTTTTTCTGATATAAGGCTGCCCCCGTATTTTTGTGTGTTTTTTTCCCAGATGATATAATATATTATTTTGAAATGATTTAAAATTTATAGAAGAGCTGCAGGAGTAGAACAAAGAGCCCTCACGGCCTTATCATGCAGATTTGCTCACATCTTGTTACATTTGCTTTACAGCTCTCATTCTTTCCCTATATATAAATACATGAACGATTATTTTTTTTTTTATGAACTATTACAGAGTAAATTGGTGACATCAATCCTCTTTACCCAGGAATACTTCACCATGTATTTCCTAAGATGCTTTCTTGTATATAAACATAGCTGATTGTCAATTTCAGAAAAGTTAACTGACCAAATACTCTTATTTAGCCCAAAGTCCATATTTAAATTTTGCTAATTGTCCTAATAGTATCTTTTATAGCATTTTCATTTTCCTGGTCCAGGTTTCAATCCAGGGTCATATGTTACCTTTAATTGTTATGTCTCTGGTCTCTTTTAATCTTGTTTAATCTGGTCTCCTTTAATCTCCTTTAAATTGCTTCCTCACCCTTTTTTTGTCTTTAAAGACATTGACATTTATGATGAGTAAGACAGTGACCTTTGTGATGAGTGCAGGCTATTTGTTTTGTAGAATGTCTCTGCATTCGTATGTATCTGATACTTCCTTATGATTAGATTCAGTTGTTCAGTCACTCAGTAGTGTCTCTGCGACCCCATGGACTGCAGAATATGCAGATTCAGAATATGCATTTTTTGGCTTGTATATTTTTGAGGAGAGATGGGAGGCACTGGAGATCACAAATTTACAACTTACATATTCATCCTGCCTATAAAGTTGTTCTGTTTGACCCAAATGAACTATGTTTGAAAGTTTCTGAATTATTTTACATCTGAGAGATTTCACATGAAAGTCTGGATGGCAGGCTCTCTTGAAAAACTAGACTGTCTGGCCACACTGGGCTTGCATTTCACTAACTAGAGCTGAACAGTGGCTGCCACTTTAGATGAGAATATACTTTTCTTTCTGCCACACCCCACCTTTGTCCATTTAGCCACAGTACAGACTTCCCTCGTGGTTCAGACGGTAAAGAATCCACCTGCAGTGTGGAAGACTGGGTTCAATCCCTGACCCGGGAAGATCCCCTGGAGAAGGGAATGGCAACCTACTCCAGTATTCTTGTCGGAGAATCCAATGGACAGAGGAGCCTGGTGGGCTACAGTCCATGGGTTTGCACAGAATCAGACACGACTGAGTGACTAACACTTTCACTTTTCTTTCACAGTGGTTTAGAGTGTGAGACTTCAGAGGGAAATCCCAGAATTGAATCCTGCTCCATCACTTGCTTTAAGTAACTTAGCTTCTCTGTACCTCTGTTTCCTCATCTGTAAAACTCTGGTGAGTGCTCAGTGGCTCAGTTGCGTCCAACTCTTTGAGATCCCATGGGACTGTAGCCCGCCAGGCTTTTCTGTCCATGAAATTGTCCAGTCAAGAATACTGGAGTGGGTTGCCATTTCCCTGTCCAGGTGATCTTCCTGACCCAGGGGTCGAACCCATGTCTCTTGCATCTCCTGCCTTGTCAGGCACACCCTTTACCACTGCACTGTTAATGATTGTCATGGGGATGAACTAAGATACAGGGGAAGCACCTGGAACATTGTGTTGCTGTTATCACTGGCATCTATCTCATTGTCATCATCATTACCACCTGTCTGATCCCAGAAGCTATTTTAGCTTATATCCAGAACATTCATTCTGTGACGTTATACTGAGTGGCTAATTGAGCTCTAGTGGCCTTGGTCTGCAGCAGCTTGAAGTGGGGCTTCTGTTCCTGACCACAGATTGGGATTGGGTGCCAGTGGTGACAGCACTAAGTCCTAGCCACCTGACTCCTGGGCAGTGGCATGACCCCGGCTCTTTGGCTTTGCAGAAAAGAATTCACAAAGACAGAAAGTAGTGAAACAAGTCAAGTGTTTATTAGAAGGAAGAAGAGTATAGTACATGTGGATAGACACACAGGCAGACTGAGAGAGAGAGTCACACCCTCACGGTAGTGTGAATCACTTTTATGGGACATTTCTTCCAGGTTTCCTTTGACCAGTCATCTTGCTTGGCCTGGTTCTGAGCCTGTGTTTGGTATTTATCTCAGGAGGATCCTCCTGTGTGTGCCTGCACATCTCTTAGGCAAGATGGATTCTACCAAAGAGGCCTCTGGGTAGTTAGCACCCCTTGGCATCGCTCCCCTTTTGACCTCCAAGGTGCCTTTCTTTGCATGTGTAGTCAGGGAGGCCTCCTCACTTCGAGAATGAGAGATATGTGGTCTCTTATCTTCTATCTGGGCAGGGCCCAGCCTGTTCTTTTGATTGTCCTGCAAGTTTTTGTCTTTGAGCATCTACCCTGTGTGCCGGAGGGGGGAGCGGGGACATCTATCTACCTCCTACCTCTTAATCAGGCAGATTTTCTCAATTAGGGGGCTCTACTTCCTTCCCATTCATCCCAAATGGTGCTAGTTATGTGCCACCCTTGGAAGAATTGAGAACATAAACTATTTTCTGGGTTCCTTGGTTCATTTGAGGAACCTGGTTAAGTGCCAAGCAAGGTATGGCAGGTTTGGTCCTGTTGGACTGGCTTCTTTTGTATGGAAAATACATAATTAAGCAAGTGTCAGCAGTAGAGTGGTGTATTTTTTTATATAAATTTATTTATTTTAATTGGAGGCTAATTACTTTACAATATTGTATTCGTTTTGCCATACATTGACATGAATCCGCCACAGTGTACATGTGTTCCCCATCCTGAACCCCCCACCCACCTCCCTCTCCATCCCATCCCTCTGGGTCATCCCAGTGCACCAGCCCCTAGAGTGGTATATTTTACCATGGGAATAGGATGTGGTAGCAGGGAGGATCTACTGTGGTAGGGGGATCATGGAATCTCTTCCCCAGGAAGATCTGTTTAAGCTGGTCTAGGGACAGGAGAGAGGAAGATGGTGGGCTACAGTCCATGGGGTCACAGAGAAGGGGACATGCCTGAGCACACATGCAGGGGTCATGGAATTCCTTCCTAAGACTTCTTTAAGAGTGTATCCGTATTCCAGGCCCAGGACTCCTTTAGAGGTTGCTCAGAAATATGGTAACTGTTCTTTAGTTCTGGAATGAAAAGATGTGGGTGTTGAACTCCAAGTCAGCTTCCAAGGTTCTTAATGCTGGCTTGGGTGAGATCATCATTTTTTAAGTTGTTGAGCATAGAAACAGTTTACCTTTATTACTGAGAGGGTTATATACTTAATAGGCACGTAATAATTTTGTTTAAGAAATGTGCATTTTAACTTTACAGTGGAGAAACCCGGCAGTCACTCCCCTAACCTGGTAATCAAGACCAACGTCATCAGTGGTCATCAGTCACCAGGCAACAAGTCATGGTGATGACATGAACCCTGGATCTGTTTAATTCATAATAAAGTGATTCAAGCGGTGAAAAAAAATGTACATTTTTATCAGTGAAGGAATGTATCCAGAATAGATAAGCCTGCTGTTTTTCAAATAAAAATCATTTTAAAAGACTTCCACTTTTGGTGATAATTGTCTTAATATCATCTAAGATAAGCCTTAGGCTACAAGGCCTGATGAGTTGTTAATATGTAATAACTCAATTTAAAAAGTTTGTTATTTATGTATGAAGTGACGTGTTAGTCTCTCAGTCATGTCTGACTTTTTGCGAGCCCATGGACCGTAACCCACCAGCCTCCTCTGCCCATGGGATTTTCCAGGCAAGAATACTGGAGTGGGTTGCCATTCTCTTCCCCAGGGATTGAACCTGGGTCTCCTGCATTGCAGGCAGATTCTTTACCTTCTGAGTCACAAGGGAAGCCCACTTTTTTTTTTATTCTACCTCAGTTTATTTTAGTTTTTGCAGTTTGGGATTTTAGTGAAGTTTTGAGAAGGTTCTTTTGGTCCCTACCTTCACCATGGGCCATCCTGGACTATTCTACTAGTTTATCTGATGGTAATTTAGGAAACTAAATGTAGAACATTTTTGGTGGTGGACCAATGACCAGGGCACTTAAAAAATTTAAGTCACCTGACAGATTCTAGTCTGTTTTTTCCCCAAATCCATATTCTCTTTTGCTTGATCTGTCTTCCAGAGTATGGGTCAGTCTTTGTGTGTGTGCTGAGTCACTTCAGACTCTGCAGCCCTATGGGCTGTAGCCCGCCAGGCTCCTCTGTCCATGGGATTCTCCAGGCAAGAACACTGGAATGGGTTGCCATGCCCTCCTCCATGGTATCATTCTGACCCAGGATCGGACCTGTGTCTCTTAGGTCTCCTGCATTGGTTCTTTAAGGCGAGTTCTTTACCACTCGTGCCACCTGGGAAGCCCCTTAGGTCAGTCTTTATTCACCATTTAATAGTTTAGATCGCCTTCTCTGCGTAGAAGAAGGGTTAGTTTTTTTTGCTCATGTCTACACCACTTTAAATACCTTCCTTGAAAATTAGCTAATTAAACCATTGAATCACAGTGAGTTCTTGTTACTTTTTATTATTTTCAGGTCTTTTTTTTAAAATTGAAGTATATTAATACAATGTTGTGGTAATATCAGGTATATTCAGTTCTGTTTCTTAACCTTATTTTTTTTCTTCTATTGAGATATAATTCAACATACCATATAATCCACCCACTTAAAGTATGCAATTCAGTGGGTTTTGGTGTATTTACATAGTTGTATAATGGTGTATTCACAGAGTTGTATAATACGACCCCATGGATTATAACCTATCAGGCTCCTCTGACCATGGAATTTTTCCAGCAAGAATACTTGAGTGGGCTGTCATTTCCTTCTCCAGGGGATCTTCCCAACCCAGGGATCGAACTCAGGTCTCCTGCATTGCAGGCAGATGCTTTGCCACCTGAGCCGCCAGGGAAGCCCGTATAATCATCACTGTGGTTAAATTTAGAACATTTCATCATCCCCAAAACAAACCCTGCACAGACCCAGCCGTTTAAAAATTAACTCCATTGGTTTCCGTCAGTAATACATGTTCATGGTACAGAATTCAAAGGACACAGGGAAAAGAGGGCCCAACCTTCACCCTTGCCAGGAACTGATCCATCCCCCAGAGGCACATCCTGTTAACCTTCTTGATCTTACTGTTGGTTTTGAAAACTAAGTTTGCCATTGGAAGAAAAGTCTCTGACACTTTAAACAACCATTAGCTTCTTTGAAGACAGCACTGATGTCTCATTCATCCTTCGATCTTTCCAGTGTACTTGGTGGAGAGTCTTACACATAAAAGAAATTTATAAATATCTTTTGAATGAAGAGTGAATGATCAAGGCCCAGCATCTGAGACATGTTCCATGTGACCCTTAATAATGATCATACTGGCTCCCTAGCTGCTGATTGGATTTGTAGTGGCTGAGTTTAGCAATACAGGTTTTGGCATTTGGACTGCATGCATCGAAAAAGTTTAAAGAAAGTTTAAAGGTGGTCCAGTGGCCAGAACTCTGATACTAGGGTCAGTCCCTGGTCAGGAAAGTAGATCCCCATGTGCCCCAACTAAGAGTTTGCATTGTTGTAACTACAGTTCCTGTGTGCCGCAACTAAGACCTAGTGTAGCAAATAAATATATAATAAATATTTTTAAAAAGTGAATTGCTGAATTATTTAGAAAACAAAAGTTGGGCACCGTGTCTTTTTAGTTTTGTTATCCCCATTCTATCCGTAGTACTTAACATGGTGCCAGGCATATAGTAAGCATTCCATAAATATTTATCAAATGAACGAATGAATTCCCAAGAGCATAGCCTGTTATTGGTTGTTAGACTTTCATTAGTGAGAGATGGAACCAGAACCTGAGAGAAATAATGGAAAATGGTTAAGTCTCAACACCTGTGGATTTCAAATTATTTTACTTACCACGTGTGCCTGTGCGCTCAGATGCTCGTGTCCGACTCTTTGCGTTCCCATGGGCTGTAGCCCGCCAGGCTCCTCTGTCCATGGGATTCTCCAGGCAAGAATACTGGAGTGGGTTGCCATGCCCTCCTCCAGGGGATCTTCCCAGCCCAGGGACTGAACCAACATACCCTGCGTCTCCTGCATTGGCAGGCGGATTCTTTACCACTGAGCCACCCGGGAAACGCAGGTGCTCTGTAGGCTTGCATTGCTGTTTATGCTACAGACATCTGACCTGATGCCGTGCCCGTCATATATTTACCCTGTAGTTTTGTGAATGACCTGCTTGCGAAGCAGCGTGCCTTCCTTTATGTTAAAGAACTGCCCTGTGGATAAGTGTCTGGGTTGAGACCTTTATAGCTGGTAGAAGGGCTTCCCAAGTGGCACCATGTTGAAGGATCCTTCTGCCAATGCAGGAGATGCAAGAGACTCGGGTTCGATCCCTGGATCAGGAAGATCCCTTGGAGGAGGAAATGGCAACCCACTCCAGTATTCTTGCTTGGAAAATCCTATGGACAGAGGAGCTTGGCGGGTTGAGCAGAGCACACACATGCAGCTGGTAGAAACCATGTAGACGACTTAGTTTGAAGGAACAAATTGTGTTGCGTCGGTCTGAGGAGATTTGTTGCTAGTTGCATGAGTGTCTTCATAACTGTTTGTGATCAGAGAATTCAAAGCTCTGATTTCTGCATTAGCCCCAAGTCTGCCCTTTGGCGCCTTCATTTAGCGACCAGATCATTCAAGGCTGAGCCTCAAAGGCTAGAATTTCTTCAGTAATAATATAAAATGGGCTGATGTGGCAGCCTTAACTCATTCTGTGGAATTGGGCATGATTAAAGTCCCAAGGCTGCATTAATTCAGATTTTCTCTTGCCATGTACAGCAGTTGTTTATCTCACTGTTTTCCAGGTTCCCATTTTTTGAAAATTTTGATGATGGAGATGGAGAATTTTGCTGATTATTTTTTTTCTGTCAGCATGAACATTCAGCGTTTCACCCTCCTTTTCTTACCTTTTTACCCCCTTGAAAATAGCATCAGGCAAGCGAATGCAGACAGTATAGTTTCCGCGGACTCCAGCCTGTTGTCACGTCAATCTCGTTATTTAGGTAAATAGTGTGCCAGTTTTCGCCGACTCAGCAGCCAATATGCTGCGAGCAGTTTTTCTGTTGGTCACGTGATCGGCTGGGAACACTATTAATGAGACAAATAATTGGGACGTCTTCGTCGTGGTTCTGCTAAAACCCAATCCTGGTGTTGGAAGCGACCAGGCAGACGAATTGCATATGCAGTGCCCGAAACGAAAGGATGAGTAGCCCGGGTGCCCAGCTTTTAAATTCATCAGACCCCTGCTGCTTAAATTGCCCCAGCTGTTAATGCTGGAACCATTACCGTAATGGACTCAGCAAATGAAGGGGAACGAAGACACGCACACTTTATTACCATTGGGGCAACTTTCTTTTCATCTGTAATAGCAGCGGTGCCTCTGTATTGATCAGCCCATCACGATACTAATCCTCTGTAAAATTACTCGTTATAACTGAAAATGTGTTAATCCAAGTCAGTCTGTGTCCCGACTGTCTACTTACTATTGAATACAGGCGATCAGATGGTTTATTTTTCATGATTTAAAGCCTCTGCCCTGGAAATGGCTGGCGTTTCCCTCGGAACACGGAGCGCTTAATCTTAGCTGTAGCCCAGGGTTGTCCTTTTGTTTTAAACAGAACATCACCCACTTAATTAAGGAGTGAGTGTCTGTCTTGCTGTCTGAATTATGCCGGTGTTTTATGTTCTGCGGGATTTATTAAGCATCTTGTTTTACATTCCGTCTGTGGTTTGTGCTGTAAATAAAAATAGGCCCATCTTGCACACATTAGAAATTTGCAGGTAGCGAAACGTCAATAAGTAGCAGGGAGGGAAGGTTCTTTGATTTATATTTCAGGCACCGGCTTGTGCTTTGTCGATTGAACTCATAGGCAGGATGCATCCTGGTATCTGCTCTGTGGCAGATGTGTTTTGGCATCGTTGTGTGAGAAAGTTTATGGTTATTTCTGCACCCTTGGTTCAGTAGTTTGCTTTTTAGACAATGAAGCATATCTACTCCGCCCCCTCCTCTTGTGTTTTGTGAGAAATGACTATAGCTAGATTTTTTTATAAGAAGACCTGTTAAAACTGAGTTCTATCTTCCTTAGTATTCAGAATTTGAAGAATTATTCCTTCAAACTTTCATTTTTAAAAAATTCAGTGTAGTCTCTGTGTACATCGTGTATTTATTTGTACACAAACTCAAATACCCTCTCGGCAGTATTTTTATTTATTCGAATACACTGTCATTGCTCAAAGCATTTGTGTGGCGTTATTTATCGAATTCATTCAGAAATCCTCAACTAGTACTTTCTTGTGCCAGGACGACCCGGGGCTGAGGATTCAAAGATGAAAAAGACACAGTCTTTGCCAGGGAGGAAAGGGCAAAGCTCAATCTGAAGATAGGCATGTGAACAAATAATTACAATAATGCAGAATTGTAGATGTTAAAACCCACTTGCGAATGTAGTTCCTAGGAGCAGAGAGGAGTTATGGGCACCATAGCAAAAGCAGCCTCATCGATTTTTCTTGCTGTGTTACCCAAAGCAGAATTAAGCAATTTAATCACACCTGAAGACTTGCATCTGAATGATTCCCAGCTGTTTGAAAGAAATCTCATCTTTCAGGAGACTTGTTTACTGCCCCCTGGGGACAGTCGAAAGAAAGATTTCCAAAAATGTACGATCAGTGACCACATCTTTGGATATGTGTAGCTTCCCACGGAGACTACTTTGAAGGGGATAGTGTTTATTTGATTGCGTATGTTCTGCATTATATTGTAAGTCAGCCTTGTTGCGTTAGAGTATAGTTTATCAAGAGAGACAGTACCTGTCCTGGTTAAGAGCATGGATTTTGGCCAGCCTGCCTTGTTTTTCCCCAGCTCTCTCTAATGGCTGAGCCGTCTTGAGCAAGTCATCTCATCTTCTTGAGCCTCAATCTTCATCTGTAAAATGGGGATAATCACAGTTGTGAGCATTAAATGGTTTAATATATGTGAAGCATTTAGAATAGTGATGGCATATATAAGTACTGTATTTATAAGCATTAGCTGTTATTGCTGTGGGTGTGACTGTAGGCTAATGAAATTATTTTCCACATGTAGTTTAGGAAAGGTGACTCTGTAAATGTGTGACCACAATATGTGTGGCATAGAAAGTGGCAAAGCATTTTTTAATTTAAAGTACTGGTTTTTCCTGATTATATAATTTGTTATTTTAGAAGAATTTTAATATATAGAAAAATACCAAGCAAGGAAAAAATATCTCATAATCCTTCAGAGGATTCACTGTGTTACATATTTGTTAGAATATTATTATTATGCCTGTTATATGTACTATATATGCAATATGATCCTAATTTTATGTAAAATAAATATAATATATATTTATATAAGAGATATTTTAAACAAAAATTGGAATCATAATGTGCATATTTTGGACTCTGGTCTTTTTTACTCACCTGCATCCAGTATATTGTGAATATTTTTCCATGTTGTTACAAGTATAGTGTAATATTTCATCATATGGATTTTTTTTCCTGCTGTTATAAATTATCCTTCAGTGACCATTCTTGCACGTAAATCTCTGCACAAATATCTGCTATTTTCCATAGGGTAAATTAAAGGAAGGTGAATTGTTGGGTCAACATTTGTAAAGATTTTTGGCTCACATTGTCAGATTGCCACCCAGAAGGGTGATGCCAGTTTCCGTTCTGACAGGCAGTGCATGAGAACGCATATTTGTCCATCCTTTCCAACACTGGGAACTGTCACAAGATGAAAATATTTGCCAGTCTGGAAGAGATGAGTAGGAGCTTATTGTAGAACTAGTTTATATTTTCTTAATTACTAAGTGCTGTATGGTTGAATTTCCTCCTACTGTGTTTATTGGCCAGATGCATTTCTTTTGTGATTTGTTCATTCGTATCGCCTTCGTTCATTTTACTAATGTATATCTTTTCTTATTGATTTGTAAGAACACTTCATAGATTAGGGGTATTATTATTTGTTAATCGTGTGCTGGAAATATTTTTCCTAGTTTGTTTATTTTTTTTTTGTATTTTTGTTATTCAAAAGTTTTCCTTTATTTATGAATAGGAAAAAATTTCCCACTGAAATATCTAATTAATGGTTACTTTTATTGTCTGTCTAGTTATTTTACATTTTAATTTTTCCACATTATTCTTGTAATGCATCTAAAATTTAGTTGGTGTATGGTATGGAGTAGATGTCTCATTGTTCCTAAATGATTAACCAGTTTTCCCTGCTGCATTTATTTACAAGATTGAATGCCAAAATACTCATAGCTGCTTTTTATTCTGTTTCCTTTGTTTTGTCTGTTATTCTGAAAAATCATTTTAGTTACGGAGTTTTGTGGTACCTTTCAGTATCTGGCAGTACAAGGCCCCCATGGTTATTCTTTGTTTAGGAAGTTCCTTGGTTCTTACACTGAGAAGGCAACTTAAAATTTTTTACAGAGAAACTTAAAATTCACTTTTTCAAGATCTCCTGTATATTTCACCAACTCTTTGGTGTTCTGTTATTGTGTTAACTTTAGAGCTTAATTTGGAAAGAACTGAAGTATTTATGGTAAAGAAAATTTCTTATTTAACAGTGTTATCTTTTACGTATATTTAGGCTTTCTTTTATGACCCTCAGGAAGTTTTGTAATTTTATTCAATCAGATACTGTTTATTACCTTTTAGGATTGTTCCTGGGTATTTTACGTATTAAACTACTATTTTTGGTTACTGTTGTAAATGGGGTATTTTTAAATTATATTTTTAAAATCGTACTTGAGAAAACTTTTCTTCTGTGCTACTTTCATAATTGACCACAGTACAGAACACATGCTTGTCATTCTAACAGTTTTTGTTGTTGTTGATTTTCTTGGGTTTTCTAGGTGTTTAGTAGTTAGATAATTTAATCATTTGCAAATAGAACTTGGTCTCCCCACTTTCAGTAATTACACTCTCGCCTCCGTTTTTTCTCTTCCGTTTTTACGTTGTTTAGAACCTCTAAATAGTGGCGATAACATAGCCACGCTTTTAATAGTGATGCTATGGGATTCTAGTATTAAGGTTAATGGAGTTGTTAAGCAATAGTCTTTGATTCTTAGTTTACGTTTTTTCCCCCTTAGGACTGAGGTTGGATTTCTATTGAATATTTTCTGACATCTATTTGGACGGTAATATCTTTCCTTCTCCTACTGATAAGATATAATCGCTTAATACAGTTTCTAACATTGTTTCCTGATGACAAATCCTAATTGGTCACATTGTGTTGGCCTTTTAGCATGCCACTGAATTCAGCCTTTTTGTATTTCAGCTAGGAAAGTCAGATGGGTCTGAAGCAGCGATTACCAGGCACGCTGGAGTGATACCCTCAGGGGGCATGTCAGAATCTTCACTGAGGCATGTTTAATATACATGTTAAGGTCATAATTCATACTCGAGTTAGTAAAACTTAATAAAGCTCTTTTGACTAATATAGAGGGAGATAAAATGAGTTAAAATACTGTGAAATATTCCTTTTTGTGCTTTATTTAGTTTTGATAGATAGTTTAGTCTTGATACATAGCATGTGTCATAAAATGAATTACACCATTTTCCTCCTCTGTGCTTTAGAGCCATTTATAGAACACCAGCATTATTTGTCCCTGGAAGTTTGAACTAAATTAACTTGTAAAACTCTTCATGTGATGCTTGAGAAGATAATTTTTGGATGACGTTTTCAGTATCTTTTCTAGTTAAAGGTCTACTTAGTTTTCTTTTTTTTGAGTAAATTTTGGTCATTTTGTTTTCTCAGAAACTGAGGTTTCAAATTTATTGGCATGGTATTGAACATATTCTCGGGTTTACTAAGATAGAATTGTACAATTTCATAATTTAAAAATTACATATTCACTGTTTTTATCTTCTTTTAAATTATAACTTTCTGTATACATATATTATCTCCAAAAATTGATTATACTTGTTTTAAAACTAGCTCTTGAATTTTGTTTATGTTTATTCACTTATCTTTACCTCTGCCTTTGTTGTTTCCTTCTGCTTTGCTTAAATTTCTTTTGTTTTTATTTTTGAAATAAAGTCTAAGTTTTTGAAATGAATAATTTGTTCGTTTATTTTCATTCTTTTTTAATATGAAAAGCACTTCAAAATCTTAAAAATAATTTTCTGAGTTTCTGTAACAATTTATGCATGTTTTTGTGGCACTTACCTTTCAGTATTATAATGAGTTTTTGTTAATCTCTTTCTTTGCTTCTTCATTTTACAAGCAACATTTTATTTATTTTTGCGTTGCAGTGTGTGTAGAATCTTGACACCACGCACCCTAAATAATCAGTCTAACCCTTCACAAAGGAATTAACCAGTTCCCAAGTTTTTCACTGTGTTGTGTATACTTGTGTAGCTCTTTACATGAAATAGTAACTGCCATGGTGGGAGCACTTCACTGGTAGTTAGGCGCCTAAACTTCTGACCTTATATCTGTCACTTACTAGGCATTCATTAACTGGTATGAGTTCCCCAGTGTCTGTGATGTCTCCTCATCTGTAAAATGGCAGTGATCATTCACTTCCCTCTGCATCTTCTGGAGTTTTTGTCAAATGATAATGAATGTAAAAGAATTGTGAAAACACAAAAAAAGTTATATGGATGTAAATATGATTTAAAATAAAAGGCTTTTAGTATTCTTGCCTTATCCACTACTCTGCTATCCCCATTGCCCAACAGAGAAATTATCAAGTTTTTTGGAGCAGAAACTATTAAGAAAAATTGTGTGTGTGTGTGTAAGTGTGAGTGTGTGTGTGTGTGAGTGTGTGTGTGTGTGTGTGTGTGTGTGTGTGTGTGTGTGGTGTATGTGTCCTCTGAAATATCTACCACAGAACTTTGTTGGCAGATATACAGTAAACATTTGTTGATTGAATGTTTTCTGAAATTCACTTTTCAACTGCTTATTACCTTCTGATCCTTAAGTTTACTAAGACCTAGGAGCTCTGTTCCCAACCATGAAATTTCTAGTTTACTGTGAGACAAAGAGCTTCTGATTTATTGGAGTTATGTAGATAGCTGCATCAAGATGAAATGGATGTGTATTGTTTGAGAACATAAACTTTTTGGTATAGTCCTATTTTCCCTGCCAAAGAAAACTGAACACATACTCTCCTCCCAAAATACAGACTAAAAATCTAGTGTAATTTACATATATTAATAACAAATTATAAAATTCATAAAGATTCATTTCCATTTTTGTATATCACTTATATGTGGAATCTAAAAAAATGATACAAATGAACAGAAATAGGCTCACAGACTTAGAAAAACTTTAAGGGGAATGAGAGGGAGGGAGGGATAAATTATAAATTTTACCCATACTGTATATAAAATAAACAACAATAACCTATTGTTTAACAGGGGACAATAATCAGTATCTTGTAATGACCTATAATGGAAGAGAATCTGAAACAGAGTATAAATACATATGTCTATCTGAATCGCTTTGCTGTACACCTAAGCACTGTAAATAGCTATATTTCCATTAAAAAAAGTCTCTACGTGTTCTTTGAAGAAATGTATCCCATCTGATAAGTCAGTCTTAGATTAACAGGTTGCTTTTAAATTGCTAAATGCCAGCGAAACGCAGACTGGTTGTATTCTGTGTAATTGTTAAATGTTTTCTTTAGAAATAGTATTCATTGAGAGAGTTCTTGTAACCACTGACGTTTCAGTATTGTGGCTTCTAGTATAGCATGTGTATGTATCATCCTCTTTGTAACCCCCCCATTCCCCCACTTTTTTGTTTTTGATTGTTCATTGTAGCTGGAAAAAGTTGGTATAACTTTAAAAACACACATACCCTTCAGGCAACTTTTAAAGATTCCTCTGAGACTTTATATCTCAAATAATTGACGGCTAATTTTGTTTGGTTGTTTTTAAGCTCAAACTGAGGATTTACCAAACAAAAAAAGTTTTATCTCAGAGAACTAGAAGCTAATGTGATGGTGTTGTGTTAGATCCACTGGTCCCTGAGGAATTATCTCAAATTCCCCAGTCTTTCACAAACCTTTTGAGGATTATTCTTTTCATCTCTCCCTTTGCTGACCTTATTTCCTGTGTCGAAATGTATGGTAATAACATGAATGATGCCTGTGGCACATTTGCTGGTGGATGGTACCTGACATCTTGACATTTGGTTATATTAAATTTGGCATTTTGTTGTTATTTGTACTTATTCATGTTTTATGTAATTATCTTTTTCCTAGGGAGATTGTAAGCTCCCTCTGGCTAAGAACCATGGTATAAATTTGCTTTATGTATCTAACAAGGGCGTGCATGGGGGTATGCTAAGTCGCTTCAGTCATGTCCGAGTCTATGCGACCCCATGGACTGTAGCCCTCCAGGCTCCTCTGTCCATGGGATTCTCCAGGCAAGAAGACTAGAGTGAGTTGCCATGTCCTCCTTCAGGGGATCTTCCTGAAGCCCATCTAACAGTGTACTAAAGACAATTGGTTTTCAACATTTCCAGTCAAATGGCAGAAGCATATATAGACTGGAAGTTGAAGTTTTTTTTCTTTTTTTTAACTTTACAGAGCATTTGTTTATCTTCACCTCTTGATTTGTTCTCCTTCAACAAAAAATAATCTGTTTAGAAACGTAAAAAAAAAAAAGCCCTCCCTAAGGCCCTAGTGTATAATGCAGGGAACTATATTCAGTATCCTGTGATAAACCATAATGGAAAAATATATAAAAAAGAAAAATAAAATGTTTATGTGTATGTAACTGAATCACCTTTCTGTACAACAGAAATTAATACAACATTGTAAATCAACTTTAGTTAAATTACAAAAAAAAACAACAAACCCGAATCCCCGTATGATAGAATTGATCTCAGGAAATTCTATTTGTGGACCATAAGAGAACCTTAGATTTTGGTGGCCCTTTACCTATCACTGTGTGTTTTTTTTTTTTTTTTTTTTTTGAAAGAGTTATATCTGAACCACCTATGTGTCCTGGTTCATTTTGCCATTTCATCTACTGCTCTTCCTCCTGTTTTTATTTAAGACTATAAAGTTACTTTAGTGTAACCGATGCTGTCACCTTTGCCCTTAGCTAATCAAATAGTTTACCTTGAGGGAAACATTTATCTCCCACTTTCATTATTATTATTTTTGTAGCTGTAAAGATACATATTTTATGTCGGCAGAAGGCTGTAACAGTGAAACGAGGTATTGATCTGCTGTATTTAGCAATTTCTTTCCACCTTGCCATCAATAGCATGTCAGCATCTGTCTGTACCGTGGTTGACCTCACAAATAGCTCTTTATGCTCCCATTGGATTCAAATGATATAGTATGCTGAAAACTAAATCAATGAATGATTATAAAGTTTTTAGTACTATTTCATGACCCAGAGGCAACTGGTACTCTTTGCACAGTACAGTTCAGTGTACAATGAATATGGTCAACTGAGTGTGTCTGGCTTTTGTTCCATCAAAAAAGGAGGAACGCAGGGTACCAGCTTGGGTTCACTCATCTTCTAAACCAAGGCTCTCATAGGACTTAGGCTTCCCTGGTAGCTCAGTTGGTAAAGAATCTGCTTGCAATGCAGGAGACCAGTGTTCGATCCCTGGATCGGGAAGATCTCCTGGTGAAAGAAATGACAACCCATTCCAGTATTCTTGCCTGGAAAAGCCCATGCATAGAGGAGCCTGACAGTCTATGGGGTCACAAGAGTTTAGCTCAACTTAGTGACTAAACCACCACTAGGCTTTCAGTGAGCATTTCCCATTATGGAATCAGACATGGAGAAAGCAGTTCCTACATTTAGTTTAAATTTAGGTTAATGTCCCCCCCCCACCCCCAACACAGCATGTAGCAATATTTCCATAATTATTTGAGCTTTACGCTTACAGGTTTTTGCTTTCATTTACAAAAGAAAGATAAAAGTAAATGCTGTTTCACTGTATCACTGAAAAGTGAAAGTATTAGTCACTTCGTTGTGTCCAACTCTTTGCCAGCCCATGGACAGCCTCCACTGTGTCCGTGGAAATTTCCAGGCAAGAATACTAAAGTGGGTAGCCATTCCCTGCTCCAGGGGATCTTCTCTAACCCGGGAATTGAACCCGAGTCTCCAGCACTGCAAGCAGATTGTTCACCATCTGAGCCACTAGGGAAGCTGTATCGCTGAGGATCTAACAAAAAAGACACATAGTAAGAGGAGGGAGAATAAAGTCGGTCAGGTCTAATGGGACTCTGGGCTTCTCTCAGCACCTGGAACAAATACCAGGGTACTGTCGAGTCCACATTCTTCAGCCTTCATCTTTCCTGTGGGTGTTGTGCTCCCCTTCCCTCATCTGTGGAACCTTGAAATAGCAGGAGTCACTAATTTGACTGCTTGTGAATGTTGCTGAATCCAGGCACATTAAGCAATTTTTAACAAAATTGAAGCATAGTTGATTTACAATGTGTTAATTTCTGCTGTATAGAAAAGTGACGTGCATACACATGCATACAGTTCTTTTTGTATTTTCCATTATGGTTTAATCCCAGGATACTGAGTGTAGTTCCCTGTACTATACAGTAGAACCTTGTTGTTTAATTCAATATTTTTTTTGAATTTTGCTGAATCTTATGTGTATATATGAAAGAACCTTTTTGATATTGAAATTTGGGATATGTAGAAAGGTAGGGGAGGATTATAGGGAGTGAATGGGGAAAGTGAAACAGAGCAGTTGTCATCCTGGTCTTTTTGAGGATATGAATCAAATGCATTTCTTTCCAAGAAAATGCCATTTTGATGCATTCCTTTGTCCATCAAAGGACAACCTTGCCCCCATAAGATATTTGAAGGGGAAAATAAATGATGGATATTAGGACCCCAGGTTGATGTCCTATACGGCATCTACATGAATGTGGGGGCCCTGCATGCAACGTCAGAGAGGAAGAAGGCCCGAGGAGGGAATTTATTCTTGTCACCTTAATCTGGGCTTGTCAAGGACAGATTCAGGCATCACATTTTCCTTTTCCTGTAGTATTGACTTTGCCTATATTTTAATAATTGGAGCATTGGACTCATCCAAGTGAATTTTTTTATCCTTGGGATCTGCCCAACGATCTGACTCTCCTAAATTCTTAGTTTAACTAGGTTACCCATTGTGAATCTGTGACTGATTAAGCAGCTAATCTGTTTTTGAAGCCATTTAAAATTTTGTTTGTATTAAGAATACGAGCGCCATCAGTTGACTCTAGTACCTAAAGAAGTATTTCCTTTTATTTTTCCTGTGTCAGTTCACATTAAACTTGGGGGTTTGCAACCCAGCTTTCAAATAAAGGGATTTGGGGAAGAATTCCTGTCTTGGAATTTCAGCCTTTGTGATTTTTGTGTACCATACTTGCCTGAATATGAGCTAAGAGATTTTACCCCCCCTAGATTTTTATCCCTCAGGAAAGAGAAGTCATCTCATATTCAAATTCTTAATCATGTCTCTTATATTATAGAATAGGTACTTGTGGCTTGTGGCTTGAAGTAGTTTTCTTGATCAGAGTTACAAATAGTAGTCTAAGTTTATACACCATAATTTCTGGTTTTGCCTGGGAATAGAAGGCTGGTACATTACACATTCATTGGTACATTACACATTCATGTATACTTAAAGTAACTCTTGTTTGGCTATCTGAAGCTCTGTACTAGAGACTAGCTATATTCTTGTTGCTAGAGCAAAGGGCAGATAGTTGACCTCTGTCTGTAAAAGCTTTAGTAGTTGTGTGTCTTTGTAAGCTTTGTTCTTTAGAGTTGATAGGTTATCTCCTCTCCTCAGACTTCATTAAGGAAGAGTAGGTGATAGTGATCAAAGCTTAAAGACTGACTAGTTAGTGCTTCAGTTGATGAAGACCAACACCTTCAAATAAAGTTCATTTTCAAGTTCATACTTCTAAGGCTTTCTCTTTTGAGGGCCACTTGTGACTTTATTTGTGGACAGAAATCTCATTGATGGTGAAAAGGGTGTAAGAAGAATTGTTTAACTTACTTCTTGATCCTAGCCAGTCCCTTTCAGTGGCAGTCATATAGCTTCTGAATAAGATGAGACATTTCTTTTTACTCAATAAAAACAAAGAAGAAATCTCTGTTAATATGTTAACACGCATATCTGAGTGGGGTCATGTAATTGCACTGTGTAAAAAGGCAATAAGATCTCAAACTTCGAATGGTAGAAGGATGTATTTGTATCGTGTGCTAAACTTTGAATCATTTGTGAACTCTATTTTTGGAACCAATGCAAAAAATATAAAGAGTATTGATAAGTTGCTATGTACTTAAAATTATATTGCTTTCATTAAATAAAATTCTCTCCATATATTACATTCTTATGTTGTCATAGTAATATGATATTAAAGTGACATAATTCATTTTCAAGATTATTTTCTTTTCTTTTGATGCTTAGGAACTTTCCTAGAAAACTGACACCTGGGTTCTTCTGTGTCGTTTTGAATGATACGCTTTATTAGAAACTCCCTGAAGAAGAATACATTAATTTTGCATTTTCTTTCTCTTCTTTAGGCTCTGAGAAGGTGTGTGTGTCTGAGCCTACGTTGGTGTCTAAAAGCCTAGCGGTGCTTAAAACCATGGCTGAAGAGTTCTGCTTAACTGTGTACTTTGCATGGATTTGTGATTTGAAATAGGGGGGGAAAAAAGTCAACTCGGAGACAGCTTGAATGGCATGCTGTCAGTTTGGAGCTTCATGAATTGGCAATGGTCTCATTTAGGACCTTCAGATGTGTCTCTGCCTGGACAGAATGAGACCGTTTTGCATGTTGTGGAAGAGACAGCCACTCCTGGCCGCTTCACCGCAGGCACTGGTGCATGACAGTTGCCCTTCATTGCTGGCTTCTTGGAGCTTAACCTCTGACCCTCCACTTAGCCGCTGTGCAGTGGTTGGAGCAGGTTGGAGATGTTGGTGAATGACGGGCATTGGCCTGCAACGTGCTTGTCATTATTTGACTGTCAAAAGGAGCCTGCCATTGGTTTCCATCAAGGTTTGAAACCTCTGTGCAGCAGTCCATATTACTTAACTTCCAAGGCTGTCAACAGCATGATCAAATGTGCATATAAAATCAGAGGGCTGAATATATCTTCAATCCGGAAGTTTCTCCCCTCTTCTTCTCTCTCTCTCTTTCTCTCTTTTCATTTTTCTTTTGGTTAAATATATTCAGATGACTTTCACAGGGCCAAGAGGTTGAATCTGTTGCCACGGTGAAAAAAGTGAACTGTTGTCTCCTGTGGTCTGAGTTTCAAACAGCACAACATGGATCTGAGCAGCTCTGCCAGTTACTCTCAGACTTGTCTTGCATATTCTATCAGCTTTTGGCCATTTTGCTTAAGGGACTTGATGCTCCCCCAGTGATACCTGGGGGTCGCTGACAGGATGAAACGTTTACTTTAGTATTTTTGTAATTTTGCAAAGGGATATGAGGTCAGTTTGTGTGATTCTTCAAGCAGGGATTGAAATTTAAAATAATTTACAAAGGAATGGAAAAAAAATAATTTACAAAGGAATGATAAGACTTTCTTTTTTCTTTTTCTCATGGTAAAGAAGTTCAAACATAAGAGTTTCATTGGCTGTGACCAAGTCTTCGAAACTACAGAGATCAGTCTTAGGCAAGGTGTTTCTTAGAGAGAAATATGGTGGTGAAAGCCATCTTTTCTTCTGAGACTGAAGAAATTCATCTGAGACTGAATTAAAAAGCATCCTGAGGTGGAGAAGGATGAGGGGCAGCCTCCAGTATTGTTAAAGTATATGAAAAATGCTGGAAATCAAACTTGATATGCTTCTAGCTTTGTGTAGTAAGTGGGTTGCAAGTTCTAGTTTTGCTTCTACCACGTTCAACTGTGTCCCCTTGGGTAAATCAGTCAACCCTTTATTCTCAGTTTCTTTATTTGCAGAAATAGGGGTACGAATGTCCGTGAGGATGAAAGGAGATTTTGTTTGAAAAGTTTTTTTAAAAATTATTTTTAATTGAAGGATAACTGCTTTACAGTGTTTGTTGGTTTCTTGCCTTACAGCATTGTGAATCAGCCTTAAGTATACATATATCCCCTCCCTCTCGAGCCTCCCTCCCGACCCCCATCTCACCCATCTAGGTCATCACAGGGCACCAGACTGGGCTCCCGGTGTTACATAGCAGCTTCCCACTAGCTATGTGTTTCATGCTTGGTAATGTGTATGTTTCAATGCTACTCTCTTAATTCATCCCACTCTCTCCTTCCCCGCGAGTCCAGAAGTCTGTTCTCTATGTCTGCATCTCTACTCCTGCCCTGCAAATAGGTTCATTGGCATCATTTTTCTAGATTCCATACATATGTGTTAATATATGATTGTTTTTCTCTTTCTGACTTACTTCACCCTGTAAAACAGGCTCTAGGTTTATCTACCTCAGTTCAACTGACTCAACTTTGTTCTGAAGAGTACTTGCTTTTGTGCAGTCCTCTGGGACCCCTATAGGTACTTCCTGATTTCTTTTTGTCTTTTTCTTAGCAGGAAAGATTTATTATGTAGTCCTAAGGCAATGCTTGGGTAGTTAGCATACTCTAGAACTCAAGACTCTCTGTCTTTGTGTTTCGTCTGCCCCCAATGTTACTTACGGATTTTAGTTCATAATATCACATTTTAGTCAAGCACTCAAACCACAAATCTGAGTGACCTGCCTGCCTTCTCACTCCTTTGCTCACTCCGCAAATATTAAGTGGTCCAAAAAGTTCATAAGGATTTTTGCATAACAGCTTATTGGAAAAACCTGAATGAACTTTTTGGACCACCCAGTATTTTCTGAGCTCTCACTGTGTGCTGGGCTGTATTCTGAGTTCTGGAATCCAGCCATGAACCCACAGACAGATGGTACCTGCCTTCATGGAGCTCAGATTCTGCAAGCAGAGACAGCTAATAAACAAGTCAACAAATAACTACTTCTTTCATAGTTCTAAAGGCTGTGGGGAAAAATAAGGCAGGGTAAGAGGATCAAGGGTTGTTTGAGTTGGCAGGAAAGAGCTCTTAGCAGAGGATTCTTTCAGCAGAGGCCTGACCAGGGGAGAGGGGGGGCCCTGGGAGGATGGGAGAAGGGCTTCCCTATGAAAGGGCGTCACACTTCTTTCTCCTGCTCGTCAGCCAGTTGGTCACCAAGTTCTGACCTCTGTCCTAATGTCTTTCTTCCTCCCTCCCTCTCTCTCTCCTTCTCACTCTCCCTCCCACTCTCTATCTCCTCTATTCATCTTCATGTCACTCCTGTGTTCATGCAGTTTAAAAAAAAAAAAAAATTCCTAGGCTCCTAGCCTGTGGTCTATCTTTCTTGCCAGCGTTAGACATGTAAAGTGGCCATAGCACTCTGCTACTTACCATTGCTCAGAGATTTGCCACTGGCTGCATGTTAAAAATTCAGGCCCTTGGGCTTGCCATATGAGGTTCCTGTTGTTTCAGCCCCCTTCATTATCTGGGCTTGACCCCTGGCCTCTGCCCTCTGCCCCTGCAACTTCACACCTGATACCCTCCTGTAAGAAAACAAAGCAGTCCTGAACATACTTGACTTCTGTGCCTTGACACATGGCTGTTTCTCCCTGGACTCTTCTACCTCACTGGCACTAAGAGAATGAGAAAATGAGATTTCTGTCAACAGTGGCCTTTGGTGCTGCCTCTTCTGAGACTTACCTGATTCTGCCACCCTTAGTGTTTCATCTCCTTGTTACCTTTAACCTCACTGTACCTGTTCGTCCATTTACATGACTAGTTCGTTGAGCTCCTCAAAGGCAAGGACTGTGTCTTTATTCATCTCTTGTATTTTCAGTATCTGACTTAGTGTCTGGAACAGAAACTCTCCATAAACTGTCATCTGTTATGGCGTAAGGTACAGAATTGGTTACGAACAAATTCATCACGGAGTTTAAATATGATCAGAGTGGATATATGCCTTTTGAAGACATCTTAGGACAAAATATTCCACTGCTGTTAGTGGGATTTCTTCCCTTAGGCCTGCCTCAGATAACCAACATCATATTAAAGGAGACTGAGGGTAGAGTGTGAACACATTAGAAAACAGTGTGTTATGTTAATTTCCTAATAATTATAATACTATTAGGATATAATCAGTGAGTACAATAGCTCCTGGTAAACTTTCATGTTGCCTTTTAAAATAATCCAGCATGCTATGTATCTTTGGCCAAGGAAGATAGCACTAAATTTAGTATCCAATTCAGTCAATAATTAAACTTTATAATATATATAATCCATCCATGTATCTTTACATTTTCCAGCTGACTCTGTAAAGTGTTGTCATGCATTAAAAAAAAATTATATTAGAAGCATTTTGATGTCAAAGCATGGTAGACCCTTCATATGTCCATAATAATTAGTTAAGCAGCTCCTTATTGTTGACCATTTAGCTTATTTCATTTACTTTTATTAACATAAATAATGCTGTGTTTGTTCAGATGTCTTTAGGTGCATTCTTTTTTTTTTTTTTTAATGAATACATTTCTAGAAACTGTGAACAATTAGGTCAAAAGATTATACCATTTTTAAAGGCCCTTTGATGCATATTACCAAATTACCTTCTGGAAAAGGTGTATAAATCATTGTCAAGATAGTCTGTAAAAAGTATTGAATATCTTCTTTGTGCTAGTGTGTTTCTTAGATTAGGAGAAGGGGGCAACAAAGGATGAGATGGCTAGATAGCATCACCGACTCAATGGACATGAATTTGAGCAAACTAGAAAATAGTGGAAAATAATTTCTTTCGAATTAATGGTTCAAAATGTTACAAAAATTCGAAAGCTATGAATTAGCAGCTAAGTTCACTAGTACTATTTTCAGATGAGTGATTCAAAATGGATCTGATTCTTGCCTCTGTTGTTTTGTTTGAGAAGCCAGTATCCTGATTTACTGTTGCTTTCTTAAAGGAACCATCTTCCTTGCCCAAAGGAGAGAGGAATAACCTTCTGAGTTAGGGTCTCTCCTGCGCTTCACAGCTTTCTTTTGGATTACCTGGTAGATGTCTGTGTGGTTAAGGCCACGTGGTGTCAGATCACTTCCTGGTTCCAACTTCAGAGAAGAAACTGTGAAATCTCTTGTTTTAGGTGAGGGAGAGGTTAAGGTACCTTAAGGGCATCAACTTCTTATCTTGCTTTTATTAGCAGTGATGTCAACATGCACTAAAATGTGATGACCTCCCCTCCTTTCTGATAAAAGGAAGATGATCTGCCTGGCCTGGATGGAGAGACAGGTGCCTGAGGCACGTTGTCACCTCTCATACCAACAGCAAGCATTAAAACAAACAGAAAGGCCAGCAGATTTCTGTTTATCCATCGAAATGTTTGACATTTTTGGCTTCCCATGAAATGTTCTGGGTCCAGGGGAAGAGGGAATAATGTTATGGCGGAATGAATGAATGAATGAATGAATGAATGAGGGAAGAAAGGAGTCTGGCTTCTTAAGAGAGATTTGAGGACTCAGAGGGGCTCCAGGCACAACCCTGTAATAGTCTGTTGGCAGTGTGTGTGTGTGTGTGTGTGTGTGTTATTTGTTCAGTTGTATCTGACTCTTTGCAACCCCATGGACTGTAGAGGAGTCCGACAGGCTCCTCTGTCCATGGAATTCTCCAGGCAAGAATACTGGAGTTAGGGTTAGCATTCCCTTCTCCAGGGGATTTTCCCTACCCAGGGATCAAACCCGGGTCTCCTGCATTGCAGGCAGATTCTTTACCGTCTAAACCACCAGGGGAGCGCATTGGCAGAGTCCTAAGACTCAAACCCTAGAGGGAGCTCATCTTTCAGAGTTTTATTTACTCTTCATTTGTATGGCACCGACATTGCTTGGCTGAAACTTCTCTACAGGTGAACCTGATTAGTACAGGGCTACCGTAGAGTTTATAGTCCTAGAGGAGATGCCCATTTGGAAACCTAGAGAATTAGCCACTCCTCAGTGAAGGAGAATTTTTCTCCTCAGTTAGATGTATTTTACTGATGGGTTTGAGGACAGAATCTGAGAACTCTTAGGAAAAACTGTAGTTATTTTGAGATGTTTGATGTAATTTAAGGCTTTTTTTAAAGACAATCATGGTGTGGTTTAACCAGTCATTTTGAAATATGAATCATACGGAGATAACACAAGAAGTGATATGTGACACTTCTAGGTGTCTTGGGAAAAGGTTGGGTTTGTCTCCTGTCTACTATGGCAACACTCTTGAGGTATCACCAATAATGTTGTATAAGGATTTCCTCTAGAACTTTAAATCTTAAAACAAAACTTACTTTAGCCAGAACAAAAGAGTTTTGTATTCATGGGAAACTGATCGGAAAGAAGCTGGAAAGCATACAACAGTAGCAGCAATGAAACAAACAGTACTTAAGCCACATAATAGAAGCACTCGGGTTCCACACATTGAAGGTATTTTTGGAAGTTTGTTTATTTTCCTAATTTGAATCGACTCATGACAAAACATTTTTTTAAAAGTGTACAGAATGGAAAAATGCTAAAAAGCTTGTTTTCTTTTTTTTTTGGTGGGGGACGGTGGTTAGTGGTATTACCAGATCAAGTCTAACAATGAAGATCCCTGCCTGACCTTTTCCTTCTCCTTAGTTTTGAACATCATTTGTAAGTGGTAAAAAAAAACTGAATCGTACCACAGCTTCAGATTCTTGATTTCTGCTCTGTTTATTTAGGTTTCTTAGGAATAAGAGATTGAATCTCTTATTTTTTTAAAGGAAGTTATTTGTAATCGTAACCCTGTCTATTCTGTTCTGCATTTTATGAACCTTCCATACAAAATTTGAGAGCAATAGACATTCTCTGGTGATGTTGGGGCTTTTAAATGTTTCCAAAATTCAGTTCTTTCCCCCTAGAATAGATGAGCTTGGTGTTCACTTGATTGTAAATCCCATATGTATATAACTCAGTTTGAGTTGTCAGTATCACATTTGAGGAGATGTACATTAACAAGTGTTGTGCATCTACTCAGTATGAATTTGAAAACTTTGACTTCAAGTAACAGAATTTTTATCTAACTGGGTTAAACAGGACTCATTACACATCATAAGCTATTTGAAAGAAGGAAGGTCTTCTGGAGCAGTGACTTAGTAATATAACTAAGGATGCTGGCACTTTGTATTTTTCTGCTCTCCATCTTTAGCACAGGGACTTTTTGGTCTGTTGGCTTAACCTCGTGATCACAAGATGGTTGCAGTAGCACCATTCATCATGTCCTCATGTAACTGTTCAAGGCTGGAAGAGGGTGGGAAGATAAAACGGGGGTTTTATATTTGGTGGAGAATCTTTCCCACAGAGCTGCTAGCAGACTCCTCATTAGGTCCTTTTGGCCAGTGCTGGATTGCTTGACCGTTCCCGGTTGCAGAGGAGGCTGGGGAATCTAGGATCTAGCAGAAGTGAATGATAGTTCCAAGTGTTATGGGTGAATGTTTGTGTCCCCTCACAGCTCATTTGTTGAAACCCTAACTTCCCATGTGATGGTACTTGGAAATGGGGTTTTGGGGAGGTAATTAGGGTCAGATGAGGTCATGAGGATGCAGCCCTCGTGGCGGGATTAGAGCCCTCAAGAAGTGCTATCAGAGAGCTCACTCGTTCTCTCTGTGCACACACAGAGAAGCCGTCATACGCGCATACAGTGAGATGGGGCTGCCCACAAGCCAAGAGAAGAAGTCTCAGAATTAAACCGACTTTGTCAGCACCTCTATCTTGGACTTCCCAGCCTCCAGAACGCTAAGCAGTAAAATTCGGCTAAGCCACCCAGTCTGTGGTGTTTCTGTTATGACTGCCTGAGCTGACTAAGATGCCATCCCTGGGTTGGAACACTCATAATCCATTCTGTGGAGTTGTGCTCATTGCTCCTCTGTTGGGGTCAAAGAGAAGGAAGAGCTGATGAGTAAGCAGGCATGGTTTCTGCCACACTCAATTAACGTATGAGTGGGAAAGAGATTTTTATCTTTTATTCTGGAATGACCAAGGAGTGTAGCCTTAGTTTCTGTATATATACAAAATAATATATATGTGTATAATATAAGCTTTTGGGACAAATACATATAAAACTGGGATTGGCAATTGGTATCAATCATGCAGCAAGTTTAACTGGCACTTTCAGTTAAGCTGTTGTGAGTTGTTGGTCAAAGCTGGGGATCATGCAGTGAATAAGGTGGACAGCCCCCAAACTCACAAGGTTGGTAGACCAGTAGGACAGAGAGATTAGGGAGTAGTTTCAGCACAGTAGCATTAGTGCTCAGAATGGGGGGCAGCACCATTTCCTCTGCAGAGAGTGGACATCAGTGAACGCAGACTCAGGGTCAGGGAAGGCCTCTTGGAGATGATATCCTCACCCGAGTCCCGAGATGCAGGAGCCAGTTCTTCTAAGAAACTGATGAATTGATCACCCTTTTTTACTTAGGTTCTCCTGGAAATCAAGGCACAAGCAAGTCAGCTCTTCTATGGATGTAGGGGTGATTGTATCAGCAGCTCTGGAGGTAGCGTAGCACAGTGGAAATATTATCGCCTTTGAAGCCAGACAGATAAAGGATTTTGCCTTCAACTAGCTGTGTAAGAACCTGGGTTTCCCTAAGCTTCAGTTGCCCGTTGTATAAAATGGAGTTGATATGTTGCTATGCAGATGCCATACATAGTAGAAATAGCAAGTGCTGTTAGCACACTTAATATTTGCAAGACACTTTTCTAATCACCTTATCTCCCTTAATACACATGTTATCCCTATGAAATAGGCCTTTTAATTGCCACTGTTTTACAGATGAAGAAACTGGGGACAGAGAAATTAAATCCTGTGCTTGAAGATCTCTAGCTAGTACTGGTAGAGCTGGATTTGAACACAGGCTGGCTGGCCCCTGAATCCATGCTGCACGTCGTGCTGAGGACAGTCAATGCACTCTTTCAGTACTCTGGTCTGTTGGATAAAACCAGATCAAGCTCCCAGCTTAGTGGCAGTTAGTAATTTCTGCCCTTACCCAAGTCACTATCGCTTTCTTTCCGGAAGTTTTGGGTTACCATACCTTTCCCTCCCCATCTATCTTCAGCCTGTGACTGTCTTTCAGTTTATCAGCAGCTCTGAAATCTGACCCCTGCTCATTCCTTCTGACTCTGCTCTAGTTCAAATGATCTCAAAATGATGAGATGGTTGGATGGCATCATCGACTCAGTGGACACGACTTTGCGCAAACTCCGGGAGAGAGTGAAGGACGGGGAAGCCTGGTGTGCTGCTGTCCATGGGGCCGCAAAGAGTCAGACATGACTTAGTGACCGAACAAAAGAAATTTGTAACAGCTTCTGAGCTGTTTTTTTTTGCCTCTCACCTTCCCTTCTTTTCCGCATGCATCCTCTGTCCTTGGCAGTCTTATCTTTTACTTATCTAACAGAATGGATTTTCTTACTGTTTGACTGTGGTCTTAATTCACTGTAGATCTTAGTTAAATGCATTGCTGTTGCCTGTTGGATAAAGTCCAAGTGCCATAGATGCACACATACCCTTATTAGTATTTCTAAACCACTATGTAACTTAACCTTCCCCTCCTGGCTCTAGCCCTCTCTGCTTCCCTGCTTCCAGGAGTATTTATTTACTCTGTATTTGTTCATCCCTGCAACCCAGTGTCTTTCTTCCCTGGAGTTCATCTGGGGGAGAATTGTGCATCTTCTCAAGATTTACTTTGAAAGTGTCTGCTTCTGCAAGTCCTTCCTTCCATTGTGCCCACTTAGCATTTGGTTCTGTTTCTGATCACTTAGGACTTCACTGTCGCCCTGATGTCGATGGTGGCTCTTTGATGGTGAGTTCTGGAGAGCCAGGACCTCGTCCGCATGTGTTGCTACAGCACACAGGACAGTTTTTGCCAGTAGGAGTGCTGTGCTAACACTTACAGAAGGGCTGATATGATGTTCTGAGAGTATATTTTTCATTTTGTACAGTGGGTGTATTTTACTTGTTTCTCTGTGTGGAAGAGATTCATATGTGTACACACACACACACACGCACATGCACACACACCACATGTGCGTGAGAGTGCTCCTTCTTACCTAACAGCAGTCCCCAGGCTCCTCTGTCCATGGGGATTCTCCGGGCAAAAGTACTGGAGTGGGTTGTCATGCCCTCCTCCAGGGCATCTTCCCAACCCAGGGATCGAACCCATGTCTCCCTTGCAGGCAGATTCTTTACCATCTGAGCCACCAGGGAAGCCCTGATTTTACCCGTGTGGTACCTTCTAGGGCAGCATGTTGTTTCTCTTAGTTTGACTTTATGAGCAAAGAATGTGTGTCCTCAGTGATATCTGTACTATTTTGCGTGTACTTTTTCCAATAATTATTTTTACTTTTTCATCATATTAATAACACTCATATGTAAAATACAGTCACATTGTGCAGAGGGATTATGGGGCTTCCCTGGTGGCTCAGTGGTGGAGAATCTGCCTGCCAGTGCAGGAGACATGAGTTTGATCCCCGGGTTGGGAATATCTCCTGAAGTAGGAAATGGCAACCCACTCTAGTATTCTTGCCTGCGAAATTCCATGAACAGAGACTCCTGGTGGGCTATAGTCCATGGGGTGGCACAGAGTCGGACAGGACTTAGTGAATAAACAGCAACAACAGGGATTATGACAGATTATTATGGAAAATAACAGCTCTCCTCTTTATTCCTCCCCAGCTTCCCACCTAGAGATGACCATTCTTTTCAAAGAAAAAGAACTTTGTTGAGATATAATTTGCATATGTGCAGCTCACCCATTTAAAGTATACAATTCAGGGTTTGGGGTTGTCTTTTTTGTCTGTTCACAAGATTGTGGAAGTATCGCCACTGAAATCTAACTTGAAAACATTTTCGTAACTGCTAAAATAAACCCTGTACCCATGTGTTGTCATTCCCCATTCACTTTTACCAACTACCCACCCTCACCTCTGTCTCAGAGTGCTCAGTCATGGCTGGCTTTTTTGTAATCCCATGGACTGCAGCCCGTTGGATTTGTCTGTCCATAGAATCTTCCAGGTAAGAATACGGGAGTGGGTTGCTATTTTCTCCTCTAGGGCTTCTTCCCAACCCAGGGATCGAACCTGTGTCTCCAGGGTCTCCTGCAATGGCAGGCAGATTCTTTACCACTGAGCCATGTGGAAGTCTTATTTTCTCTGTTTATAGATTTGCCTATTAGAGACATTGTATATAAGTGGAATCATAAAATATGTGGTTTCTTGTGACTAGCACCTTTTACTTAGCATAATCTGTATGTTTTTGAGGTTTGCCCATGTTGTAGAATGTGTGAATACTTCATTTCTTTTTGTGGCTGAATAATGTTCCATTTATGGATAAAGCACATTTTATTTACATGTCCATCACTTGACGAACATTTGTTGTTTTAACTTTTTGGCTATTATGAATAATGCTGCTATAAACACTTGTGAACACGATTTTGTATAGATGTGTTTTCATTTCTTTTGGGTACATACCCAGGAATGGAATCACTGAGTTGTATGGTAACTCTATGTTTAAACTTTTGAAGAACTGCTACACTGTTTTCCAAAGCAACTGTACCATATTACATCCCCACAGCAATGTAAAAAAGGTTGTAATTTCTTTGCACCCTTGCCAACACTTGTGTGTGTGTGTTAGTTGTTCAGCAGTGTCTGATGTTTGCGACCCCATGGAGTGTAGCCCGTCAGGCTTCTCTGTCCTTAGGATTCTCCAGGCAAGAATACTGGAGTGGATTGCTATTTCCTCCTCCAGGGGATCTTCCTGATCCAGGGTTTGAACCCAGGTCTCCCGCATTGTAGGCAGATTCTTTACTGTCTGAGCCATTAGGGAAGCCCTACTGTCAATTTTTTATCTCTTTCAATTTAATTCCCATAATCCTGTGAGTTAGCCAAAGAAAAATATTCTTACTGTTATTTTATAGGTGAAAACTGCAAGTCAAAGGACCAATGAAATGAGATGCCTACTTTGTGTGTGAATAGAAGGGAGGAAGAGACGTGGATAGTTCAAAACAGCAAATCATCCAAAAGAAATTTAGAAGTTTTTGAATTAGCTACTTCTGTTGGAGGTCACGTTTCTCATCCCTTCTCTCTTTTTCTTGTCACTATGGTTGTATTTTTTTTTTGTTTTTTTTGCCTGTGTTAAAAAAAATTGAGGTGTAATTTACATGGCATAAAATTCACCATTTTAAAGTCTATGAGGTGACAGCTCTTACTCATGCCTGTTTCTTAGTGCTTCTTTTTTTTTTTCAATTTATTTTTAATTGAAGAAAGATTGCTTTACAATGTTGTATTGGTTTCTGCAATACAACAGTGCAAGTTAGTGTTTCTAACAGTTGTCTTGAAAAAATTTACATGTGGCTAAAAATACCTTTTCTATATTAAAAAAGAGGGAGAAATACAAAGTTTGATCTCTGGGGAGCCATCGTTGATGTACAGAAGGGACAAGCATGGAAATACCAGAAAGCAAACAAAAGTCATCTGCTTTGAAGAAGTAAGGTAATTATGTTGACTTTCTTCCATACTTTATATAGTGCCTTTTCAAAATTAGAGGGAGACGCCAGCCTTGTGTTCTGGCATGAATATTTAGCAGTGTCATCTCTAACCCCTAGGATCATCTGGTAAATGTTAACAAGAAGTACCAGAACTTGTGTTTTCCCTGTCTTATTGTTTTTCTACAGGAATGATGACAGCTAGAATGGCTTTATGACATAATGCCTGCAAAGCCGAGTGTTACACATGTAGTTACCTGGCTTGGCATAGAGTGTTGTTTTTTTACGAGCTGGACATAGTGACGGGATATCATCAGTGACATCAGTTTTGTGATCCTGAAGTATTTTACATACAATTTGATGAAAATTACAAAGGAGAATTTTTATCATAAATTATATTTCCTTGTTATACTTCTGCTTAGTGATTATTTTCTGAAGATGTGAAACTTCTGACATACGTGTGGGATTAAAGAAGTGCTTTGTGTTGTGTTTTCAGGCTTTTCTTGTGTTTCTGCTCAGAGGCAGAGTTTTATTTTTTATGGGAACATGTCATGCTCGGTTCCGCTAGCCTGTCTCAAGCCTCCATCTCATATCACTTCTGTGTATGATACATAGCTTCTGTCCACTTTGGAGAATCATTAGGGCCACTGAAAATGTTATCTCCGGCTGAGTTAACAGTTTTTATTGCTCATCTGGTGATACCCAGGTCAACAGACTTTTTCAGTGCATTTCCCAAATCCCTGTATCGCCCAAGAAACTTTTTTTCCTTTCCTCTTACCTCATATGAACAAAATTTCACTGCATATTCTAGTTATAAAAATGATGGTAGGGACTTACCTGGTGGTCCAGTGGTTAAGACTTTACCTTCCCTGGCAGAGGGTGCGGGTTCCATCCCTGATTGATAAGCTAAGATCCCTTGAGGCATCCACATGCCTCAAGGCCAAAAAACCAAAACATAAAATAGAAGCAATATTGTAACAAATTCAGTAAAGGCTTTAAAAATGGTCCACATCAAAAAAATCTTTTAAAGAAAAGTATTAGAGAAAATGATGGCGTATTCAGACAATGCTGAAAGTTTCAAGAAGAAAGTAAAAGTCTTCCTTTAGTCTTCCTCCCCAGACAAAGCATATTCGCTGTGACTGTTTTGGACTGTAACAGGGGTGAGTCACCTATGGCCTATGGACCAGATCTGGCCCGCCATGTTTTTGTACAGCCTCTGAGCTAAAAATGGTATTCACATTTTTAAATGGTTGGGGAAAAAATGAAAAGAAGCATAATATTTCATTACATGTGAAAATAACGTGAAATTTAAAATTCAGTTTCCATAAATAAAACCTTCTGAGCTTCCCTGCATGTCCAGTGCAGAGGGTGCATGTTTGATCCCTGTTCAAGGAACTAAAATCTCACGTGCCATGGGGGTTTGGCCAAAAAATGAAAGAAACAAAAAAGCCTTCTTGGAAACAGCCATGCTCATTCATGTTCATATTGTATGTGCCTTCTCTCAGGCGACGGCAGAGTTGAGAGTTGAGCTGTTGTGAGAAACCGGCGGCCTCCAAAGCCTGAAGTATTTATGGTCTGGTCCTTTACAGAAAAACATTTGCTGACCTCTGATCTCTAACCTTCAAGACTTTTTTCCCGTGCCTTTGTGTGAATATTTGTGTGTGTGTAGTTTTTAAACAATGCGGCCATTCTGTGTGCTTTTGTAATCTACCCTTCGACAGCATATTATGTTGACCAGTAACTTCTGTTGAGTTCCTTTTTTGTTTTTATTCCATTGAATTAAAATCTGAGAACCACTGATTTCCATTTTATGTTTGTATTATGTAAGCCCATTAGGTGTTACCTGGGAATAATAATAAAATAATGATAATAATAATAGTACTTAATGTGTCACTTAAGATTGATTTTAATTGTTTAATGAAATTTAATTTAATTTATTTTAATTGTTTAATGAAATAAAGGTTTCCCCCCCCTCAATTATAAGATAGGTGGTGGTGGACCAGCTTTTGAAAGTCTTGAGCACCCAGCATCTCTTAGCATCCTGTTTTGCCACTCTAAGCATATCATCTCATTGAAAGAGGGTGAATAGATTCTGTCATTGCTGTGTAACAGATTACCACAAAGTGTAATGTCTTAAAGCAACAAATATTTATTTTCTGACAGTTATATTTCTGTGGATCAGGAATCCAGACATATCTTAGTAGGCTGCCCCGGGCTCAGGGTCTCTCATAATGTGGCACTCAAGATGCTGGCTGGGGCTGCAGTTATTTTCAGATTTGACTAGGAGTAGAGGGGATCTGTTTTCAAGGTCACTCTTGTGGCCATTGGCATGGTAGTAAACTTGCAGTTGAATTTCATCAATTGGGACAGTGCCACATGGGTTCTCCAGCTGTGAGGAAGTCTAGGATAGCCAGCTTTTTGGATGTGCCTATTGTTGCCTAGATCAAAATCAGGATTTTGTTAATAAGAAAAATTGTCAGAATAGGAACTAGGTGGGCAAAAGATGGTATCTGCTGTGTTGTTGTTGTTTAGCCGCTAAGTTGCGTCCAACACTTTGCGAACCCATGGACTGTAGCCCACCAGGCTTCTCTGTCTGTGGGATTTCCCAGGCAAGAATACTGGAGTGGGTTGCCATTTCCTTCTCCAGGGGATCTTCCCGACCCAGGGATGGAACCCAGGTCTGCTGTGTCTCCTGTTTTGGCAGGCAGATTCTTTATCACTGAGCCACCAGGAAAGCCCAGGTATCTACCACACTGGCTCTGTAAAGTAGTTTGAAGAGTTCAGTGAAGTAACAACCTAGCCCTTGTCTGATTTATAATATACACTGAAACACTAGCTATGTTTTTTGTTACTCCTTATCCATTATATAGTATAGTTTTGAAATTTGTGGTTATGATCTTTGTGCAGTTCTATTGAAAAAAAACTAGTGTAGAAAGAAGAAAACAAACATTTATTGAGTACTTTATATATAGCACTAGTATGTGCATTTTATGAATATGAAGTGGAGTGAAGTGAAAGTCGCTCAGTCGTGTCCAACTCTTGGTGACCCCATGGATCATACAGTCCATGGAATTCTCCAGGCCAGAATACTGGAGGGGTTAGCCATTCCCTTCTCCAAGGGATCTTCCCACCCTAGGGATCAAACCCAGGTCTCCCACATTGCAGGCGGATTCTTTATCCAGTTGAGCCACAAGGGAAGACCTTGTGTATGAATATATATTCATACATATTATCTGATTTAATCTTCATAAAAAATGGGTATTTTTGGAAAAATAAATGGGTATTATTTGTAAAAATAGATGAGGAAACTAAGGCCCAGTAATATTAAGTAGATTGTTTCAGGAGCATATCCCACTGGTATGCCTGGAATGGATTATTGGTTGTGGAGAGAATGGTCCCCTTAGTCATTGAGTGGGTTAGTAGAGAGTTTGAACTCTGGCCCCAGCATGTCTTCTGATTACTCCAATGTGGTCTGCAAATTTTATAATTTTCTACATGCTTCATGATGTGGAAGAGGTTAGAAAGTATTGTTCAGTCAACGAGCACTTGGCAGAGCTGGAATTTGAACCCAGGTGTGTGTAACTCCAGAGCTTCCCAGGTGCTGCTAGTGGTAAAGAACCTGCCTGCCGTTGCAGGAGACCCAAGAGATGTGGGTTTGATGCCTGGGTCAGGAGGATCCCCTGGAGGAGGGCATGGCAACCTGCTCCAGTATTTTTGACTGGAGAATCCTATGGACAGAGGAGCTTGGCAGGCTACAGTCCATAGGGTCGCAAAGAGTCGGACAAAACTGAAGCAACTTAGCATGCACGCAGGCATGTGCATGTATAACTCCAGAAACCTGTCTTCCTTCCTCAGCAGAGTCCTTCCCAATCTGTAAAAGCAGTGAATTCTAGTTAGGCTGGCATAGCAGTTAAAATGCAGCTTTGTTTAACACGTAAAGCATTATGTCTCTCTTATACTTAGCGTGTCTCTCTCTGTCTTGATTTTAATTGACACAGCGCATGCTAAAAAAGAGGTTTTCTTGGGTTATAAAGCTGTTTGATTTTATTTGCTGTTTAACTGTAGTCTGAATGGAAGTTCACTTGGCCACTAGATGTCTCCTTTTGGTTTTGCCCCTTCTGTTGCCACACTCTTAGCAGGAACCCGAAATGGATGGAAGGGAGATTAGACAATGAGAACATTTAAGAAATGAATGGAACCTGCTCTCTGATGATCCCAGGTGCCTTTTTAAAAAAAAAAAAAAAATTAATTGTTTAGAAGCATGGTTGCTTTAGAGTCGTATTAGTTTCTACTGTACGGAAAGGGAATCAGCTGTGCCTAACATCCCCTCGCTTTTGAACATCCTTCCTACTCAGACTCCTTCCTATTCAGGCGATCTCAGATGCCTTTTTTTACCCTTTCCTCTCTACTTCTCTTTGTCTTTGCTCGTAGACTGATATTTAGGTAATAGGTTAATTCTCTGGAAGCTGAGATGAATCTTTGATATCTGTTTCTCATTTATAAGAATAGTGAAGTGGAGGGAAAGAAGGTCTGTGCTCATCTAGATAATGTTAGGTAATAATTGTAACAAGTTTGCAGAAAATTTTAGGAATGGTTTTAATATCATGGGAATACTTGTGTTACCAGGCAAATGATAATTCCATTATTAACATCAATTTCCCTTATTCTTTAATATAATATTACTGGCTGTCACTTAATGTATACTATCTTCTGTAATCCTCACAGGGATCCTACATGGTTGCTGTTTTCCTCCAGATTTTATAGATGAGGACAACGGAGCTTAGAGGAACTGGTTAATTTGCTCCAAGTTGAATAGAGTTTGGTTACTTTCAAGCTTTTCACTCTCCTGCATTTTGTTGTTTTTGTTTAGCTGCTAAGCTGTGTCTGATCCTTTTGCAACCCCATGGACTGCAGCCTGCCAGGCTCCTCTGTCCATGGGATTTCTCAGGCAAAAATACTGGAGTGGGTTGCCATTTCCTTCTCCAGGGGATCTTCCTGATGCAGGGATCAAACTCATGTCTCCTGCTTGGCAGGCAGATTCTTTACCACTGAGCCGTCTGGGAAGCTCCCCCCCCCCCCGCCATTTGAAAGTTGTTAATTGACAGTAACGTCAGGGAGAATTTAACTTAAGCACTCAGATTTAAAATTGCCATAGGATAATTCAGCAGAAAGCACTTTTGGAACCATGATTTTGAGGACAGAGATCCATTTTCTGCAGTTGTCTGGTAGAAGCGAGTACTATCCTCTGGATGTGGGCTCCCTTCAAGAAGGCTTCAGTCTACTTGTAGAATTACAAGTCTTACAATTAATTACAAGAATTACAATTCCACTTTGTAGAATTACAAATCACTACACTCAGGGATCACTTTCTGTCCCTTGCCTACAAATGCAGCAGCCATTATCATAGGAACAGCCGGCCATTTGACAGCTCAGGTTCATACCTGGAACTTCATTAGCTGGAACCTTCTTCTTACTCAATTAGGGGCACACCAAAAAGCTGGGAATTCAACTGGACCTAGGGTTTTCTTTTAAGGCCACAGGCTGATAAGATCTCTTTTAGCTGAATTTCCATTCTGCACTAATTTCCAGATTTCTCCAGTTGTCTTAAAAAAAAAAAAATCGGGTCATGCTAGGTGTTCCTTAGTCTCGAGTACTTTAATTGTGCATCGCTCTCCAGTTGACTCCCCAGTTGGGCTGGTGGTTTCTGCAGACCACAGAAAAATGTATAACAAATGTGAGCTGAGAGGGCCTTGTCAGGCAGGGAGCCCCGTCTCCGGGAGGTGGGAGCTGGGAGTGGGAGCAGCCCCCAGCACTCACAGGCACACCCCCAAGCTCTGCCCCCAACACTGTCAGCCCTCTCTCTTTGTTCCCTTCCCCGACTCACTTCCTGCCAGGGATTTGTGACATGTTTCCTCGCAGATCAAATGAGCCCCTGACACCTGATTGCCCAATGCTTGTTTACCGTCGCTTTCCAAGGGCACCTCGACAAGATGGAAGGCTTAACGCGCCGTAATTAAATTTGCATCTGCTCTGTGACAGGACTCAAAAGAGTTTTTCCCCCCTCCTCCTATGAATCTCATTGTGGAGCTCCTAGTGTCTTTGACCATACAACATCTAAAAAGGCAAGATGTGGACAGGTAAACAAAACATTGGTGCAGTCTACTGCCTGTCAGTATAATGATGAATATTAAATAAGGAGATCCCTTTCTTACTTGACTTTCTACTCTTTACCTACTTGTTTAGGCAGATTTTTTAACTGGTCATATAAATATAAGAACTGTAGATTGGAGGTGATTTTTTTTTTTTTTTAAGTATTTCTAAAGGAAAACAAACATTGCCGAACACTCTGGATTGGTTTAACACCCTTTGGGTTGTGCATTTCTCACAAATGCTAATGAATAATTCAGCAAGGCCAAACACAATCTGCTGGTGGTATCCAGTGTGATTCACACTCGCTAATGAATAATTCCTTTTGGCTTTTATAGAGCAGCTCTAAGGAGTGACTTCTGAGACTCGGATAGGTTATTATTGGGCTATTTGTCAGTGTCCTTGGGGCATTGTGAGCCAAAGTCCAACTTGATGACCCTCTCCACATACCTCCTCTGATTCTGCTGGGAAACAGGCAGCTCTTTCTGTCCCAGCCTTTTAGCTCTCAAACATGGCTGTGAAAGAGGCAATGCTGTAACAGGATTCAGCTCCATCATAATATTGCTGATTCACTTCCTTCAGTGCTTCATTCAGAGAAGTATTGAGCACCTTACCTACGAAGTACTGAGCCTGGCATTGTGTGTATACCAAAGTAACTTAGATTTTGTGCGATGTGTCCTCAAAGGGACCATAGAGTATGTAGGAGAGGCATGAGGCCCGGGTGGAAGATGCTGAGCATCTTTTTGTCGAAATGGTTAGTTACCATTTTATCACCATGTTCTCAGGTATGCATTACAGTGCATATTTGCTATTGATGGTGTTGTGTGAAGCTTATATTGTGTTGGATGAGCCTGAACCTTGATTAACGTTGAAACTGCTTAAGGGATATGCTCTATAATGTGACTGCAGAAGCACCTAGGTTTGCGGTCCATGTTCATTTCTGCTGAAGTTAGGAATGTGGTATGACCGGCTTGGAGAGTTTGAGGATGGTGAACGGGGATTTACTTATCTCTGAGTAGTCCATGTAAGACTTCCCAGGTGGCTCAGTAGTAAAGAATCCGCCTGCTAATGCAAGAGACACAGGTTTGATCCCTGGGTCCAGATAATGCCCTAAAGTAGGAAATGGCAGCCCGCTCTAGTATTCTTGCCTGGAAAATTCCATGGACAGAGAAGCCTGGCAGGCTATATAGTCCATGGGGTCGCAAAGGGTCGGACACGACTGAGCAACCGAGCGTACACACAGTCCATGTACGGTACCTTCACAGTCGTACTGAATAACTTGTAACTCTGAGATCAGTGAGGCCCACCCAGCCTTGGGGAGCTTATCTCTGGCATCCTGTATCTGCTTCAGCTTTTTCTTTTTAACTCCTGGTTTTTGCTTTTCTCTGTAATTGTCCTGGAAGATCACAACTCCTAGCTTCTTTGCAGTTAGGTGAAATTCCATGATTAGTTTTAACCAATGAAATGAAGTAGAAGTGGTAGGTGTCAATTCCCAGTCAAGACACTTAAGAGCTGGTGTGCTGTTTGCATGCTTTCCCTTGCTCTGCCGGAGCTCCCTTGGGCGCTGTGTGTTCCAGACAGTGGAGTCTCCGTTAGACTGGGTTCATGAGTGACTGTGTGTAGAGCCGTCAGTGGCCCGTATTGGGCAGGGAACTTGACCAAGAAAGACCTTTCTGTATGAAGTCCCTGAGACTTGGGAGTGACCATTCTCATGAACACAGAGGGGTTAGTATAGGAAGAGACCTTTGTGTGTGTATGGGTGTCTTATCTAGGGCCTGGTACTTAACAAGATTCCAGTTAGCCTTGTCAAATGTATTGTCCGTTGGGAATTGAAGAGTGGACTTTATTTAGGGACAGGAAAAGAGTTTACTTCATCAACTGCCAAAGCATTTGTGGGAGAAAAAATAATGGTATAAACAGAGTCGTGACAATGAAAGGATAATTAGTGAGAGGAGCCAGAGTTGAGTTGAGGCTGTTATAACTCACATTCATAAATTTTAAGTTGTATTCAGCATGTTTAATTGGTTAAGATAGTGAACCTGTAATTTTTCTCTTTGCTTATAGTTTATACTAGGAGTTGGCTTTTGAACTGAAAATGGTTTTTACATTTTTAAAGGATTGTCAAGGAAGAAAGAAAAATGAGAATATTCAATAAGGGCCATATGCGGCCCTTAAAATATTTAAATATTTACTTAATTATTTTACTTAAATATTTACTGTGTGGCCCTTTATGGAAAAAGTTTGCTCTCCTTTGGTTTATATCCTTAAAATCTTTGCATACCATTATCAAAAAGTATCACCCATTAAAATATGAGTTCCTCGAGCATGAGAACTGAAAGGTTTTATTAATTTCTGTGTCTTTTGGCCTATCAAGGTGCATGGAACATTGCACAAGCTCAGAACAAGTTTACTTTATTAAATTGTATGTGGAACATGGGAGTTAATACATTTTCAAGGATAAGAACTGAGAAGAAATCATGGAATGCCATAGCTCTGAAGGAATAGAACTTTACCTCCTCTGTTCACTTGGCTGGTGACATTTCTGGATTTATTTATACCTAGTATGTGTGGACATATGTTTAATTTTCATATTTATTTTCAAACAAATGCCATCTTATTTAAAATGCCATTTTAAACATACTGACTTCTGCTCTAGCGTCAAAGTATTATTAGAATCTTCTTGTTAACCTACCAACTGTCAATGTTTTGCTTTCTCTCTTTTGCTGTGTAACATTCATATTAAAAAAAAATTTAATACGAGTTTCTATCTGTTCACTCACTCATTTGCTCACTCATAGATACATACCCGCAAGAGATGAAAACATCTGTCCACTTAAAAACTTACACACAAATGCTCCTAGTAACATTATTCATAGTAGCCAAACAATAGAAGCAACCCAAGTGATGAATGATAGACAAAGTCAGCTGATGAATGGATAGACAAAGTGTTGTGTAGCTGTATGATGGAATATTATTTTGCAACACAAAGGAATGAGGTTGCAACATGTATAGTACAACATCAATGAACCTTGAAAGCATAACACTAAGTAAAAGCTAAGCACAAAAAAACTACATGTTATCTGACTCCATTTATATAAAAATGACTACAGTGGGCAAATCTGTACATAACAGAAAGATTAGCAATGGCCTTGAGTAGGAGTGGGATGAGATGGGAATTGTGGGTGACTCCTAATGGGTATGAGGCTTCTTCTTGGTATGATGACAAAGTTCTAAATTTAGGTTATGATGATTATTGCAAAACTCTGTGCCTCTACAGAAAATCATTGAATTGTACATTCTAAATGGGTGAATTTTATGTTATGTGAATTATATCTCAATAAAGACATTAACAGAAATTATGCAGCTGATGGCTCGTTTTCTGGTAATGCTGCTGACTATACACCTCTTATTCAAACAACAGACAGGGCTTGACTCTCTTGTATTTTACCTTCTTGAATTAAAGTCTCCTAGAAAGAAGACTGATTTATATTCAAATCCCCTTTGGCCCAGCTATTCTACTTACATGAATTTATTCCATTTTCTTTACCTGTACAAAGACATACGTACAAAACTCTTCACTCGGCATTATTTGTAATGGTAAAACCTAAGAATGCAATCTAAATGTCCATCCATAGGGGACACTTTAAGATTAGGGACAGGAAGAGAAGGGGCGACAGAGGATGAGATGGTTGGGTGGACATGAGTTTGAGCAAACTCCAGGAGACAGTGAAAGACAGGGAAGCCTGGTGTGCTGCAGTCCCTGGGGTTGCAGAGTTGGACATGACTTACTGATGGATCAACAACAAAGGGGACACTTTAAAACCTAGAGGGGTGGGGTGGGGTGGGAGGGAGTCTCAAGAGGGAGGGGGCACATGTATACCTATGGGTGATCCATCTTGTTGTATGACAGAAGGCAACACAATATTGTAATTATCCTTCAATTAAAAATAACTAAATTAAGGAAAAATATTAAGGAAAATGTAACCAGTGAATTATTCTTGTACCATTAAGAGGAGACAGTTCTAAAGGTACCAGTATGAAACAATCTTTAAGATATTTTTTTTTTAAAAAAAGCAAAGTACAGAATACTTGTTGCTCTTTATATAAAATGTTTACATGAAGATAGTATATCTCAGCAAAAATTCAGTAAAAATTACTTCTTTAGGAAGGAAAGTTTGGATATTCAAGCAATAGGAGACTGACTGACTTTTGCAGGTTTAGACATTTTTTTAATACACTTTTTCCCTCATGACAGTAGGATTCATAATCACCAAAAAGTGAATACCACACAGCTGTTTATCAGCTGATGAACAGATAAAATGTGATATACCCATATAGGCATGTAAGAGTTGGGTCAGTGGGGATTTGAACATAAATCGGGTTTGATTCTAGGATTTTTAACTCAAGAGGGTGAAAGTGAAAGTGAAGTCGCTTAGTCGTGTCCGACTCTTTGTCGACCCGTGAACTGTAGCCTGCACCAGGCTCCTCCATCTATGGGATTGTCCAGGCAAGAGTACCAGAATGGATTGCCATTTCCTTCTCCAGGAGATCTTCCCGACCCAGGGATCGAACCCAGGCCTCCCGCCTTGCAGGCAGATGCTTTACCCTCTGAGCCACCAGGGAAGCTAACTCAAGAGGATAGGTGTGTTCAAATATTATCAAGACCCTAAATGTCCATTGACTGTTGAATGGATAAAGAAGATGTGGTACATGTATACAGTGGAACTCAGTCATAAAAAAGAATGAAATTGGGTCATCTCCAGTGACTTGGCTGAACCTCGAGGCTGTCATACAGTGAAGTAAGTCAGAAAGAGAAAAATAACGTATATTAACACATATTTATGTTTACTCCTTGGAAGTAAAGTTATGACCAACCTAGATAACATATTAAAAAGCAGAGACATTACTTTGCCAACAAAGGTCCGTCTGGTCAAAGCTATGGTTTTTCCAGTGGTCATGTATGGATGTGAGAGTTGGACTGTGAGGAAAGCTGAGCGCTGAAAAATTGATGCTTTTGAACTGTGGTGTTGGAGTCTTGAGAGTCCCATGGACTGCAAGGAGATCCTGGGTGTTCATTGGAAGGACTGATGCTGAAGCTGAAACTCCAATACTTTGGCCACCTCATGTGAAGGGTTGACTCACTGGAAAAGAGTCAATCCCCCTGATGCTGGGAGGGATTGGGGGCAGGAGGAGAAGGGGATGACAGAGGATAAGATGGCTGGATGGCATCATCGACTCAATGGACATGAGTTTGAGTAAACTCTGGGAGTTGGTGATGGACAGGGAGGCCTGGCATGTTGCGATTCATGGGGTCGCAAAGAGTCCACACGACTGAGCGACTGAACTGAACTGATGGAATCTAGGAAAATGGTAATGATGAAACCTATCTGCAGGACAGGAATAGAGGCGCAGATGTAGGGAATGGGCTTCTGGACGTGGCCGGGGGGAGGAGCGGGCGGGACAAACTGAGAGAGTATCATTGACGTGTGTATACACTACCACATGTGAAATAGTGGGAGGCTGCTGTGTGCAGCCGTGGAGCTCAGCCGTGTGCTCTGTGATGACCTAGGGGGGTGGGAGGGAGGCTCAAGAGGGAGGGAACCTACGTCTCCACGTAGCTGCTTCACGTTGTTGTATGGCAGAAACTGACGCCCCTTTAAGAAGCAATGACACTCCCATTAAAAAAATAAAATCCTCAAAATTAGCAATAAAGCGAAAGCATGATTTGTACCAAAAAAAATTTTTTTTTGTAAAAAGTTGATTTCTGTACTACAGCTCAGCAACCAATCTTGCATCTGTTCATGCCCCTTTCTTTTTCAACCCATGTGGAATAATTTGCTTTAAGACTTAATCCCCCCTCAACCCCACCCCCAGCCACTAATGATGGAGCAATTATGCGGTTCCACAGTGATTTTAGCACCATCTTCTAACCCAGCTGTGTGGTAGCAAGTGTATCTGCAGGGCAGAAATGTGGCCTGCAAGGGACAATATCAGATTGCCCACAATTATTTTAATGTCTCCTGTGAAATGATAAATGAAGTTTACAGTTATAATAAAAGTAGACCAAGTTCCCCCAAGGTATAAAGAGTTTGCAAGGAGAATTCACGTAGTTATAACTTTTTTTTTTTAAAAGCAGCAACAAACATTCTTCATTGAGAGCTTAAAAAAAGCACAATCCAGAGATAGGTTTTCACTGTAGGCATTTATTTGATGAAGCCCAGTAGGGATGAGGGGCTTCCCAGGTGGCGCAGAGGTATAGAATCCACCTGCCAATGCAGTAGACATAGGAGACGTGAGTTCGATCCCTGGGTAAGGAAGATAGCCCAGAGTAGGAAATGGCAACCCACTCCTGTATTCTTGCCTGGAAAATGCCATGGACAGAGGAGCCTGGTGGGCTATAGTCCATGGAGTTGCAATGAGTTGGGGACGACAGCACTCATGCACAAGTAAGGATGAGTAAAGTATGAACATGTAAGATTTATAGCTGCATCTCTAGGAACTTAGACTTCTTGGTTGTTGGTATAATTGAAAAAATTCTTCCAAGTTCTGCATCTGTGTTGTGCATGGTTTATAATGCTAACTTCATGCAATTTACAAAATACTTGCTGGGATTTTTTTCCTGGTCCTGGGAGGTCCCATAATTTGGCTGTAACTCCTGCTTTTATTATTTGGTGCTGCTTGGGTTCATGTCTTTCCCAGTCACTCTAAATCCTCCAACTGGCTCCACGTATGCTTGGTAAGACTGCCATTTTGAGAGGTGAGTGGTTTCTGTTCACAGTCGTATTTGATGCAGTGCCCACGACTATAATTTAAATGTGTCTTTGAAAGAGAGCAGGCTTCCCTGGTGGCTCAGGTGGTAAAGAATCTGCCTGCAATGCAGGAGTCCTAGGTTTGATCTCTGGGTCGGGTTGGGAAGATCATCTGGACAAGGGAATGGTTACCCACTCCAGGATTCTTGCCTGGAGAGTCCCATGGACGGAGGAGCCTGATGGGCTACAGTCCATGGGGTCACAAAAGAGTAGGACATGACTGAGTGAGCGACGCTGTCTTTTCATTTGGAAGAGAGCACGCCTGGCTCAATCTCACTATTTCCTCAGCTGGGAAATGGGGCATAGTGGAAGCGGCACTCCTCCCTACGTCGAAAGATCTCTGCTATCACATGACGCTAGCGTTTCCACTTTGGGTTTCCTTCCAGCTGTAGGTGATCTGGCTGCAGTGTTTTTGTTTAAAAAAGATTCCACTTTCTTTGTGTTCCTGCTGCTTGCTACCTACTGACCCACAGCTAGAGGCTGCTCTTGCTGTAGTTTATGTGTTTGCATGCCAGGGCACTTTCCTTTATGCCAGTGATGTCTTGGTATACTTTTTAATATCATATTTGTATTGTTGGTGAACTAGTTTGGAAGTGCCCATGACTTAAAGAAATGCTGCTGTAAATTTTCTTATTATCCCTCTTTCAGGTAGATCCAATTGATAGGTTTAATATTTAGACAGATTATTATTATTCAATTATTATTAAATGATACCACGTATTATAGGTTTATACAAACCTATCCATCTGTACTGTTGAATCTCTGAAGAGTCAGATGACCTTTTTGAGTCAAACTTCCCCATAATATTGAGCTTCCCTGGTGGCCCAGTGGTAAAGAACCCTCCTGCCAATGCAGGAGACATAAGAGGTATGGGTTCATCCCCTGGGTTAGGAAGATCCCGTGGAGGAGGGCATGGCAACTCACTCTAGTATTCTTGCCTGGAGAATCCCATGGGCAGAGGAGCCTGGCGGCTACAGTTCATATGTCACAAAGAGTTGGACATGATAGATCCCCGTAGTATAGCTGAGGCCCAGAGAAGCCCAGGGAGTCTGTTGGTGTCTTCAAGATGGCAAAGTTGCTTAACCACAGAACTGAATCTGTCCTTTAGAATTTCACACTCAGAGCTTTTCCCACTAACTAAAAAGACTTACAAGTTCAAAGACACCTTGAATCGAAGAGGAGGCAGTCCAGAATGGATGGTGAATTATGACAAATGGCGCTCCATTAAAATACCTGAACAGTGTAATACTTAGGAAAAAAATAATGCTTAAGTGTTTTAAATTTTATTTCCCTTCATTATAATCAAAGGAAGTAACAAATCTTATATATAGTATTTTGAATAGTCTTCGAATAAATATTCTTGCAGCTGTTTCTGCAACTTACTGATAGTCTGACAATATTGCTAATAAGTGGTTCTTTCTCTTGATATTGTTAGATGAGACTGAAGAGGAAGTCGGGCTGGGGCAGTTTTGCAAACCCCGTTTCAGTTGACTATAAGCAAGCCAGAGGCCACATCTTTCCTAGGTTAAAAGGGCTGACCCTTGACTATTGCTAGTTGGTGTGTACAACATGTTTTAGAAGAAGTAATTATTTTTAGCCGACTGACTATGACCAAGATTAATAGCTCTTGAAAGGGCTGTGATGAAGGGCTGCCCCAGCTGACTTCTGTATTACTCTTTATTTATCCTGCTCTCATCCCTGTCACCTTTGGGCATCAGCCAAATGTCATTTGTATGAGATTTGCCCCTTGGATGTGAAGGGCCTCTCTTTTCTTAATGATGGGAGGTGAATTGGGCTGTGAGGCTGAGGTACTTGGACAGTTGACACGACCCAGGGGAGAGTCTTCTAGGTCTGTGGGAGTCATAGGGACAGGACATCCTGGGGAGGGCTTGGGGGGAAAGGGGGGACGGGCAGAGAAAGAGCATGAGAATATTCAGCTGTCTGATCCAGGTCATTGAGACAGGGAGTAGTTCAAGGGCTCCATGGCCAAGTCCATATATCTCAGTGGCTCTTCTGTTCAGAGCATTTGCAAGTTTCTTCTTCTGAAGATTTTTTTGTTTGACATTGTCAACTATCTCTGGGCTTCCCAGGTGGCGCTAGTAGTAAAGAATCCCCCTGCCAATGCAGGAGATGCAAGAGACATGGGTTCGATCCCTGCGTTGGGAAGAGCCTCTGGAATTGTTGTTCTGTCACTAAGTCATGTCCGATTCTTTGTGAACCCATGGACTGCAGCATGCTAGGCTTCCCTGTCCTTCACTGTCTCCCATAGTTTGCTCAAACTCATGTCCTTTGAGTTGGTGCTGCCAAACAATCGTCTCACCCTCTGTAGCCTGCTTTTCCTCCTTCCTGGAGGAGGAAATGACAACCTGCTCCAGTAGTTTTGCCTGGAAAATACATGGACAGAGGAATCTAGTGGGGTGCAGTCCATGGGGCTGTAAAGAGTCAGACACGATTGATCCATGTCTTTATGGCAGTGACTGCAAGTTAACCCCCAGATCCCTTCTTGCCTCCTTCTGTCATGGACTTTTCAGGGCAGTTAGCTTTCTGGAATATAGACTGCATTTCCCAGCTTTCCCTGCAGTTCAGTGTGGCCATGTGACTAAGAGGATGTAGCCTCTGGTAGTTCCTGGGATGTTTCCTTAAGAGAAAGCTGGTGTGTGCCCTTTGCCCTTTGCTTCTGTGGCCCTTCCTTCTATCCTGCTGTCTGGAATGTAAATGCTGCTTTTGGATCTTGAGAGTGAGGGCCAGTCCTTAGTGGTGAGCTAGAAGTGGCTTGAGTCTCTGAGGTCAGCATGGGAACCACCATTCCAGCCTGGTGAAGCCACTGCCACTTCGCATTTTCTGTCACTTGCAGCCAACCTAATCCTAGATCATACACGGTTTCTGCACGTTGCAGAAGAGCAGAGGAACTCTCAAGCCTTTAGATTTCCTTCTGTTGTGCTGAATATGGATGTCAGAACTCAAACATATCCCTCGCTTTTTCTTCTTTCAACTAGTATTGAAAGTAAAAAAGTAAAAAAGTGAAAGTGTTAGTTGCGCAGTCATGTCTGACTCTTTGTGACCCTATGGACTGTAGCCTGTCAGGCTCCACTGTCTATGGAATTTTCCAGGCAAGAATACTGGAGCGCATAACCATTCCTTTCTTCAGAGGATCTTCCTGACCCAGGCATTGAACCTGGGTCTCCTACATTGCAGGCAAATTATTTACTGTCTGAGACACCATCAACTACTATTGGTGGTGGTTTAGTTGTTAAGTCATGTCCAACTCTTTCGACTCCATGAACTGTAGCCTACCAGGCTCTTCTGTCCATGGGATTCTCCAGGCAAGAATACTGGAGTGGGTTGCCATTTCCTTCTCCATGGGATCTCCCTGACACAGGATCAACCTGGGTCTCCTGCATTGCAGCCAGATTTTGTACCAAACAGCTGCGAGAGAAGCCCTTCAACTACTATTAATACAAGTTAAAACAACCAGTGGCTCTGTGGTAAAAGAATCTGCCTGCAATGCAGGAGATACTCAGGAGACCTGGGTTCAGTCCCTGGGTTGGGAAGATCTCCTGGAGAAGGAAATGGCAACCTATTCCAGTATTCTTGCCTGGAGAATCCCATGGACAGAGGAGGAGCCTGGCAGGCTACAGTCCATGGGGTTGCAAAGAGTTGGACAGGACTGAGTGGCTAAACAATAGCAATGATAACAATAATGCATTAACTTATTTAAGAAATAAAGACCTGAGAGATATATGAGTATGCAAGATACATGAGAGAGAGTTTGGCATGCAGACTGGACCAGAATATAACTCATTTAGGAAAATGATAACGAGGGCTGATCCTAATGGCCTTCTGTAAGAGGTGGGTCAGGAAACCCTTCCCACCTTCTGTTGGCAGCAGCAGCATCTTGTTTTAGACTCTTAGAGGGCCTTTGAGATGTAACTTCATCTGCTTTCTTTTTTAAAAAAATTAATTAATTTATTTTAATTGGAGGCTAATTACTTTACAATACTGTAGTGGTTTTTGCCACTACAGTGGTATTCATCTGCTTTCATAAAGACTTGGGGAGCTTTTAAAACTTTAGGTGGCTGATGTCAAGTCTCTTCAATGCTTTCAGTTCTCTTGCTGTTAACACTGTTTATATTTTGCCTGACTCACTGGTTTTAGGACATAATCTTTGCATGGAGCCATCCTTTCTCTAATATTATCTATATTAGATAATACATACTATATTAGCTATTTACATATTTTATATTTAAAGTCGCTCTGTCATATTCAACTCTTTGCGACCCCATTGCCATAGCCTGCCAGGCTCCGCTGCCCATGGAATTCTCCAGGCAAGAATATTGGAGTGGGGAGCCGTTCCCTTCACTGAGGGATCTTCCCAACCCAAGGATTGAACCCAGGTCTCCCCCGTCGCAGGCGCACTCTTTACTGTCTGAGCTGCCAGGGAAGCCCAATATTAGCCATCATGCACTGCAAATTATTATTTACACAACTTTTAAAAGAGATGCTGAGATGTGTAATTACTTTTCACAATTTTTTAAACTTTGGAAGGAGAAAAACAGCTATTTACTTCTCTGGTTCTCATTAGCATTTGTGACATGGACCAAGGGGTAGGTTTTCTGTGCTGTTTTTCCTTGCTGTTTCTTGCCTTTTCATTTGAAGAATAGCAGGATCTTGTCTTTTGTTCATACAAGTAAAAGTCCATTCAGCCGGAAAACAGAACAGTGTGCTCTTTGTGCGCTCAGAGCATCTGAAGGCTTTTGGTCCCACACTAGTTGCTGTTTAACTACAATAAAATTGTGACCAAAGGAGATAAACATTTAAAGGATAAATGACAGGGCTGTTAATCCAAAAGCCAGTTTTGTAGCATTGTTGTTTTTAGCTAATAGGTATATAGCCTGGAGTCATGGGGATGCCTTTCAACTCTGAAACACAGCACAACCTGTTTTCCAGCCAGTTTAAAAAAAATGTCACTGGGTATTTTTAATGGCCGATCACTTTGTGTTTTAAAAAATCACTTGAATGTGTCTAAATGGTTTCTGGAAACTTCTAGGAATTTTCCTGATGTGTTTGTTAATATCCGTCATGTCATTCATTGGTAAATTATGAAAAAATAAATAAATTCATGTATAATGTGACAACTCTATATATATGTGTGTGTGTGTGTATAATACCAAATCTATTATCTAAGAAAAGAAAGGCCTTATAAGTATGAAAAATTCAGAACTTGATCTGTCTTTACTCCTGTAATGCATGATTTGCCTACCCTTTGGTGGAGGAAAAGCATTTTTGAGAATTTCCTTTCCCTATGAGAAAAGTGCTCCAGTAGTCCAGTGCAGAAGCTCCAATATTTTGGCCACTTGATGCATTGACTCATTGGAAAAGACCGTGATACTGGGAAAGATTGAAGGCAGGAGGAGAAGGGGATGACAGAGGACGAGATGGTTGGATGGCATCTCCGACTAGATGGACATGAGTTTGAGCAAGCTCCAGGAGTTGGTGATGGACAGGGAAGCCAGGCATGCTGCAGTCCATGGGGTCGCAAAGAGTTGGACATGACTGAGTGACCAAACTGAACTGATGAGAATGCAAAGGATAAATCTCTCTTCCATTCTCTCATGCCTCTCTTTCCCTTTCCTTCCCTTTATGTTTTTTTAGAAAAGTATTTATTTTTTGTTAGAGGATGATTGCTTTACAGTGTTGTGTTGATTTCTGCCATATACATGTGTCGCCTTCCTAGTGACCCCCCCCACCTCCTACCCCACCCTTCGTTTCCTTTTTCTCTCTTCTGTCTTCCCCTGGCTTCTTTCTCTGGCTCTTTCTCTCTCTAAGCTGAAATTTGGGTCTTTGGCAGATGACCGTTTGAGAAGAGATGCTTCTGGTTGTGGTAAGGATACTCAGATGTTGGAGTGAGGTTTATTTTTATAAATGGTTTCACTTGTTTGTTGTTGCCAAATGCTGGGGTCTGTTTTCTCTTATTGGCTGGATTATTCAGATTTATCCTTTTCTAGGATACCCCAAAATAAAAGAATCCGAGTATATTTTACAAATGCATTTCCCTTTTATGCAGTGGCATCTCATTATAGCAGGAAGCTTACACTTCACCTACTTAGGAGGCCTGGAGGTGCCAGCGGTGAAGTAAGAAGTAGGTCTACCACTTACAGGGGCCAGCTGTCACTTAGCTTCAGTGTATGAATGTGGGCCCAGTGTTTGCAGATAGTCAGAGTTTTCAGAGGAAAGTGAAAATGTGGATTTTTATTTGAAAGCTCTTTTTAAAAAAGAGCAGTCTACTAACTGAAATTTAAAGCACATATGATCCAAATATACCATATTTACTTTCTCAGACTGAAAGCAACTGAGGTCTGCCCTTTGTGATCTCTGTTATTTAGAGAGGTTATATAACTAATGTTACCGGAAACCGTGAGGATTCCTCTTCAAGGAAGTGGACCAGCCCAAAGAAAAATATGAAGGTTGACATTAGGGGATATCTAAAGAAGAGGCCAGGTTTCCTTCGTATCGCCCTACAGTGGGGCCCCTCAGTGGACGAACTCAGTTTCTGCACACAGTGCTTCCAATCCCATTTTTCTTGCCTCACTTGAAATTAGAAACTGACAGGCAAAGATCACCAAGCTCAGGGATGCCTGCAACAAGAAGGACCACGCAAAGGAGACAACGGAAAGAAAGGAGCCCACAGAAACAGGACAATGGAGAGCAGAAGACAAAACTGCAAAAGAAATGATGATGCATATTCTTAAAGAGATGAGGAAAGATGCTATATACATGAAACAGGAACAGGATAGTAATAAAAAGGAACATCATTCATATTGTTACTTTTGTTAGTTGTGATATTGTATTGTGGTTATGTATATACTTTTGAAAAGGCTGTCTTTACATATTAGAGATACATGCCAAATACATACATACCATATGTATTTCAACATACAGTTGAAATATGATGCTTGAAGTTTGTTTTGAAGTAATTCAGAAAAAAAGGTAGGGTAAAGGAATAGAACAGTTAAGATTAGGAAAATGTTGACAGTTATGTAACAAGTATACAGTTGTGTAATAAGCTGTGTAATAAATATGTGAGGGTTTGTTATAATGTATAATTTTCTATGTGTTTGTGTGCTTGAAATTTTCCATTGTGAAATGTTTAAAGTGGGGGGGCATTTAGAGACTCAAGAGATAACCCTTGAAAATTAAAAATATGGTAACAGAGGTAAACATTTCAATAGGATTTGAAAATAAGGTAGAACTTAGAAAGTAGAACCAAAAAATGCAATGAAAGATTAGAGCGGAAAGATACGAAATTAGATGATCAGTCCCAGTGATCCAGTATCTAACTGTCTGAGTTGTAGAGTTAAAGAGCCAATATATTAGAAGGGAAGGAATTATCAAAGAAATACTACAAGGTAATTTTCTAGATCTGCAAGACGTGAGTTTTGAAATTCAGAAAGCCCACTGAGTGTCTAGCATGAGCTGAAACATGACCCCGCAGGGCCCTTTTTTATGAAGTTACAGATACCCAGAAAGAATGAGGAGGTTTGAAGAGCTGACGTGCAGCCGTGTCACTTCTGTCCTCGGCTGGGCTGGGTTCTCTGGCTCCGAACTCCCTGGGCCAACTGCTTTCAGACCGTAAACCAGTTTTCACTTGGTCAGGGCTGTGCTGGCTGCCTGATGCTTGGGATTGAAAGGGCATGCTGTCTAACCTCTGTTCCTGGACTTCTAACCAAGCTTCTTGTTTTCAGCTCTGCTTTTGAAATGCACCTGCCATCAGAGGCACCTTTGCTGTAATACCTGAACCTTTCTGGAGACGGTAGCATCAGCCCCTTCCTATTAAGGGTGACTACATCTTTCCCTTTCCCTCCTCAGCCCCTGCCCTGCCAGTAGGCTTCGACTTTTCCTGTTCTGTTACATTCATTGATACTCCCTTTTCATCTTCCGAAAGATGAAGCTGACGTATTTTTTAAAAAATAATTAAATTAATTAATTACTTTAATTTTTGGCTACTCTGGGTCTTTGCTGCTGGTGGGCTTTTCTCTAGTTGCGGCCAGCAGGGGCTACTCTCTCGTTGTAGTGCACAGGCTTCTCATTGCAGTGGCTTCTCTTATTGCCGATCGTGGGCTCTGGGGCATGCGGGCTTCAGTAATTGCTGTCTCTATATCACAGACTGAATAGTTGTGGCTCTTGGGCTTACATGCTCTGCGGTGTGTGTGATCTTCCTGAATCAGGGATCAAACCTATGTCTCTTGCGTTGGCAGGCAGATTCTTTACCACTGAACCAGTAGGAAAGCCCTTTCATACTGTTTTGGGTCTTACTCTGTATTTCCCAGGTGGCCAGTGGTAAAGAATTTGCCTGCCACTGCTGGAGACACAGGAAATGGGGATGTGCTTCCTGGATGGGGAAGATCCCCTGGAGAATGGTAACCGGGGCTCCAGTATTCTTGCCTGGAAAATCCATGGACCAAGGAGCCTGGGGGACTGCAGTTCATGGAGTCGCAGAGAGTTGGATACAACTGAGTAACTGAGCATGTAGACGCTATGCACTCAATATACGCTTTGTCAGCCAACTAGGTTTTGTAGCCTGTGAACATAGGGTGATGTCGAAGTTTGCTTGCATATTCCCGTATGGCTCTTGATGAATTTGAATTCAGTACTTACCGATTGAAATATATCCTTAGTTTTTTTTTTCTATTACTTTTGTGTATGTTTTATGTGGTTTTGTTTCAGTATCCTCTTAACTTATTGCTCAGAGGTTGTAGGAAGGACTAAGCATAATGAGTCATTAAGTTAAAAATATTGAGTAATATCAGTAAGTTAAGAGTCTCACTGGCCTACAGCTTCAAAAAGATTTTACTGAAATGGAAAATTTTCAGTTGTATTTAGAGAGGAGGAATGGAGGCCTGACTAGTCATTATACTGAAAAAGGGGAAACCTGGGGCTTTTGTTCTGATTTTAGACTTCCCTGAGAGTCTATTTCAGTTTGCTTAATGACTGTTACTTATACCCTGGTACTGCCCTTTGATTTTAAGCTCGTCCCTCTTGTTGAGAGGATGCCCCTCCAATATAAAGGAACAGTGCTGTCTTTTTCTCTAAAGTCACCTTTTTTCTTAAAGAAACTCTTTTAATAGTTCCACATATTCTGTAGTTATGCATTTCTGTGAGTGCTTACCGACCCCGGCACTGTGTTTAATAAATTATTGAACTTTGAAGAACCTTTGAGAAGCAAGGGCTTTATGTGACTGAGCAGCAGACATGAAAAAACGCTATCCTCCTGAGTATCTAACAGACAGAATAGAGGCTTGATCAGACAATATAAGCATCGAGTGAATGATGGTAACACCATGAAATATTTACACCCGGAGAGCACGCTGGGGTGGGAAGGGGAGTGGGTGGGTTTTTATCATTTGGGGTTGAACGTGATGCCATACAGCTCACCACTCTGTGATCTTAAAAGCAAAATAGAAAGAAAAAAAAAGAGAGAGAGAGAGAGACAGAAAGATAGGAAGAAAGGAAAAAGAAAATAAAGAAGAGAAGGAAGAGTTATTGATTTGGTGATATTTTGTTGTTTGCAATAGTTTTTCATAAGAGCAAGGCTCCTTTTGCGGACAGCAGCCTTACAAAAAGCCAAGTTTTTATTGATCCTTAAAAGAGACTAAAAAGTCATGGTTTCTTTTTTTTTTAATTTTTAAAATTTTATTGAAGTATAATTGATTTACATTGTTGTGTTAATTGCTGTTGTACAGCTGAGTGATTCAGTTATACACATACATATATTCATGACTATGTAGAGTCATAGTTTCTTGCCATCATAAGTTCAAAGTTTTGATTTAATCAACATCTCATGATTTAACATACCTTAAAAGGCTTCATTTTATTATCTGTAAAAATAGAGACTTGCATAGCAAAGAACCAAATAACCTATCATGTTCTTATTTTCAAACCAAATATGTGATTTATTTATTTTTTATTTCTATTTTGAATTGGCTTGTGTTGTGTTTATTTAATAATGATCCACAGAGGACGTTAATATAATGGAAGAAGTGTCTAGATTACTTCAGGAAAGTTTAGAAGATACTTACCTGAGCTGATATATTTAGAGAATTTCAAATAAGTTCTAGTATAGAAATGGCTAAAATGAACGTGCCAGACCAATTTGTTTTGTCCCTCTGCCAGAATTTTGTATGTAAATTTTTCTTATAGTGATAAACCTTCTTAGATTTCATGCTACTATGTAGAATTATTGAAAATACTTATTGTTGTTAGTGAGTAAATGTTGACAAAAACTAATATGACTTATTAAGTTTAATTTTACTCATGACATATATGCAAAGAACACAAAAGCCACAGATTGTATTTGGGAGCTATTTTAATGTAATATTTTTACTTTTTATCAGTAGTAGAAAGAATCAAATCACATTTTAATAAGGGAGCTCAGAACTAACATAACATTATAAATCAATGATACTCCAGTAAAAATTAAGGAAAACAATACAGAAGCTCAGATTGCCCACATACATTGGCCTTTCAAGGGGATCATCTGCCTTCGGTATCTATTGTGAGCTCCCTGGATATTCAGAATGAGTTATGCTATACAAGGATGAGAAGGTTAGATAGTATCACTGACTCAATGAGCATGAACTTGGACAAACTCTGAGAGCTAATGTGGGAGAGGGAGGCCTGGCATGCTGCAGTCCATGGGGTTGCAAACAGTCGGACGTCAGTCGGACGCGACTTAGGGACTGAACAACAACAGCGCGCTAAACAAATTTGGAAACTTTTCTCTGTGATCACATTGTCCTAAACTGACAGATTTTGTCACTTGTAAAGTCAAAGTGATAACGTTGGAAGGGAAATCTGGTGAGACTTCGCTTTGAAAGTGCACTATTTTGTCCGTTGATCCTAAGGAAGGGAACTTACACTCAAAGGAGTTTACTGTTTGTAATGCAGGAATCCATGGCATACAGAGAAGTTTATGGTCTAAGGATCCATTAGCAGTGACATGTGGTAGGAACCTATTTGTGAAAAGATGTATTAATTCCCAAATTGAAACAGTAGTGGTAAGACAATAATGGTGTGCTTATTTGTTGCTAAACTGATAACTTGTTAAGAATTGAAATTCTAGTGTTTGGTTGATGTGGATTTAAATTCTGCCTCTGTCACTTACTTGTTGACTTCTGCCTGTTCATGGGCCTAAGACTCAGTTTTCTCATCTCCAGTAATGGGGCCAGTGATAATTTATGTCTCAGTGAAAAAGCGTCTAAGCATTCAGCACAAGACTCAGTATGTAGGAGATGCTCCTTCAACATCAGCTCCTTTTTTAGACCAAGAAGGTTTTATCTAGGAAGTGAGACTTTTAGAAGTTCTTGATAGAGAAGCAGGGAGCCAGAAGGGACCCCAAGCCTGTGGACAGCTACATGAGATTGGTGAGTGTGTGTGTGTGTGTGTGTGTGTGTGTGTGTGTGTGTGTGTGTTTTATGATGGACAGATCGGGAAAGGAAGGGTTGAATTCACTGGTTTATAGAGGTAAATATGATGTTGGTGGTTTGAGATGCCATCTGAAATTCCACTGTCATTATTTGCTGCTCCAAATTGGGCTAGAAAGGCATGTGCACAGTTGAGAATTTTATGCCTTCCTGCATTTTCCTGAACTTCTCACTCTTTTCAAATGCAAACTGTTAGAAATGTTTGAGCCCATCTAGGGCAAGTCAAAGGTTTGTCTGTTCTTAAATTCTGTCTCTGACCAGTTATGCTCAGGGCTGTACTGGACTCTGGGGATTCGGCGGTGACCAACAGACCAGACTCCCTCCTCTTGTGGAGGTTAACATCTTATTAGAGGAAGAGAGATAGTAGATGGTATTTAAGAGGATAATAAATAAGACTGTGTTTACTAGATGAAGTGTAGGGTACCATGACTGAGGGGTGGGGCCTGCTGTGGAGAGAGTGGTCTGAGGTTGGCTTTTGATGTGAGATCTGAAGGATAAGGAGGGTGTTCATTCCAGCCACAGGGACATGGCTGAGCCACGTGGGAGGAGCTCAGAAGCTCAGTGGCCAGATCTTAAGGAGAACGAGACAAAGAGGGGAAGGAATTGAGGCCAGATCACTTTAGGGCATCTAGGCTGTGGTAAAGATTTGGGTTTTATGCCAAGCCTGATGGAAACCCATTGGAGGGTTTGAAGATGGAGTGTGTGTGTGTGTGTGTGTGTGTGTGTGTTTGTGTGTGTGGCCACATCTGATTTGCATTTTGTAAACATCACTCGGGCTGCTTGGTGGGGAATAGTGAAAAAAGGATAGAATTAGGGAGAAAAATCAGGGGGAGAGCTAAGCTGATAGCTAGGCTCAGGTGGTGATTATGGAGGTAGAGAGAAGGATTTAGAATATATTTCCAGAGGCAAAGCTGACGGTACTTGAAAGGGTTTTGAAAGTAAAGAGGAAATCAGGGGTAAATTCCACGTTTTGAGCTTGATAGACTGAACTGTGCCCACTTACCGAGGTCAGAAGACCAAGGAAGAAGCAGGTGTGAAAGGACACGAGCTGCTTTGTACTTTCATCTGGGGCCGTCACTTAGGCTCTGGGGCTGTCACTTAGGCTCTGGGGCAGGGGAAGTCTGGCGGTCGGGGCTGGATATAGAAATTTTGAATCATCAGCATAGAGCCACTCGCTGGGTTTAAGCCTGGCAACGCCTCTGCTCGTGAATCCTTGTTTTTCCTTACCTTGTAAGGAATTTTCAGGCCCTTTCCCTGAGCTGATGTTACCCCTCACCTTTCCTACCTCTGAGTTGCACTATCAGACCGTCGTCTCCAAGCCCCACAAACGCGTTCCTCCCAGACAAAAACAGAAGATGACGCACACCATGAACCAGATTTTCCACGACAGACTTGTAAGGAACAAGATAATCTCATTGTTCCTCCTGCTACTTAAAATAAAGGTAATATTGATTTTAGAGTAGCAGTTTGGGTCCTAAGGCGTGATATTGATCAGGCATCTGATGAGAATTTGCAGGGTAGGCTTCTAGCCCTGCAGCTTCAGGGCATCTCCCCACTGGGTCAGGCCTCCGTGCTGACCTCCACTAGTACAAGTGGTGTTTTTCTTAGGAATTCTTGGCCCTGTTTAGTCTAGGCACTGTCCAGGAGCATTTATTTTACCTGATGGATGACTCAATCCAGCCTGTCTCTTACCTTAATCTGACCTTAAAAATGGGAACTCTTTTGTTCTTAGTAAAAATGAAGACTGATTTGGACACTGCTTAGAATGATTTTCTTCTCCACGGCAGTGGAGTTCATGTTGCATCTTTGGCTGTGAAACTTCCTATTAAAATGTTTTAATCTGGCTTTCCTCCTCCTTTTTTTTTTTTGAATTGTACTTTGGAACATGGCTCACTTTATCTGTATGGATTTTTTTTTTTTAACAGGATAAGGTACCTCTTTTAAAGATGCCAATATTAAACCCACTAGACTCCTCCATTTTAATGTTATACATCAAGGAAAGTAATGTCCTAGTGGCTATTGTGATATGGTGCATTCAGCATACTCCAATTACAGGTTAGGCTTAACAATATTTACAAGTCAGGTTCTGAGGATATTTCGAATTTAATAACAATTTAATAACAATCAAGGGATAAATTGTTTACTGGCCTGAAGGATATAAAGAAGCCCTAGAAATCATCTGAAAACAATCTTTTCATATAAAGCGTTTTGACTTCCTACTGTCATAAGACATGTATTTGCCTCCTGTGTCTGAAAATTCTGGCTGGATTGCCCATGGGGTTGCTTTGAGGTTTAAAAGCATTAACACAGGCTAAGTCACTCAGCACAGAGCCTGACACATAGTAAGTGCTCATTGATGTTAGCTATTTTAGTTGCTGTGATGAGACATTAGCTGCAGAGTCCTTTAAAAAATTATGTGTTTCTTTCTTTGTGACTATGATGGGTCTGGGTTGCTGTGATCAGGCTTTTCTCTAGTTGTGGCAAGCAGGGGCTGCTCTAGTTGCAGTTTGCAGGCTTCTCATTGCAGTGGCTTCTCTTGTTTCAGAGCAGTCTATTGGGCATTTGGGCTTTAGTAGTTGTGGCGCATGGGCTTAGTTGTCCCGGAGCATGTGGAATCTTCCCAGACCAGGGATCGAACTGGTGACCTCGGCATTGGCAGGTGGATTCTTAACCACTGGAACACCAGGGAAGGACCACTTCCCTGCAGAGGAAAAGTCCTGCAGAATCCTTTTCTGTCAGCCCCAATACCTGGCACAGGTCTGCGCACACAGCGCAGTGTTCAGGTAGATGCACAGTGACTGATGAATGTCTCCAACATTTGGGATTTCTTTCCACACGTGAAGTGTCAGAGTCAATTTTATATCTTTTCTAAAATCATCTAAAGTACCTGATATCCTTGGATTCTTTACTTGGTTACTAGCAAAAACAGCTGCATGCATTTTGACCATTTATTTCCCTTATCAGCCTGTCTTCCTTGTTAGCTGCCAGATAGGGCTCTGCTTTCAAATTCTTCGCAGTTAGAAGAGATAATAAATGTTCACATTTATAGTGCATTACCAGGCACAGAATGGGTCACTGTCGCTTGACTTGGCATCATGGCTGCTGGTCAATTCTGCCTTTAGGGAGACTGTTTTGCAAAGTGGGGATGTGGCTTCTTTTAAGGTAGAAGGTGGAATGATTATTTCTTATCCTAGTAGTGAGTTCCAAGGGGATCTTACGCTTTCTTAAAATTCTCTGGTGGTTGCACAGAGGGGCAACACACCAGCCTTCTGTGTAGCAGAAGCCTGGTGGAATGGACAGGCAGCTTCGTCAGTGGAGATATGGCCTCTGTTTGGCTCTCGAGTACCCAGTTATTTTGGGGTGGTTTGTGAGTCATCTGAAATATGCATTTAATCTAGACTTGTGGCCTGTTGGTGAGGCTGCTGCTTTTTTATGATCTCAAATGTCTTGTCCATGTTCAGACTTGCCTTGTTTCTCTGTTTACTTTGAACTGGGAAAATGTTCACCATGGCATTTGGAATTCCTCCTCAAGTGTGCGTTTGGTCACATCACCCCTGGCTACCACCAGTACATGACTGTTTATTTTGGATGTCCTTTTCTGATGTTCAGCTAATTTAACCCACAATGAAGTTAATCCTTGCTTCTTTGGAAAAGTACAGATTTACTTATTAGCCGCTTTCAGAGATATTTGCATTTTCAGGCCAGTGACTATATAATTCCACTGACTTTTGGACCCATCTACTCACGTATGCAGCGGGCACCTTGTTCAAGTCAGGGTTTAGATAGAGCAAATCATAACCATCCTGAGTTATCTGAAGTTCTCTTGAAGGTTAATAATGAACGTACTGGGACAAGGGCTTCAGATGGCTTTACCAGATGGCTCAGTGGTAAAGAATCCACCTGCCAAGCAGGAGATGCGGGTTTGATCCCTGGGTCGTGAAGATCCCTTGAGAAGGAAATGGCAACCCATTCCAGTATTCTTGCCTGGAGAATCCCATGGATAGAGGAGCCTGGCGGGCTATAGTTGATGGGGTCTCAAAGAGTTGGGAACAACTTAGCAACTAAACAGTGACAAACAGTATGGGAAAAACATGGAGGAGTCGTGTTGGATATTCTGTTATGTCCATTTATCTTGCCTTCTTGTGCAAGAGAGCGAAGAAAATCAAGTTGCTTTTTACTTCAAGCATTTTGACTGACAGCATGGAAGCCACTTCCATGTGCTACTTGGACTTGAGTCTTGGCTCTGTCACTAACTAGTTGTTTAACTTTGGGCAGATTACTTAAATTTGACCTCAGTTTCATTATCTGTCAAGTGAGGATAATCATAGTAACTACAAGGAGGGTTGTTAGGAAGATCAAATGAGTTAATTTATGTAAAGTATTTAGAACCAAAGCGAATACATAGTAACTGCTATACAGTGTTAGGTATTACATTTTTATTAGGAGTTAGTAACTGCATAAATAAAAAAGATGAAGGTGTAAATCATTAATCAGGGCCATTTATCTATGGGATCCTTAGGCATTGCATCTAGCCTTTTGGATTTATATTAGGGAGGTTACTGCTGTAACAAAAATATCAAAATACTGTATCATAGCTTGAACATAAGGAAAATGTGTTTCTTGCTTATGTAACGGTAATGAGTAGGGAAGCTGGTTGGTGGGATGGCTTTCTGCATGGGTTTATTTAGGAAAGGAGGTTCTGTCATCTTCGGTACATTGCCTGTGAGGTCACCTGAGCTTATCTCCATTCCAGTCAGTCAGAAGGGGAAGAGAGCAGGCAGAAAAGTGTTTAGGAGTTTTGCAAAGGTCAAACCCAGAAGTCGCCCTCATCAATTCCATTCACATTCCATTGGCCACAACTCAGCAGCTACCAGTTTTGGCTCGAGTTTTTCAGGGATCTATAAGAATGTACAAGACTTTAAAACATGTGTTGACTCCCAATTCCAAACATAAAATTGCAGAATTGAAATGAATTGACATGAATTCATTGATTATAAAATGTAACCTTTTATTAGCTCCATAAGTTGTTAACATTTAGTATTCATGAAATGTTATTAAATTTGAAATGAATTTATAAGTTGGATTTTCTGATTTCTCAAAAATTTCCAAATATGCCTGATGCTGATGATTGCTGAGATATTAGTTAATCATCAATGAACTTCTCAAAGTCCAGTGAATTCAAATGGAAAACGCTAAAAATCCACTCATTTTTCTATTGCAAAGCAACTTTAATGTGACATATGGGTACGACTTGATATGTTTATTTCAGTGTTGAGTTGGGACTTCAGAAATAGCACTGATCATGGCTTAGATGATATTAAAACAGTCCTGTTGTTGAGTGTTAGTGTATGCAGACCATATTTTGGTTGCTTTGCAAAGGTATGTGATGGGGTTGACTAAACACATTTTGCATGTCCCCCTTGCCCCACCTTACCTTCTTCTCCCCCCCCTCTCGTCTTCACTTCTAATAAAATATTTGCTGCTGTGATATCCAAGAACATAAATTACACTATGTTTAATAACCTAGGTTCTTGATCTTGGCGATGGCAGGGAGAAAAAGTGCCTTCTCTTTTTACAGGTCATATTTGAAGGCTGGGGTTGGATTGGTCTTTCTTTTGAGTCATTCCTGGCCTCTCGGACCATGATGTCCTCTTCCTGAACTTTCTTTCTCATTCTTCCAAAGTGAGGCACTATTGAATGGCCGTTGGGAGATGTAGTTATTTTATTTTATTTTTTATTTATTTATTTATTTTTTAAAATTTTATTTTATTAGTTGGAGGCTAATTACTTCACAACATTTCAGTGGGTTTTGTCATACATTGACATGAATCAGCCATAGAGTTACACGTATTCCCCATCCCGATCCCCCTCCCACCTCCCTCTCCACCCAACTCCTCTGGGTCCTCCCAGTGCACCAGGCCCGAGCACTTGTCTCATGCATCCCACCTGGGCTGGTGATCTGTTTCACCATAGATAACATACATGCTGTTCTTTCGAAACATCCCACCCTCACCTTCTCCCACAGAGTTCAAAAGTCTGTTCTGTACTTCTGCGTCTCTTCTTCTGCCCTGCATATAGGGCCATTGTTACCATCTTTCTAAATTCCATATATATGTGTTAGTATGCTGTAATGTTCTTTATCTTTCTGGCTTACTTCACTCTTTATAATGGGCTCCAGTTTCATCCATCTCATTAGAACTTATTCAATATTTTCTTTTTAAATACTTCTTTTTGGGGGGGCTGTTTCACGTGTTTTGCAGGATCTTAGTTCCTCCATCAGGGATCAAACCCGGACCCCTGGCAATGAAGGGGCTGAGTCCTACCCACCGGATGACCAGGGAATTGAGAGATATAGTTTCAAAAACCACTTCTTATGGAGGATCTTGTTAAGGGTTATTTCATTACAATAGCTTTCAGTTCTTCTGTTTTTTTTTTTTTGCTCAGCCTTACCAACTGGAATTGATTCGTTGATTACAAAAACAAAATGCCCAGAATAGATCAGAGGAGACTTTGATGTAGGTTGGGGCCATGATACAGACTTTCATGAAAGAGATAGGCAAACTAAGAAATACGGCTGTTGCTTCTGATCAGGCATTGCAGGGAGTCCTGAGGGTGGAGTGTGGGGAAACTTCCCTCCAGGAAGGGGATGGGAAGGCAACTCATGTTTCTTATTCCTTCTACAGTCATCTCCACTTCAGTAGACAGCAATTTCATCCGTATAGTTGCTCAGGCCAACAACCTCAGAGGCATCCTTAACTTGTCTTTTTATATCCCACATCGTGGGTGCTTGCTAAGTCGCTTCAGTCATGTCTGACTCTTTGGCAATCCCAGGGACTGTAGCCTGCCAGGCTCCTCTGTCCATGGGATTCTCCAGACAAGAATACGGGAGTGGGTTGCTGTGCCCTCCTCCAGGGGATCTTCCCGGACAGGATCGAACCCGCATCTCTTATGTCTCCTGCATTGGCAGGCGAATTCTTTACTAGCACTACCTGGCAAGCCCATCCCACATCTTATATGCAAATTGTTGCCCCTGTCTTCAGAATTTATTTAGAATCCAGCCACTTCTCATATCCCCATACCTCTGTCATTCTCCAGCCTACGGGCCTCTCTCTCCTGGATCCTTGCTATGTCTTCCTAACTAGCCTTGCCATGACTTTCCTTGGCTTTCTCTATGTGCAAAAACCAGAGCAAGTATTAAAAAAATTCACATCATATCATTCTTCTGCTCAATACTTTTTATGGTTTCCCATAACATTATAATCCAGCAATTCCACTGCTAGTTATCCAAGATGAATGAAAATGTCTGTCCATACAAAACTCATGCGTCAAACTTCATAGCAGCATTATTCATAATGCCAAGAATGCATTTATGCCAAAAAGTGGAGACAACCAAGGGTCCATCAAATGATAAATGAATAATCAAAATGATACGTGGTACAACATGGATGGATTTTGAGAACATAAAGCTTCATGAAAGAAGCCAGTGACAAAAGGCCAGATGTTATACGATTTCATATCCAGAATAAGCAAATCCATAGGGACAGAAAGTAGATAAGTGGTGGCCAGGAGCTGGGGAGAGAGGCACGAGGACTGACTGATCTCGGGTGCAGGGTTACTTTTTGGTATCATGAAAATGTTCTGTGATTAAGCTGTGGTGATGATTGCATAACTCTGTGCATATACATTCTGAATTATAAACTCTCAAAGGGCAAATTACATGGCATGTCAGTTGCATCTCAGTGAAGCTGCTATTTAGACAATAAAACACAAACCCTTTTGACTTTCTGTCTGATCTGTCCCCCTTCCATTTTGTTGTCAGACAGGGCAACAGCTTCCTGCCCCAGGGCCTTTGGACTTGCTGTTCCATCTTAGAACTTTCTTCCCCCAGATATCAACAGGGCTGGTTCCCTCACTTCCTTGAGGTCTCTATTTCAGCGTTACATTCTCAGGAGGCTTTCTCTGATCACGCTAAAATAGCGCTGTCCATCTCATTGCCTGATGGCCGTCTCTGTTCCCTTTACCCTGTTGTATTTTTCTTGCCATCCCTTGCCATCATCTGATGTAGTATATATTTTCTTGTCTGCTTTTTGTCTACTTTCCTCTATTACAGTGTGAACTCCAGGAGACAGACATTGACTGCTTTTGTTCACTCCTGCGTCTGCAGCAGTGTAGTCCAGGTCTCTTTTCACCAAACCATCAGCATGAGAAGGCCAAGGATTTCAGTGGCAGTGTATTGGGAATACACTATATTTGTGTGGGGTATTCAATGTGTCTTTCTGGTGCCACTCGAGGAATCAAGAGACTGGAAACAGTCTCTATGGGAAAGGTAGTTTTGGGTCAGAGGGTGGAATGGAAGTCCTCAAAATTATTGTCAGATAATTCTTCCTGTAGATTAGTAAGTTTTCTACCTTTTTAAAAAAGCATCTGCATTATGCTACTGTATTATGCAGAGTGTGCTAGTTTTCAAAAATGCCTTATGGGATCAGGGCCTTTGGTTTTATTGCATCTTAATTCACCATCCCTCTGCTATCTTTTCCTACTTTGGACGTTCTTGACATTTAGTTTTGAAGTTTTCTGCCAGAAGATGAATTGGCAAAGCAAAATCTTTCTAGAAAGCAACTGATTGGTTTGGGACTTTGATTTGGTTTTAGAACTGAGTTGAAGTTGCAACATACCTGCTATTTTGAGAAATAGAAGTAAAGAAAAGAATGTAATTTATGTTTTAGATAACTAATGAGAACCTACTGTATAGCACAGGCTTCCCTTGTGGATCAGCTGGTAAAGAATCCGCCTGCAGTGCGGGAAACCTGGGTTCGATCCCTGGGCTGGGAAGATCCCCTGGAGAAGGAAAAGGCTACCGGCTCCAGTGTTCTGCCCTGGAGAATTCCATGGACTGTAGAGTCCATGGGGTCACAAAGGATTGGACATGACTGAGTGACTTTCACTTCACTTCACTTCACTGCATAGCACAGGGCAAGAAAGAAGGTACAAAAATAAAAAGTATAGGTATGTTTTAAAAAGCCAGTATTTAGTCGGAGAGGCCTTCCCCATTCCTGTTTCCTTTTCTTACTTCCAAGCTTAGGTGGGAGATCTCGCCAGTTGCCCTAACTCTCTGCAGGTTAAGATGCACGTGTCACTAGATGGCGCTGAAGTGTCATTGTTTTTCACACAACAGAGCCCTGGAACCCTTGCGTTAACTTGCTTCAGGCGACTGGCTTTCTAGGTGTCAGGGAAATTGTTTTATTGGTCGAGGGCATAGTGTAATATATTCATCTCCACCCTAGGCAGCTATTTAATGCCCTGAAACATGGCCCTCTTGTGGCCATGGCCTGTTAACTATGCTTATTTGGTGTAATAATTAGCAGAATTTCTCACTAACAGGCGTACTTACCAACACTTCACATCTTCCTGGTACGTGATGGATCGTACATTCTGGAGAAAAAAGTTGGGAAGGTCAAAGCTTAACCTGCTTCTATCAGGGCTTCTTTCAGCACATTTGCTTAGAATTGGTTTATATTAACTTGCTTTTGAGCTTCTTCAAACCAGAGTTGTGAGTCAGGTAAACATATTTGAGCTTTTGTGTAATAGCCCAGTGATGGTTTGTAAACACAACACTGTTAATTTTCCAACTCTTAGAATGATAGGAAAATAAATGAATAGCTGCCCAAATGGTTGGATGACACTTGCTACCCAGACTGTGTGTGTTGGAAGCGTGTCCTAGGAACAGTGGGTCTGCCACAGACACCACATTTTAGGTTAAAATTGGAGAAGAAAATTACACACGGGATTTTAATTTTTTCCATGGTTGTAAGTTAGGCCCCATTGAATTCTCTGTGGTTTTACAAGCCCTCTTAGGCTCCTAATATTTCCACACCAACAATTTTAACATTCACTTTAGGACATGGTTAGAGTTAACTGACAGAATGCCAAACAGGAGAAAATAGGTTTAAAGCAGGAAGTACTTTAGTTGGACCTGTAACTTACCACCTCTCTGACCTTAGGCAAATTGTTTACCTCCTCTGGGCTTTGGTTCTCTCATTTCTTAAAATAAAGTTGATAACATTTTGGTGTCCTGTGCCAGCTAAAATGAAGTGAGAACTCTTCAAAATGCCTTTACTTATTTTCAAAGCTCCAAAAAATGTAAGATATTGTTTATAATTTGTTAAGAAAACTAAGAGGATTTTTCTTTATTGATTCAAAAGATGAGTTGTGGAAATTTTAGAGACTGAATTAACATAGTCCCTGACTGTTTTAAAGCTACTCATCAAATACTTTCATTTAATTGTTCTGCCCTTATTTAAGCCCACTTGTGTGTCTGCATTTAGTTGCAGGAAACAGAAATTAGGTAAGATAGGGAAATGTGTTGTTATTTAGTCGCTAAGCCGTGTCTGACTCTTTGTGACCCTATAGACTGTGGCCTGCCAGACTCCTCTGTCCATGGGATTTCCCAGGCAAGAATATTGCAGTGGGCTGCCATTTCCTTCTCCAGGGGATCTTCCTGACCCAGGGATAGAACCTGTGTCTCCTGCATTGACAGATGGGTTCTTTATCACTAAGCCAGTGATAAAGGAAGCCCAAGACAGGTAAATAGATTCTTATAGAGTCATTGAGAGGACTAGAGAAATGGAAGGTGAGCCTCTGGAGGTGGGCTTCTGAAACAGACTGGCCTGCGGGTGGACTGCTAATCCCTCATACTCGAGAAGGCAAGGGATCAGGAAGCCATTACTAGAATGTTCACTGTTTTAAGAACATACGGGCTGTGGTTTCTATCGGGGAACAGAAAGGCACCACCATTACGACTGGCCTTGGATAACACCAAAGTTATTGGCCAGATCCTGGAATGTTGCTGCAGAAATCCTTTAGTCTTTCCATAACTGTGTCGGAACAGCAAAAAGATGGCCTCCATTTGACTTCTGCCTTCGACATCTCACACGGAGCCTTGTCATTGGTAGAACCATACCCTCACCCAGGACCCTAGCCGTGAAGGGCTCTGGGAAATGTAGTTTTTAGCTTTCCATCCTCTGCAGCATCGGAAGACACCGTGATAGGATTGGAAGGCTGCTGAGTGCCAGTCCGTCACATCCATAGCCCTCTGTCTCTCAGTATGTTTTAAATCTCTTATCTTTACCTCTGAATCACTATTTCATTTACAGCCTTGCACAGCAAGAAGCTTAGTAGACCTTCAGTAGATGGGCTGTTAATGACCTTGACTTCTTTATTTCTGTGTATGGTCTTCCCACCTGTTTTTACACCCTTGGTACCAGATTGGGTTCCAGATTTATCTACCTCAATGTAGCTTTTGATGCTTTTTCACTTCCATCGCCGTCTCCTTGTTCAGGCCCAGCCCTTGTCTGTCTGGGCTTCTCAGTCTCCTTATCTGCCCCCCTCTCCCTTGGCCTCTAGTCTTGGGTTCTTTAACTAGACCGTATTATTAATAAATAGCTTAGTGTTTAAAGAACAGAACAGCAGATAAAATAGCATACTTCCATTGTGCTCCTGTCCTTCTCAAAAGCCTCTTGTGGCCCCTCGTTACATATGGGATAGACTCTAGACTGCTTACCTGAACTTTCAGAACCTTCCATAGTCTGGGTAAAGTCTAACATTCTAATGTCATCTTCCATTTCCCCCTTTTGAAAGGGCATCTAAGCCAAAAGGTCTGATTACTGGTGTCTGAGAAGATCCTGTCGTCTACTAATCTTTCAGCATTCTTATGCCTTAGTCAGTGAAGTTGCTCAGTCGTGTCTGACTCTTTGCAATCCCATGGACTATAGCCTACCAGGCTACGCCTTACTACCTATGTTTAATTTTCTACTTTCTTCTTCCCATTTTTTCATGCCCTTGGTCATGTTGGTACGTATTTTTTGAATTTTTATTTTGTTCTTTCTTCACACTTACACACCACTGTTTTATGTGGGCTTTTTTTTTATTACCTGTATTGTTAGTTTTCTTTTGTGACCATTATGTTCTCTCCTTTTTTTCCCCCCATGTAGACAGTATAAATATTTGTTATGGATTGATTGACTTGTTGATTCTTCATGGTTTAGACATTTACTTGCTTGGGACAGGGGGATGGGGAAGCGTTAGTGTGGGGGCTGAAGCCATGTCTAGCTGTGTGATTTTGTCCTTTTGATTTCTTGTGAAAGGACAAATTAACTATTTGCTTTGAGCAAGCTAATGCCGTGTTTTGTGGATTTAATGTTTGAAAAGGGCCCTTGGCTCGAAAGCCCTGGAGCTGAACTCCTTCCCCTGTTTGCCAGGCTGGATGAGCTCCATGTCTGTACTGCCGCATCGCAGTTTGCTTAAGAGGGGGTTGTGAAATAGCGATGGAATTTGTCTGTGGTTTCTTGCCAGGGAGGAGGAGGAAGAAAGGATTTGGAGTAAATCAGACATGCAAATTAGCAAGGCCCATGGGCCTTAAGTAAATTGCACAATAGAGTCCAAAGAAATTCAGTTTATCTTCTTTTCTGCTTTTCGTTGGTGCAGGATGTGTGTGAAAAAGGGCAGCTATTCTATATTTGATCTAAGCCAAAATTCTCAACTTACTGGCTTCAGGATCCTTTTTAGACTTATACAGTTGACCCTCAGTATCTGTAGGGGGTTGGTTCCAGGGCCCCCTGCAGATACAAAATCCAAGTCCTTTTTATAAAACGGGGTAGGTTTTATATATAACCTACACACATCCTCCTGTATATTTTAAATCCTCTGTAGATTACTCATAATACCTTATACAGTGTAAATGCTATGTAAATACTTGTTAAGTGAGTGAGTGAAAGTCACTCAGTCGTGTCTGACTCTTTGTGATGCATGGACTATACAGTCCATGGAGTTCTCCAGGCCAGAATACTGGAGTGGGTAGCTGTTTCCTTCTCCAGGGGATTTTTCCAACCAAGGGATCGAACCCAGGTCTCCCACATTGCAGGAGGATTCTTTACCAGCTGAGCCACCAGGGAAGCCCTTGCATGTGGTAAATACGAATTTTGCTTTTTGGAACTATCTGGAATTCCACCCCCCCCCCCTAGTTTTTTTGATCTGTGATTTGTTGAATCCACAGATGCAGAACTCATAGATAGAGAGGGCTGACTCTACTGCTAAAAGTTATTGAGGACCCCCAAAAGCTTCTGTATATATTGATATTATGTTGCTGCTGCTGCTGCTGCTAAGTCGCTTCAGTTGTGTCCAACTCTGTGTGACCCCATAGACTGCAGCCCACCAGGCTTCCCCGTCCCTGGGATTCTCCAGGCAAGAACACTGGAGTGGGTTGCCATTTCCTTCTCCAATGCAAGAAAATGAAAACTGAAAGTGAAGTCACTCAGTCGTGTCCGACTCTTAGCGACCCCATGGACTGCAGCCTACCAGGCTCCTCCGTCCATGGGATTTTCCAGGCAAGAGTACTGGAGTGGGTGCCATTGCCTTCTCTGTGATATTATGTTAGGAACTAAAATTGAGAAATTTAGAAATCTTCATTAATTTTTGAAAAGATGTTTGCCAAATTGCTAAGTCTGACTAACCTTGTTTTGTGTGTCAGACGTTTTCTCAAGTAAAAATGGTGTTCTGTGAAAAAATTGGCTAGTTTAGTCCACAATTCAAATAATCATACAAGGACTTTTCTTTGAAACGGCCATCTTACTTTGAAGTGCTTTAGGTAAACATCCCATTTTGACACACAGAATACTTTACTTACTTAGTTTTGAGATTTAATAAAGTTAATCATTTTTACTGCTTTATCAGGGGCATTCTCAAGTGAAATGAGCTTTTTTCTTTTTCTCTTTTTACTGGACTGCATGATGTAAAGGACACCGTGACTGATAGTGTAGTTTTGTGCTTTTGGCTAGATTTGTGCCAAGGTACCTGAAACATCACCCACCATTCTTTTGAACCATTGGTGCAAATGTCAACACAGTGAAAAAAGCAAATGATAGTATTATGAAAATAGTATTGATCTTGCAGATCTTTTGTTGAACCATTGTGCTAGAGCAGTTAGGAAGACTGGAATGGTTAAAAATTCAAAGAATGGAACAAGAATTTTATAAGTTTTAACTTCAAGGCTGACTTCTTCACTCTGGAGCTTTGCCTGAGTGAGGCAATGCAGAGGGGAAAATTTCTCTCCTCTTCTGTGCTTGCTCTCAGCTGAGGGTTTCATTCCTTGGGCTTGAGCTTTTTGAGTTTAGGAAGCACAGGGAGCTTCTGTATTTTTGGTAGTTATTAATATTTACCTTAGGTCAATTGATGGTGGTTTTTGTTGTTAGAAAAGAATGCATAAGTGCTATTTTTGAGATGAGTTCACCATAGGCCTGCCTGTTTGGGACATTTTTGAGGGCTTCTCTAAAAAGAACGTATTTTGGACAACATGGGAAAATGATTTGTCAGTTGGCCTCATTGACAAGCTTCTGATTGTTTTTTTAGTTAGCTTGTTTGCTTCTTTCTTTTTTTTATACTTGGAAGGTAATCTTTCTGTTTCTTGAATTGCTATCAGGCTGTCAGATCTCCCAAGTAGTATCATCCCATCGCTGGGGTGAATATAACCTGCGCTTGAGACAGCAATGAACCGATCCTGTAAGAGAAGAATCCCAATTTTCCAGTTTCTTTCTTTCCTTTTTTTTTTTTTTTTAACTTCTTGGGTGGTTGGGGCACATTATTGAGACAATTATTACATTTACTCAAGAGTTTGTCTTTTCTATTAAAAAAAAATTCCATCTAAGTGCCTCACGGTGGAGAGGAGGAGATTGTGTAACTGGAGTCTCCTCTTAACTGGTCTTTATTGTTGAAGAAGACTGGCCCCTTTGTGTCTCAGCTTGGCACACAGGAACGGTTTTAATTTAACAGTCCAGCTCCTTTAATAGATCAATTCTCCATTGTGTTTTGAACTTGTTGCATTCCCAGGGTACTCTCTGAGCTATGGGCTTCTTTGGAGAAATTGGGGTGGGGGTGGTGGTGTCAGGGAGGCTTAGTCATTTGGGGTATGATTTATGGTTTAAGCCCAAGCCTCCTTCCTTACTGTTAGACTGGGAAGGTAATTAACATATGTAAATAGCTGCTGTGTGTCAGATACTCTAGTAGATGTTCTGTTCATCCTCACCTAATCCTCATGGCATGCCTCTGATACATCTGGAGCCTGTAGACTTTCTCCCTCCTCTGTTACTTCAAGTCATCATTTTTCTCTCTTTTAAAAAAAAAAAAAAAAAAAAATTTATTTATCTGGCTGTGCTGGGTCTTGGTTGCAGCATGTGGGATCTAGTTCCCTGACCAGGGATCAAACCCGGGCCCCCTGTACTGGGAGCGTGGAGTCTCAGTCACTGGACCACCAGGGAAGTCCCCGTCATTTTTCTCTTGATTGGACTTGCTTACCCCCAAATTGGTCTCCCCACTTAAACTAAAAAAAAATTTTTTTTAAAAATTTTAATTTATTTGGCTGTGTTGGGTCTTAGTTGCTCTTCATTGCTGTGTATGGGCTTTTTTCTAGTTGTGGTGTGCAGGCTCCAGAGAAGGCCGTAGTAGTTGCGTTGCATGGGCTTAGTTGCCCTGATTCTAGTAACCAACACCCTGCCTGCGCCCCCCCCCCCCCCACCCCCACGCCCAGGGATTGAACTTACTTCCTCTGCGTGGAAAGACAGGTTTTTAAAACCCCTGGACCACCAGGGAAGCCCCTCTTCACTTCAACTTTGCACAGCCCTCTCCTGATCATAGTCCGTTTCCCACACATCAGTTGGACTCAGACTTTAAAAATGTAGATCGAGTTGTGTCCCTTCCCTACTTAAAGCCCCTCCGTGACTGCTTGGCACAGAGGGAAATCCTGTGTTCTGGCTGACCACGCCCCACGTGCTTGGGCTTCTGCCCACTCCCCAGACCTGTCCACTGTGCTCAGGCCTGCTGGGCTTCTTTCTGTCCCAGGCTGGTCTTCCTCAGGGCATTTGTACCAGCTGTTCTTCCTGCCTGGAATTCTCCCTTTAGATCTCTCCTCTGAGCCCGGCTGCCGCTTCCTGTGATTTGTATCGTACCTGAAATGACACCTGCTCACTGTAGCCTCTCCGACCGGCCAAGCTGCAGCGGTCGTCCTCTGTTTGCGTCGTTCATTTGTGTTCATTCACCTGGTGCAGGTGATGAGTGAAGTTCTGCTGTTGGGTGGTCTGGGTTTCCGTCTTGGTCGGCCCTGTCACTTGCCAGCTGTGTGACTTTGGGCAAGTTACTTAACCTTTTGGGCCTTTAGTTTTTTCTCCTCCAGAAAATGGATATCATAATCTTATGTTGCTCCATTATGAGAGTACAATAAATCAAGACTTATAATAGTTTCTGACACATTGTATACGTTCAAGAACCACTGTTGTTGTTCAGTTGCTAAATTGTGTCTGACTCTTTGTGACCCCATGGACCGCAGCACTCCAGGCTTCCGTGTCCTTCACTATATCCTGGAGCTTGCTCAAACTCATGTCCATTGAGTCAGGGATGCCATCCAACCATCTCATCCTTTGTTACCTCTTTCTCCTCTTTTTTTTTAATTAATTCATTTTTTAATTGAAGGGTAATTGCTTTACAGAATCTTGTTGTTGTGTGTCAAACATCAACATGAATCAGCCATAGCCCTCTTCTCTTGCCTTCAATCTTTCCCAGCATCTAGGTCTTTTCCAGTGAGTCAGCTTTTTCACATCACGTGGCCAAAGAAAACCCCATGAACACAATGAAAAGGCGAGAACCACTAGCTATTATTTTATTTTATTTTATTTTTTTAGTTATTATTTTATTAATGTGATCTCTTCTTGCTGTTGTTGCTTAGTCGCTGTCATGTCCGACTCTGCGACCCCATGGACTGGAACCAGACAGGCTTCTCTGTCCATAGGATTTCCCAGGCAAGAATACTAAAGTCAGTTGCCATTTCTTTCTCTGGGGGATCTTCCTGACCCAGGGATTGAACCTGTGTCTCCTGTGGCTTCTGCATTGGCAGGCAGCTTCTGTACCACTGCGCCACCTGAGAAGCCCCATTAATGTGATTAGTGTTATGAAAATTATTTTATATTTTTTTTACTTTTTTATTTGGCTATTTTAGTCTTAAACTGAGCATATAAGCTTCATGAAGAAAGGAACTTTAACTGTTACATTAAAAAGGTACCCCTAGGGCCTGGAGCAGTGGCACAAGTCAGCACTCACTATAAATCTGTTGATTATTAAAATCTGAAAATCCCTATCCCTGTTTTCATTTTTAAAAAATGTTTACTTATTTGACTTCATTGGGTAGTTGTGGCAGTAGGATCTTTGTTGCATCATGCTGCGGGATCTTTTGCTGCTGTGCACAGCCTCTTCAGTTGTGGCTTGTGGGCTGAGTTGTTACGGCAAATTGTGGCTTAGTTGCTCCGGACACGTGGGATCTTAGTTCCCCGACTAGGGATCGAACCCATGTCCCCTGTATCACAAGGTAGATTCTTAATCACTGGACCATCAGGGAAGTCCCTTTTCCTATTTTAGAAATTGTATAATCAGGGTTCTGCCAGGTAAAGTTACTTACACAAGGTCACACAGTGTCTAAATAGCAGTCCTAGGCTTGAGGCTAACTCCAGATTTATTCCCAGGGCTTCCCAGGTAACTCAGTGGTAAAGAATCGACCTGTCAATGCAGGAGACGCAGGAGACGTGGGTTCAGTCTCTGGGTCGGGAAGGTCCTCCGGAGAAGGAAATGGCAACCCACTCCAGGAAGACCATATTCTGTCCATTACACCAAAATACAGAAGTGTGTATTTCTTTCCTCCGAAGTGTGTCATGTTCGACACATGATTTTCAGGTTGCCTTTTCATATAAGTACATTCCGATATTTCTCATGAAATGAATGCGACCATTTCTGTGAATATGAAGGGTCAAGGCCAAGAGTTAAATCCAGAGGGAAGTTCAGAAAGTGAGATGTATGCAAACCCACCAAATTCAAGGGGTGGGGAGAAGTTACCCAAATCCTGTCTTGGGGATGTGTAAGACAGTGACCTTGGGATTGAACTGCCTGGGGAGATTTATGTGCTTTGACTCCTTCAGGGAAAAATCTCTAAAGTCATAAACCCCTGTTTCGGGCTCTTGTACCTCTTCTGTCATCTTAATCTGGTAAGGTAGAGACAGAAGCTGAGAAATGGCAGTGTTGGCATCTGCAGCTTCTAGGAAATAGTGGACATGACTCTGATTTTGCCCCTGACAGCATATGACAATGGTCCTTGGCCCATGGGGCTTCACTGACTCATTCTTTTAAGCAGCCTTTTTCTGTTTTTTGTTTGTTTGTTTGTTTAATTGTTTAATTTTTGGTAAGCTATGCAAATAGAGTGAGAGTGCATGACATGCAGGGAAAAATACAGACTTTGGAGATGGGCAGATCAAGGTTCATGTTTCTGCTTGGCCACTTCTAGGCTACCTTTTGGCACGTTAACTTCTCTAAACCTCTGTTTCTTTGTTTATATAATGGGGATTCGCACGACAAGTCAAAGAGAGACCCTGCCTCAAGCATCTTGTGTCATATCTCCAATTTGAATCATCAGCCCTTTTGAGAATTTAATAAAAGCTATGGATTCTCTCCTTGGAAATGTGCCCATACACCCCAAATTTGGCATTTAATTTCATGGGGTTCATGGAGCCTTTGAAACCCTGGTTAAGCATCTCTGCCCTGGGATCAGGGTCCTTATGGTTATGGGTTGTGTGTGTGTGTGTTTTCCTTAGGAACTGGACCAGTGCTTCCTGCAGCTTCTTATTAATGTTTGTTGAATGAGGGAATTCAACTAATTTCTGGATTCCTTAATCACCCTGAACTTGATATTTGGTTTCCTTTGCCCTCAGGCCGGTGATAGTGCCAGCTTCGTAATTTTGTCCGGGCATGCCAGTAGTTATTGCACTGTGGCAATAAATATCCGAGGCTGTGGTTTTGCCTTAGGTAAACCGTAGAGGTGGGCTCAGGAAATGCTTGGAAAATATCTTTGGCTTATAATAACACGTCAGTGTCACGAGCCAGCCCTTGTGGGAAGGTACCTGAAAGTATTTGGACACTAGATTGGGCCTGACCATCATAGTATGTGAGATTTTGCTCATGCATCTTTACTAGTGGAATATATTGATAAAAATCCCAGGGCCAGAAAGTCTTAGAGACAGTTTCCTCTCATTTCTCCTGATGGGTTGAATGATTTGTCCAGGGTCCCTCAACTGGTGTGGTGGCAGAGGTCAGGGCATGTAACTCTCCATCTAAATTCCCCCTCTAGGACTTCCCTAGGGGTACAGTGAATAGGAATCCATCTGCCAACGTGGAGGACACAGGTTTGATCCCTGGTCTGGGGAGATCCCTCATGCCGTGGAGCACCTGGGCCTGTGCCACACGACTGAGGCCACGCTCGAGAGCCCATGTGCTGCAACTGCTGAACCCCGTGTGCCTGGAGCCCGTGCTCTACCACAAGAGACGCCCCCACGATGAGAAGCCCACACACCCCAACTAGAGAGGAGCCCCTGCTGTCCGCAACTAGAGAAAGCCCACACACAGCAATGAAGCCCAGCACAGCCAAAAATAAAAATTAAGTTTAAAAAAATATGTATGAATTCCTCCTTTACCCCTCATCAAGTGGGTATTCTTCACCTTCTCTGAAACCAGTACTTAACCATTGACTTCTGTGTGGTTTAAACAACCTTTCAGACTAAATGCAGCCATGTTAATGCTGAATAAACAGCATTGTGTGAAATTGGCTTATTTATGAATGTTTATTCCCCTTCTGCTGACCCAAATGTCAACCCCACATGGGCAGGAATCTTGTCTATTTAATTCAGTATGTTTAGAGCCTTAGATACATATTAGATACGTAATAAAAAGAATTTTTTTTTGACCATCCCGCACAGCTTGTGGGATCTTAGTTCACTGACCAGGGATTGAAACTGTGTCCCCTGCAGTGGAAGCAGGGAACATGGTGGACCGCCAAGGAAGTCCAAAATTTTGGTTGAATGAGCAAATGAGTTTTTCTGATAGTGCTTTGAATCATATCAGAAGAGTTGGGATTTCACCTCATTTTCACTAGTAATTTAGCAAACACTGACTGAACCTACTGTGTATCAGACACTATATCAGGCACAGAAATGAATGAGATAAGGTGCCTAGCTTCAAGAAGTTATAATCTAAATACAGAAATAACAAAGTCACGAACAGCAGACCAAATCTGGCTGGCAGTTCTTGGTTTTTTTCCCCTTTTCCTAATACAGTTTGAATGCATGCCCCATTATTTCTGGTGTCTTTTATTCACCTGCTTTGCTCATTAAACTGCCTGGCTTCTGATGGCCTTTGAGTTCAGATTTAGGTTCCATTGATCAGCGGTTTCTAAGTATGGTCGATCATCACTTTGTCTCAGAAGCAACACACACACCTGGGCATGCATGTGTGTGCTAAGGTGCTTCAGTCGTCTCTGTTTGCAACTCTGGACCATATTCCACCAGGGGCCTCTGTCCACAGGGGTTCTCCAGGCAAGAACACTGGAGTGGGTTGCCATGCCCTCCTCCGGGGGTTCTTCCCGACTCAGGGATCGAACCTGCGTCTCTCATGTCTCCTTCATTGCCCGGTGGGTTCTTTGCCACCAGTGCCACCTGGGAAGCCCACACACATGGGCAGCCAGGTGCTGTCCCTGGAGCTTTGGCATCAGTAGAGCTGGGCTGGGACCTGGGAGGCTGTGCAGAAAAGCAGTACCTCCCTAGACAGTTCAAGTGAGCAGACAGTCTGGCTAGATACCTCTGCTTTACAGGTAGACATTGAACATGAGTGCTTGTCTTAGAACCTGGACCTGCTATTCTGTATTAATCACATTTCCTCTTCCTCAAAGATTTTTTTCTTCTTCTCCCTCTCTTTAAAAACATTTTAATTGGAGGATAATTGCTTTACAGTGTTGTGGTGGTTTCTGCCATGCAACAGCATGAATCAGCTCTAAGTATACACATATCCCCTCCCTCCCACCCCTCACCCCATCCTGCCCCTCTGGCTTGTCACACCGCACTGGGTTGAACTCCCTGTTCCTCAGATATTGTATGTTCTTTTAAGTACTTGTTTCTGTTCCAGGGAGCTCTAGAACAGTTAAATCGTGTATTTTCTGTCTGTACACTTAACTCTAAAATCTCCTTGAAATCAGGTAGACAGCTGAATGCAGACATCAAACGAATACTCCCTGAACTTGTCCGAGCCCCATTTGACTCTTTTTGTGTCTTTTCATGGGTGGGGGTTATCTTTTTGATTGGATGCTGCCATATGAATTGAGTATGCCTTGGTCCCATGGTGACTTTCAAGAGTGTATCCTTTTTTTTGTGTAACATCGGAGCTGGTTGTATGGGTTTTCAGGATTCCTCTTCCTTGATGTGGCAGAAAGGTAGCCAGGCCTATTTTGACAGACCTGAAAATGGGTGAGCTGTGAAGGTGTTGGCAGTGATAGGCTCCTCTGGGTGGGACTCAGGGCATCCTACCAGCAAAAAGGAGAGGAGGCTTAAGTGATTTCACATCTGGGCTTTACTTATTATCATTGCTGGAAGTGTTAAATTGGGTGTGACTCATCTAACAGGTAATTGCCAAGTGGGTTTCATTACCAGCCATGGAAGAGATAAACGAGGTTCCTTTTGTTAAAGACCAAAAGCAAATTAAAGAAAAAAAAATTGACTATATTTGGAGTTAGAGTTCAGAAACTGTAGACATGTTCACACACATCAAAGCTGTTTCAATCCGTCAGTTAGCTCAGTTCACGTGTCTCTGTCAGGGTGGGGGTTGTGGAGTGGAGAGAAGTGAATAAGAGAGGCTGTGATTGATGAGAAACTGTAAAAGAGCTGAGAACTGGTGAGCAACGTCTTCTTGTCTAAGATCAGTACATGTTACCTTTGGACAACACTCAGCTCTTAAAATTAATACCTATGTTCGAGCTGAGATTTCTGACATTATCATCGACTGTGTTTTACTGATGTATATATGACTAGTCTCAATAGGTTTCATTTATTAGTAACCTGATTGGTTTAATGAAAATATTTTTAAAAGGAGTATTAAAGTACAGCGCTAAAACTTGAGGATCACATCACTGTATAATGTTTCATTCATTCAGTAAATATTTGTTGAATAGCCACCTTGTACGGGGATACAGTGATGAACAGGGCAGGCTGACGAAGGATAAAGAAAGGGATATTTGCCTTGTTGTTTTACTACATTCTAATAATCTAGCCTTGCCCAAAATAGACAGAAAATAATTATAGATGGTCCCCGACTTAACAATGGTTCAATTTAGGTTTTTTTATTCAATAAATTATGTGATATTCAGCACTTTATTATGAAACACGCTTTATGTTAGATGATTTTGTCCAACTGTAGGCTACTGTGTTGTCTGAGCACATTTAAGATGGGCTGAGCCGTGATATTTGGTAGGCTAGGTATATTAAATCTATTTTTGACATGTTTTCAACTTAGGATGACTTTATCAGGCTGTTCTCTCGTCATAAGTTGAGGAAGATGTGTCCTATATGAAAGAAGAAGGGAAGATAGACTTGATCTCTTCTTTCATAGAGCTCACAGTCTGGTGGGAAAGACAGGCAGAAAATAAGCACAAATAAACAGAATATGTGATAGTGCCTGGCGTGAGGAGGCTGTTCTTGATAGGCTGGCCGGGAATGGACTGGTTTGGAAAGAGACTGATGAGAAAGAGACAGGTTTGCAAAGCTGGGGAGGAAGAGTGTTTAAAGAACAGAAGGAAGACCGATGACGGGTGAACAGCGATGAGGGGAGGCTTGTAGTAGGTTGAAAACATAGGTAGGGGCTGACTTGAGATAAGGAGTTTGAATTTTATTCTCTGTGCACTGGGAGCCCATTGTGTGTATGTGTGTGTGTGTGTGTGTGTGTGTGTGTGTGTGTAGACACTCAGTCATGTCCAACTCTTGTGACCCTTTGGTTTTTGGCTTGCCAAGTTCCTCTGTCCATGGGATTTTCCAGAAAAGAATACTGGAGTGGGTTGCCATTTTCACCTCCAGGGGATCTTTCTGACCCAGGAACTGAACCTCCATCTCCTGCATTGCAGGCAGGATTCTTTATTGCTGAGTTACTGGGGAAGCCTTGGAGCTCATTAGGAAGGTAGAAAATTTTAATCAAGGGAATGATCTGATCTGCTCTGCTCTTTTAAAGAGGTCACTCTGATAGGCAGGGAACCAGAGGAAGACCAGGAGGAGGCTGTTGGAATGTGGTCAGTGAGAGGTGATGGTGGCTTGCCCCAAGGGCATAGCAGTGGAAATGGAGAGAAGTGGGTGGATTTGGAATGTATTTTGCCATACATAGAGAAATTGTTCAGTGGTCTTGGAGAGTTGCCTGAGAAAGTTGACACACACACATACACACACATTCTCTTTTCATGAACCTTCTTTAAAAAGTGTTTGTTGGCTAACATACCACTGTAAATCAACTATATCTCAACAACAAAAAATATATTGAATGACTGAATGAAGGCAAGGAATAAAAAGTGAGATCCTAGTTTCAGTTAAGGCCTCCTCTTCTATGTTCCCTCTTTATGAAATAAAGAGAACAGCCTGCCAAAAAAAAAAAAAAAGTGTTTGTCGGATTATGAGATTATTGGCCATAAGTGAGAAAACAACTGTTTTTGAAGTGTGGAGAGTCCTAGGAGAGGAGGAGGTGAGCCATGTGTGTCGCTCAGGGTGGGACACGGCTATGAGTCTGTGGGTTCAGGCATTTTTGACAGCCTGAATTCAAGGCAAAATGGCAACTCACACTGTGTGTCCTTTGGCAGATCAGAGCATAATGAAAATAAAATCAGAAAATTCAGCTCTGGCTCTTGAAGGAAATAGGATTCAGAAGAGATTATCTCAAATCTAGTTTATGAGATAATGTGCCCTCTTAAAAACACAGACATCGGTTATGCATTTGGAATGTCTGATTTATTCTTCTGGATTCTTTTTGACTGCTGCGAATTCCGTGATCCACTTGGGTAGCCTCTGTTACTGTGAAGTTTTAATAGGTAACAGTCAGAAATGGAGGGGGCAAACATAAAAGCAAACTGAAATGCTAATAGCTCGTACTCTGAAACCATTAACTCGAAGCCAGTTCTTCCTGGCCTAACATTGTTGGAACATAAGACGGCAGAGAGGTGGAGTGTAACTTGTGCGCTGGTTCTTTAGAAACATCATCCTCATGAAAAGCACACACCTTCAGTTTCCAGGGCAGCAGCCTTGCCTTTCCAACCTGCAAGGCTTTGTGGAAGAGCTTGAAATTCCCACCGACACCTACAGGTCAAAGGGGAAAAGTGAACACGGCTCTAATGTTGGAAGAGGCAGAGCAAGACGAGGAATTCCTCTTAATGGAAAATGCAAACAGTGTTTGCTAGCTAATTTTGATTCTAGTGGTCTTAAAATCACCCTGGATGTAAGTCCAGATGGAGGTCATCTACTTTCACACATTTTACAGATAAGGAAACTAAGGGTTCATCTGACATTAAATATTAACTATGCATGTACATGTGACCCAAGGGAAATTAAACAAGTAGAATTTTAAAAACAAAATTAATTTTCTTTTGTGTTAGATTTCACATAAACCTGATTGTCCATTTCAGGCTGACTCATCAGCAGATTGTTCATTTCAGCAGGTTAAATTTGAGACCTAACGTTGAACAGAGAGAGGAATGATATTGACGAGAATGGATGAGATTAATGTTACGATGGCAGGGGAACATTTTTTCCAAGCTTTTGAATTTTTCTTTCTCCTTGTCTTTTAGTTTGTCTGTAAGTCTGGTATATTAACTAATCATATAAACATCTTTCATCTTAGACTACTTAGTGTGTCTCTAGCAGACTAGGTGAGTCAAGCGAAACTGTAGTTCAGTCAAGCCAAAAAATATAATGTCAGAGAGAAGACAATTGAGTCTAGACTCCATAGCTGAGTGGTAAAGGTTCAGACCAGTCAGGGACACTGAAATATTCACTGTTGCCAGTTCATGATAGAGCAAATCCAGAAATGTGTTATGCTGATGCCACGTGATTGGGTAATTCTAGAACTGGTCACTTTGCTTCCTGTCTCACTGGAGTCTCCTTGCTTCCCTTGGCATGCGTGTGTGCTAAGTCGCTTCAGTCGTGTCCAACTCTTTGCAACCCCATGGACTGTGGCCCGCCAAACTCCTCTGTCCATGGGATTCTCCAGGCAGGAATACTGGAGCGGGTTGCCATGCCCTCCTCCAGGGGTTCCTGACAGCCCAGGGATCGAACCTGCAGCTCTTAGTCTCCTGCATTGGCAGGCGGGTTCTTTACCATTAGCGCCACCTGGGAAACATGGGTATTTGGAAATGCCATGTGTTTGTTAAGACTAGCAGGACAGGTGTGAAGATCAAGAAGAAGCAAAGTGGGCCATGTTTCCTTCCCATCAAGTAATGTTCTGCCAACATTTATACTGTATGTGCATTGAACTGGGAATCAACTATAGGGTTTCCTTAGTTGAGGGAATTATAGTCTAATGGGTCTTCTTCACATTTAAACCTTAGCTAAAGTTTGTAAATCCTTTCTCTTTCATCTTTGCTCTTTCTTTACTCTTGACCTCCTTTTCATCTCTTGCTGCTGTTGTTTATTTGCTTAGTGATGTCCAACTCTTTGCAACCCCATGGACTGCTGCACGCCAGGCTTCCCTGTCCTTCGCCATCTCCCGGAGCTTCCTCATGTCCATTGAGTTGGTGATGCCATCCAACCATCCCGTCCTCTGCCTTTAATCCTGCCTTCAGTCTTTCCCAGCATCAGGGTCTTTTCTAATGAGTTGGCTCTTCCCATCAGGTGGCTTTTGATGTAAAACTGACCTTATACATGCTCAACCTCTGTCTCCATTTCTCTGGTGTCCTGAAGAATACTTGGTACTAGAATGCCTCTTCAGTCTCATCAGGGTAGGTCCCTCCTGAGGAGTAGGGAGAGCTTGGGCACGTGTCTCTTACTTGTACATCCACTGTACGTGCTCAGTCAGTGTGCAAACACATTGTATTTTCCTAGTCAATAAAAGTAATAAGAACCAGGTGCTTGAATAAATTAATTACATGCCACATTTCATTTTGGAAATATTTTAGTCTAAGACTGCAGTACATTTTAAAAGCTATAATATATCACTGTGATGAAAGCGTCTTAAAATCTGTTAGAGCTGTGCACTTCTAAAATTTTTCACTATTACCTGTGTTTCATGTGTGTGTGCTTATTCATATGCATGCAAATAAATGAACATGTATATGCTAATTTACATAATATATAAACAAAGGTGTTCTCTGAGCCAGGACTTTGTGTGCCAGCTTTTTGCCTGAATTAAATTTTATGGATGAGAGAGATACCCTGAAAATGGAACCATTGGCATAACCCTGTGTATAATTCTACTCGCAGGCAGAGCTGTAATGATCTGTAACATAAGCTCAAGATTGACTATTTAGGCAGAAGCAGAAGCATTTTTTTCTCCCCTCCTGAGCGAGGTTGTTCTCCAAAAGCAACAAGTACTACTTATCTTTTCAGAGAGCTGTGATGAAGCCCTAAGACTCTTTGTGGTTTAGACTTCATGTAGGATACCTCTGTACGCTCAGCCTAGAAAAACTTTATAGCACTCTTGGAATTTTATGAAAGTTTCCTAACTTTGAAGCTCAAGAAGACCCTCATTTCTGATTAGGCAATTGCTAACAATTTTTTTTTTTCTGTTCTGACTCCCGGATGCCAAAAACTCAAACATGATTGCTATATTTGGAGGATAGTATGTGGCCTCAGATGCTTAAGATCATATCTAGTTTAGAAATCATGTCAACTGCAAATGTGTGTTTTTGTTTTTCCCCCAGCCTTCTTGAACTTTTTGATTTCTTCAGATTCTCCATGTTCTTTTTTTCCTTCTTTCTGACCTTCACACACTCTGTTCATTCATGTTATAGTAAGTATCAAAATTTCCTACCTTTTTGAAGGATAAATAAGATTCTGTTGTATGAATATACTACATTTTGTTTATCCATTCATCTGTTGGGCTTCCCTGGTAGCTCAGCCTGCAGTGTAGGAGACCCCAGTTCTATTCCTGGGTCGGGAAGATCTCCTGGAGAAGGGATAGGCTACCTATTCCAATATTCCTGGGTTTTTCTGGTGGCTTAGTCAGAGAATCTGCCTGCAGTGCAGGAGACCTGTGTTCGATCCCTGGGTTGGGAAGATCCCCTGGGTGAGGGCATGGCTACCCACTCCAGTATTCTTGCCTGGAGAACTCCGAGGACAGAGGAGCCTGATGGGCTACAGTCCATAGGGTCGCAAAGAGTCAGACACGACCAAGCAACTAAGCAGCAGCATCTGTTGATGGACACGTGGGTTTCTTCCTTCTTTTGGCTGTTGTGAATATTATGCTCTGAAGATGAGTGTACACATATGCCTTTGAGACCCATGTTTCAATTCTTCTGGGTGTATACACAGAAATGCAATTACTAGATAATATAGTTATTGAATTTTTAATTTTTTGAGAAGTGGCCAAACTGTTTCATGTCACAACCTGCACTATTTTACATTCCCACCAACAGCATACAGGAGTTTCAGTTGCTCTGCACTCATGCCAGTGCTTGTTATTATTTCTTGTTTGTTTTTTTGGTAATAGCCCTTATCTCTGGGACACTTTTGACCACCTTTCTCTCTGCTTGGCTAACACCGACTAGTGTTTCGGTCCTGGAAAGCCTTCCCCTGGAGCTCCGTATCCTATGTTATTTGTTAGGTGCTACAGTCTTTGCTTTGTGTATCGTAGGACTTCCTGCCTTTGATTATAGTTTGCTTGTTTAATAGTCGGATACTTGTACCATGGGTTGGGATCCATGCTGGCAGGAACATCTGTCCTTGATAGATCTGTCATGATCCCTACTGTCTCCTTGCGCCCTGGCTCTCAGTAGAGGCGATGGTTAGAATGTGCATTTGTAAGTTTAAATATCCCCAATGTAGTGTATCTTGCAGCTTGGGTTTAGTAGATAAAACATGTGAATTCAAACTCCTTCTTTGACTTTTACTAGCTTTGAGATCTTGAACCAGGTATTTTATCCAAGTCTCGGTTTTCACTTCTTTAAAATGGGGGAAATGGTATCTGCTTCATCCTCATAAGATTTTTGTAATGATTAAGAGTTAGCATAGGTACAAGTGCCTATTATACCATGAGTGAAGTGAAAAGAAGCAAGGAAACAGAACTCCAACATTTTCAGTCTGGTGCTGACGTTAAGATGAGAAACAGGAGAAATGGACTCCAGGAAGTTAGGAAAGGAAAACAGGGTGTTAGTGGGGACTTTCCTGTTGTAATATTCTGGAGAAGTCGAGGTGTAGATTTGGGTTAGAGAGAGCTTCCCTGGTGGCTCAGATGGTGAAGAATCTGCCCACAGTGCTGGAGACCCAGGTTCCATCCCTGAGTCGGGAAGATCCTCGGAGAAGGGCATGGCAGCCCGCTCCAGTGTTCTTGCCTGGGGAATCCCATGGACAGAGGAGCCTGGCGGGCCACAGTGATCCACGGGGTCGCAGAGAGAGACACGACTGAGTGGCTAACACTTTCACTTTGGGTTAGAGATACGGATTTGAGTGTTAGATGAGATTGCCTAAAGGAAGAATGTTTTGTCAAGGGAGAAGAAGAAGAAGAAGGGTAGGGAATGTCTGCTATTCAGGACAGAGGAACAAAGACCTGAAGCAGGGACTGAGAAGGAGGGAGCAGAGGGTATAGGAATAAAAGGGACGGATGTTACAGAAACCAGTGGAAGAGAGGATTTTGAGAAAGGGATGCAGGTACCTCACTATGCCCAGTGCTTCACAAACGACCGAGAGGATGATGCTGCGTTTCAGCAAATGATGTTGGTCACTGATCTTGGGAAGAATCCTTTTACTAGAATGACAGTTATAGAAGCCAGGTCAAAATGGGGGTTAGGGCAAAAACGAGACAGTGAGAGCTCGTGTCTTTTATCTTAAATGGTTTTTCATGAGGTTTGGTAGAACATCTTGAAAGATGTAGAAAGGAAGAATGCATTGGGATGGTAGCCGGAGTGGGAAGTAGGAAAAGCCAAGAAAGGGTTTAATTAATTAATTAGCTAGTTAATTAACACTTTCTTAAGATGGCAGGTTTTTGTTTTTTTTTTTTAAGCCTGAGATAAAATAAACACAAATGATCAAGAGAAGAGACATGGGAAGAGAAAGAGGTTGCTTGATGATGTAAAATGGAACTGTGATGATTGGCACATGACGCCGAGGCAGACAGGAAGGAGCGGGACCTTGAGGACAGGCAAAATTGTTGGTCCATTTTAAACTTTTATTAACATGTATAATTAAAAATGTATCAAACATTTTATTAGTGTTTATTAGTATTTATATACTAAACACATTTATATACTGTTTGCTTTGTAAAAGGAATTGCACGCATGTTTGTTTCTTTACAAATAATAGCCCACTTAATTTAATTTTCATAACATCTTTGAGGTAGGCATGGTTATTATGTCTGTTTTATAGATGGAGCAACTGAGGCACAGAGAGGTTAAGTAACTTACTCAAGATCACACAGCTATTAATGGATTGGGGGGGAGGTGAGATTTGACCCAATAAAGCCTAGAGTCTATGTTTTTAACAATCATTTTAGGCTGTGCCTCCTTTCATTTTACCTTGTGTTTAGAGGATACTTAAATATCTGCGTGTCTGAAGTTAAAATTGGGATAAGTGAGTAGAAAGACTAGTCCTCTTCTTTGTTTGTTGTTTAGTTACCGAGTCATGTCCGACTCGGTGCCACCCCATGGACTGTGGCCCACCAGCCTCCTCTGTCTGTGGGATTTCCCAGAGAAGAACATGGGAGTGGGTTTCAATTTCCTTCTCCAGGGAATCTTCCTGACCCAGGGATCGAACCCATGTCTCCTGCATTGGCAGGCGTGTTCTCTACCGCTGAGCTGCCAGGGAATCCCGTTCCTCTGCTTATTGTATCTCAGGTTGAAGTTTTATATTTTACAGCACAATGAAATTAACACATGTGATGGTTAGGTTAGGTTGCAAGCCTTAGCATATTTGCAGAAGAGGAATAACTTTATTAGAATTATTATTTACTTTTTATCAAGACAAGCCAGCAGTGGTAATTTTTCATGTGTGATATAATTGGAAAAGGAAACTTGTGAACATAAAATGCACATATTGAAATAAAATTAAATGTGTGTGGATGAAGTTATAGGGTTTTGCTCAATACCTCTATCAAGAAATTTTGATAATGAAGAGTGTGTATTGACTTTCTGGAATCCTGGGAATGGATAAATGAAAACAAAAAGAAACATCTACTTTGTATTATAGACCTCTAAAATAGTTATTAAATAACTTATTCTTTTAGGCAGTTTTATTTCCTTTAAACTTTTCATCACTGCTAGGCAGAAACTATTAGTTGCTATGGCTGTGTCAGCAGCTGAGGGATTTCTATTGTTGTTGTTGTTGAAGTAATATATCATGTCTTGCATAATTCAGTTGTGGCTACACAAGGGGAAGTGTTTAATGTTTGATTATGCAGCACTTGCTGTGGAAACTGCAGAGAGGGACAGTGGAGAGCTAAGAATCATTAAATGGACAGTCGCTGAGGTCACTTCCTGATGTTTTTACTGCAACACCATGTGCGTTCTGCTTTCCCATGGCAGGTTGTTTGATCATGGTGTAATGGTTAAAGCTTTGCAAAATGACAAAGAAGTCAGAAATCCTACTGGTCTCAAGTGTAATTATTTACAATTGGGCTGCTTGCGGGAAAGTGCTTAGTTTGATCAGACCAGTGCTAAGCTGGGCAAGACACAAGGTGACATCTCGCAGAGCTCTGTGCTCTGACCTTGGAGTAGACAACTCAGGTATCAAATTTCCAGGTAGAAAGTTCCCTGAAGATTGAACCATGATTGAGAGAATTTGCTTTTTTCATACAAACAAGTGTGGCCAAGAGGAGTGTTTTTTTCTGCTTGAAAATGTAAGCAGTCCATTATTAGGTCTTTGGAGCTAGAATGTAGGTACAGTGGCCATGAAAGACTTTTAGTTAATCTGTTATCTCTCTCATGGTTTGTAAGGGTATTGCCCTTGCTCTTGTATTCACTTACAAAATTAAAGGCAGTATTTTGATTGTGGAGAAGAATCTTGGGTAAGTGATTATCTCTGTTTTCAGTAGAATACTTGGAAGTGGCTCAAGGAAATTATAAGGCAGCTACTCCAAAGGAAGTCAAAAGACATTAGACTTCTGAGTTATCATCCCTGAACGAAGAACCCAACATTTTACTAAAGAAATTTATTACTTTGATATTAATATTATATCCTTCACATGTGTAAACTGCGCTTCCCCCAAACTTTCAGTACATTTCTCAGCTTATTTTTTCGCTTTCTTTATTTTTTTCTCTTTTTCTTTATTTTTGCTTATTTGACTTCACGGAGTCTTACTTGTGACACATGGAATCTTTGATCTTGGTTGCAGCATGCAGATTTCTTTGTTGCGACATATAGGGTATAATTCCCTGACCAGGGATCGAACCCAGGACCCCTGCAATGGAAGCACAGAGTCTTAACCACTGGACCACCAGGGAAGTTACTTGACTTTTATTTCTTTTTAGATCCTGTTTAGCTGCTTTTTACCATAGAAATTTTTCTCTTCAGGAAACTTTCTTATCTTTTAAAACTTGGACTACATTCTTAAAATTAATGATCATGGGTGGGAACTTAAGATCAAGTTGGTGAGGTAAACAGGTCTTGCTATTCAAATTATTATCTGAAGAGCTAAAGTATATATTTTGTACATGTCATTTTGCTTATTTAAAAAAAATTTCCCTGAAAGATAATTTATGAGGTCAAGGAATGCTAACTTTGTGGAGTACTTGAGAAAGTATGACATGTAAGGAAAAGAGCTCTCTTAGGGAGGATATTTAAAAAGTGCTGGAAAATGTAGCTTTATAGCTTGATGCAAGAGAGGTGAACTCCATTAGTAACTAAGTAATTTGTTAGAAAGGTGCATATCATAAAAGAATGAAGGAGAAATGAATTCTAACTAATCAACTTGCATAAGACCCAGATTCATTGTCTTTATATGGACACAAAGTATAGATTCTTAGATATAGAACAGCAAAGGAAAAAAATAGAGAAAAGACATGAGCAAGCGATTCACAGAAGAGCTACTGCAAATGGCAATTAACATGAAAAGTTACTCCACCTGAATAACAATCAAAGAAATATAGATTAGTATGAACTTGTTTTTTCATTTGTCAACTAGCTTAAGATGTAAAAGTTTGATAATAACTGGCATTTGAGTATATGAAGAAATGGTTACTATCTATTGATGGGTTGAAATAGATATCATTTTTCTGGAGGGCAGTTTCACAATCTGAATCAACAGGCTTTAAAGGAGCCTTTTGACCTAGTGAATCTCCTACTAAGGATTTTTATCATAAAGAAATCATCTGTGCCTTTGTGTTATATGCTACAGTTAAGCTCACAGTTTGTGTTTGCCTTCTTCTCCAAACACATGTCAATGACAGATAACAGGTTAAAAGAAAAGAAAGTAATAAAAGAGTCATAGCTGGGCTTACAGAGAAGATGTTGTTGGCCAGAAAGACAGCAAAACAGAAAGGGATAAGCTGGATTGAAACTATGGCCCTGCAAGGGCTTCTGGTATGGAAACAAAAAGTGAGTTTAGGTCCTATGGATCACAGGGACCAAGGTTTACCACTTGAGAGGGGACCAGAACTAGGCTTACTGTGTGAAGCCAAGGATGGAGGTGAAGTTACACCTTTCACAAAAGAAGACTGAAAAAAGATTGCCTTGTCAGGAACATAGCTCTATGGAGCTATGGGTTTTGAGGGGCAGGAGAAGATCACTAAACCTTTAAGAGTAGAAATTGAATCAGACTGATTGATTTTCGAGTGACAGCGGAGAGAAGGTCATGCTCCAAATCACCACTGTGTGAGGCTTAGTCCTGGACTGGTGGTATAGGATCCTTGTGGAGGGAACTGCTGAACCATTATGGAGGGAAAGGTGAGCACATGTGGAAAGTGAGAGGAGGGAGGAAAAAAGGAAAGACAAAAAGCCACCCACTCAAAATTAGTCTTCAAAACAAAATACTGAAATACTTAAGGAAAGCACAAATAGAATAAACAATGTGAATAAAAATTCAGTTCAGATGAGATTAATTTTATAGAAAAGTCAGTGAAAGACTGAAATAATCATGTTCAAGAAATTCAAAAGAATAAGGAAAGGCATCATACTGATGGAGATCTAAAAATGCACCCAAATATCCAAAAATGGAACAGGAGCAACTTTACATAAAAAAGAGCCAGGTACAGATTTCGAAAATGAAAAGTGTAGTCATAGATGTAATAAACTTAATAGATGGGATTAACTTTAGCCCAGACACAGCTGGAAAGACAACTGATGACTTGGAAGAGAGTACTGAGGAGTGCTTTTGAACTGTGGTGTTGGAGAAGACCCTTGAGAGACCCTTGGACTGCAAGGAGATCCAACCAGTCCATCCTAAAGGAAATCAATCCTGGGTGTTCATTGGAAGGACTGATACTGAAGCTGAAACTCCAATACTTTGGCCACCTCATGCGAAGTGTTGACTCATTGGAAAAGACCCTGATGCTGGGAGGGATTGGGGGCAGGAGGAGAAGGGGACGACAGAGGATGAGATGGCTGGATGGCATCACCAACTCAATGGACATGAGTTTGAGTCAACTCCGGGAGTTGGTGATGGACAGGGAAACCTGGCGTGCTGCGATTCATGGGGTCACAAGGAGTTGGACATGACTGAGCGACTGAACTGAACTGAACTGAACTAAACTGAGGAGTTCACTTAGAATATATCATACAGAGATAAAAGATTGAAAAAAAGAGAAAGCAGTCAGGAGACTTGGAGAATAGATGGAGAGATTCCAACCAAGTCTAAAAAGAGTCCAGAAAAAGAGAAAGAAAGTCATGATGGAGAAGCAAAATCTGAAGAACCAAGAGTTGAGAATTTTCCTTATTTAAAGAAAGACATGAGTCCACATTTTCAACCAAGCATGGATCGTGTACTGAGTTTGTGATCTGTGGTTGGTTTAAGCCATGGATGTGGATCCCATGTGTACAAAGAGTCAACTCCTGGACTTGGGCATACTCTGATTTTGTTTTCTGAGGGAGATTCTAGAACCAATGTCCCATGGATCCTGAGGGATAACTATATTTAGGTGTTCCAGTGTTGGGTGTGTATATATTCATGATTGTTATACCCTCTTCAGGAACTGATCCCTCTATCATTGTACAGTGATCTTTTATCTTTTGAGTTGAAGTCTGTTTCATCTTAAGTATAGAACACGTGCTCTCTTTGGGATTCCACTTACATGGAGTATCTTTTTCCATCCCATTACTTTGAGTCTGTGTGTGTTCTTAAATCTTAAGTGAATCCATTCTAGACAGCTTAAAGTTGTGTATTTTTTTTAATCCATTCAGTCATTCTGTGTCTTTTGTTTAGAGAATTTAATTCATTTACATTAGAGTGATTATTAATAGGAACAGATTTCCTAATACCATCTTTTAAATTGATTTCTGGTTGTTTTGTAATTCCCGTGTTCTTTTCTTCCTCTCTTACTTTCTTTATGAACTGATGATTTTCTGTAGCAGTATGTTTGGATTCCCTCTCTTTATGTTTGTGTGTAAGCTATAATGTTTGACTTTATGGTTAACATGAGGCTTACAGAAAACATCTTATAAATGTAACAATGTATATGCTGGTAAGTTGCATTTTATTTTTTTATTCCTTTTATTTATCCTTTAATTCCTCCGCTTTTATCTTCTATGTATTGTGTATTCATTAATAAATTGTAGCTATAGTTTAAAAAATATTTTTACTAAACTATTTCAGTCTTTATACTAGAGATAAGTGGTTAGCACACTTTTATACTAGAGATAAGTGGTTCATTTCAGTTTAGTTCAGTCACTCAGTCATGTCCAACTCTTTGCAACCCCATGGACTGCAGCATGCCAGGCTTCCCTATCCATCAACAACTCCCGGAGCTTGCTCAAACTCATGTCCATTGAGTTGATGATGCCATCTAACCATCTCATCCTCTGTCTTCACCTTCTCCTCCCCCCTTCAATCTTTCCCAGCATCCAGGTCTTTCCCAATGAGTCAGTTCTCATGAGGTGGGCAAAGTATTGGAGTTTCAGCTTCAGCATCAATTCTTCCAATGAACATTTAGGACTGATTTCCTTTAGGGTTGATTAGTTTGATCTCCTTGCAGACCAAGAGACTCTGAAGAGTGTTCTTCAACACCACAGTTCAAAAACATCAATTCTTCAGTGCTCAGCTTTCTTTATAGTCCAATTCTCACATCCCTACCTGACTACTGGAAAAACCATAGCTTTGATTAGATGGACCTTTGTCAGCAAAGTAATGTCTCTGCTTTTTAATATGCTGTCTAGGTTGGTCATGGCTTTTCTTCCAAGGAGCAAGCATCTTTTAATTTCATGGCTGCAGTCACCATCTGTAATGATTTTAGAGCCCAGGAAAATAAAGTCTGTCTCTGTTTCCATTGTTTCCCCATCTATTTACCGTGAATTGATGGGACAAGATGCCATGATCTTTGTTTTTTGACTATTGAGTTTTAAGCCAGCTTTTTCACTCTCCTTTTTCACTTTCATTAAGGCTCCTTAGTTCTTTCCAGGGGAACATTTCATGCAAAGATGGGGACAATAAAGGACAGAAATGGTATGGCCCTAACAGAAGCAAAAGATATTAAGAAGAGGTGGCAAGAATACCCAGAAGAATTATACAAAAAAGAGCATCATGACCCAGATAACCACGATGGTGTGATCACTCACCCAGAGCCAGACATCCTGGAATGCAAAGTCAAATGGGCCTTTGGAAGCATCATTACAAACAAAGCTAGTGGAAGTGATGGAATTCCAGTTGAGCTATTTCAAGTCCTAAAAGATGATGCTGTGAAAGTGCTGTACTCAATATGCCAGCAAATTTGGAAAACTCAGCCATGGCCACAGGACTGGAAAAGGTCAGTTTTCATTCTGATCCCAAAGAAAGGCAATGCCAAAGAATGTTCAAGCTCCCACACAGTTGCACTCATCTCACACGCTGGCAAAGTAATGCTCAAAATTTTCTAACTCAGGCTTCAACAGTACATGAGCTGTAAACTTCCAGATGTTCAAGCTGGATTTAGAAAAGGCAGAGGAACCCAGAGTCAGATTGCCAACATTCGTTGGATCATTGAAAAAGCAAAACAATGCCAGAAAAACATCTATTTCTGCTGTATTGATTATGCCAATGCCTTTGACTGTGTAGATCACAGCAAAGTGTGGAAAATTCTGAAAGAGATGGGAATACCAGACCACCTTACCTGCCTCCTGAGAAGTCTGTGTGCACGTCAGGAAGCAACAGTTAGAACTGGACATGGAGCAACAGACTGGTTCCTAACTAGGAAAGTAATACGTCAAGGCTGTATATTGTCACCCTGCATATTTAACTTTTATGCAGAGTACATCATGCGAAATCCAGGCTGGATAAAGCACAAACTGACATCAAGATTTCCAGGAGCAATATCAGTAACCTCAGATATGCAGATGATACCACCCTATGGCAGAAAGTGAAGAAGAGCTGAAGAGAGATAAGTGGTTAACACACTTTTATCCTAGAGATAAGTGATTAGCACATCACCATATTTCAGTATTGGAATTTTGGATTTTACCGTGTATGTTATCAGTGTGTTGTATATTTTTGTGTTACTTAGTGTTCTTTCCGTACAGCTTACTGAATTCCTTTCAGCATTTCTTATAAGGCAGATCTAGTGAAGATGAATTCCCTCAGCACTTGTTTGTCCAGAGAAGTTTTTTTTTTTTCATTTTTGCAGGACAAATGGAAGTTTGATTTCTTTTTCTCTGTTAACCATGTCCAATCTTTTCCCAACTTCTTGAACTTATGATCTGCAGTTATATTGCTATTTTTAATGTACTTGTCTACTATAATAATTCTGTCATCTGTCCCATTTGGGGGACAGTTCCAATTGATTGATTTTTATCTTCTTTTTCAGTCATATTACCTTGCCTTGGGGTGTTGTCTTCCTTTCCATGCATAATAGTTTTTGACTAGTTTGATCCTTTCAGTCTCACTTTTAAGTTGTTTATAAAGGAACAGAACGACAGTCCAGGTCTAACTTGGTACCACTATTGAGGCAGAATCTTCCTGAGAATTTGTCCTGCTTTGGGGTTTATGTTTGTTTTTTTTTAACTGTGGCTAGATTTTTAGTTTACTACAGCATAGGCTCCTGTTATTAGAAACTGGACAAGAAGTGACTAAAAAACAAAATTCTTGAAAGCATTGCAGAACTACCAAAGCAGTGAGGACTTGAGAGTGCAACAGTAGTGATTATAAGCATTGGTTTTAAATTTTTAAAGTAGCATTTCTTTTAAATTTTAAAAGTAGTATTGATTTTAGTTAAAATTGTTTAAAGTGTTTGCATTTATATATTTTTTTTATTGTAATAGTGAAAAATCGAACATTTCTTGAAAGATCAGGTTTCTCTTATCTTAGGGTGGTGTGGTATAGTGTAGTGGAAATGACCTTTGTACTTAGAAAATGAGATTATGAGTTGTGACCAGCAGTGTAATTTCTTGCCAGTCACTTTGTGTCTCTGGATGAGGCTTTGTTTTTTCATCTGTTGTAAAATTTCAGAGCAGTTCTTATTTTTATCACCAGTGTAGTTAATTGAGGCATTTTGTATATATAAAGTTTCGTGGAGTGTTTTTAGACAGTTCTGCTGTAGTTTGTCCAGGAAAATAAGTATCTGAATTTCTTATGTGGCATTGATCTGTGGCATTTGATGGGTTATACACAGAATTGCTTGTAGATAATTCACAAGTAATAAATGAAATTGTCCTTTTCAGAAATGGGTAAATGATGGTAGCTAGTGGTTGCCAAAGTGTATTGAGGGTTTTTTATGTGCTTGGCGACATTCTTAGATCTCTGTATGTGCCGCTTCATTTATATGTCACAGGGAGATGAGAAACTAGTCCCAAATCATACATGTAGGCTTGTAGTACTGGTGTTAGAACCAACAGACTGCTTAGATGCTCCAGTTTTGTTGTGGACCCTTCCTGCACTTGAATACTATTTGCCTAATATCTGCATAGTTTATAATTTCTTAAAGGCACTAATATATGATTAATTTTATTTAATCTTCACCACACCCTGTGAAACAGGGTTTTTTAATAGATACATTAAGTGAGGTTTGGAGAGGTTGATTCAGGTGTGGTACTACATGTAGGAAGTGATAGAGTCAGGATGCAAATTCTGCTGTTGGCTGCACCGTGGTGCATGCGGGAACTAGTTCCCTGACCATGGATTGAACCTGTGTCCCCTGCATTGGGAGCTTGGAGTCTTAACCTTACTGGACCTCCAGGGAAGTCCCTTGAATGCTCTGGTGAGATACTTTTTCTTTTTAAAACCAACATGTCACATGGATACATGAGATATTTATTTATACTTCTTTTGGCTCAGCTAGTTCTCAGTCATCTTTCTGGTATTAGTTTTGAAGAGTCTTCCTCAGGGAGGCTCTCCTTTCTCACGCATGCCCTGCCGAAGCACTCCGTCAGTTTTCCCACTTATTATTTGAGACCCTCAGAAGATTAGGTGATTATTTTTATATTGAATTTTCATAAACTTTTATTTGTGATTGTATCTTGAAAACTCAGATAAAGTTTATTTTTTACTGAACCTGACAAAATGATTCCTAGTGTAAAAATTATGTGGAAAATGAAAAAAGTATAAAAAGAAGAACTGTTTGCATAATCTGATGAAGCCAAAGAAATAGCAGTGGGAGAATACGCTTCATTTATAGGTGAGATACACCTTCCCATTAAGAGTCATGATCTAGTTAATCTTTCTATGTAATTACTGTCAGATTTGCAAACTGTATGCCTATTTGATATGATATAGAAACTCAGATACAAGTTAGTTTTTCACAGTGAGTCAGCATCTTACTAGGGATAACATTTTTGACATCCAGCCTTTATGGTTTTAAGTTGTGATATGGGCTTTCCAGGTGACACAGAGGTAAAGAACCCGTTTGCCAATGCAAGTGACACAGGAGATGAGAGTTTGATCCCCGGGTTGAGAAAATCCCCTCGAGTAAGAACTGTCCGCCCACTCCAGGATTCTTGCCTGGGAAGTCCCGTGGACAGAGGAGCGTGGTGGGTTACAGTCCATAGGGTCACAAACAGTCGGGCGCGACTGAGCACAGACGCATACATGATTTACCTAAGGCCCGTGTCTAGCTATCCCTTCCTTGCAGGAGCTGTGGAGGTAGATGGGTGTAGCCCTCATGGAAGGGTCTTGACATGCTCCTCCTGCAGGTGGGAGAGCCAGCTTTGCTCTCCCTCTGGCTTTCTATGTGACATTTGTGAGCTGCTCGATGCATTTAGCACTAGGGTGACAGCAGAGATGCCTGTGAGCAGAGCTTTGTGCTGGAGGGCCCAGCTGTGTGTATTTATCTGTATCTCAGGCTGAGGAGCAGCCGTTCGCCAGATCTGACAGTCAAACCGGAGCCGCTTCTGCCTCCACTCCAGAGTGCATTTGAATATTGTGTCTGTTTACCAACTGCTTGACAGTTGACACAAAGAAGTTGTCAGAGCTGTTTTTCTTTCTCCTCTTCACTCTACTGTACGAGACTCCCTCTGAAATCCTTTATCATGCATCACAAATATCTGCACTTTCTAAAATAAAGCCCCAAATCACGTTGTCTTCATCTTTATACTGAATTCCACGTGAAGAATTTTTTTTTTTTTTCCACGTGAAGAATTAATTGGTAATATACTTGAGCAGACTCCAAGTGATAGTAGAGATAGTGCAGGACAGGGAAGCCTGGCATCCATGAGGTCGCAAAGAATTGGACACCCCTTAGGGGCTGAATGACAACAACAAATACTTGCGTTGATAATTGGAAATATGTTGACTAGGCAATATGTTTGCAGAGTTCAGAAATCAAAACAATACAGAAAGAAATCTTCCGTGTTGTCTCGCTCTATCCGTGGTCCCTTCTAGCTGTTGTTTTCCACCTCTGTCCCTGAGAGCACGTGTGCGTGCTCGCTCAGTCACTCAGTTGCGTGTGACTCTGCGGCCCCGTGGGCTGGGGCCCGCCAGGCTCCTCTGTCCATGGCATTCTCCAGGGAGGAATACTGGAGTGGGTTGCCATTTTCTCCTCCAGGGGATCTCCCCAACCCAGGGATCGAACCCACGTCTCCTGCACATCTCCTGCATTGCAGGTGGATTCTTTACCACTGAGCCACCCGGGAAGCCCTTGTCCCAGAGAGAGAAGCACTTAAATCGTTTGTCACATATCCTTTATGTTTCTTTATACAAATGCAAGCAGATGGTTTGGCCCTTGCCTTTTACTTCCTAAGGTATCCTGGCAAGCTGTTTATTTCACTAAAGGGAGCCTCATTCTTGTTGACTGTTGTGTTGTATTCATTGTGTGGATGTACCAGCATTTATTTAGCTATCCTCTATGGACATATACTGGCATTGTTTCTAATCTTTTTTTTTTTTTTAGTTAATTCACACACCATAAAATTCAACCTTTCAAAGTATACAGTTAAGTGGTTTTTAGTATGTTTCCAAGCCTCTGTTCTGCAAATTGTGACCTGGTGTACATAAATTCTTCTGAACATGGTACCCATAAAAAAGAAAAAGTCTGTAGAAGTAGGATTTGGGGGTCAAAGGGAATAGATTTGAATTTTGACAGGAATTGTCTGTTGCAGCGCATTGAGATTGTGCTATTTTGCATTCCTGAGTATGAGAACGCTTGTTTCTCCATTGTTCTGCCTAAAGTGACTTTGCCTTTTCTTAAAGCAATGTTAATTTTTAAGAAATGTGTGATGTTTATAACTTAGTTTAATAGTCATTCCTGATTGAGTTCATCAAGGCAAATATGCCCAGAACTTCTTTTTAAGTTGATAAATGGTGCTATTTATAATTGATCTCATTAGTTAATCAGTAGAATTACAGGTTGTGAGTGTTGATGTATAGAGCAGATTTCATCTATGTGACCTTAAGTTGAATGGTTTCTTGAACCTGTTCTCTCCTGTCATAGAGATATTACAGTGCTCACAGTGTTAAAATTCCTTGTGGAGGAAGACCACTTATATTCTGCTTGCTCTATGATAGGAATATTCTTGTAGCATTTTGTCCTTTTGGACACGTGCACCCCAGTGTTCAGAGCAGCACTATTTATAGTAGCCAAGACGGGAAAGCAACCTAAGTGTCCATCTACAGAGGAATGCATAAAGAAGATGTGCTACATATATACAAGGGAATATTGCTGAGCCATTAAATGAATGAAATCATGCCATTTGCAGCAACATGGATGGACCTAGAAATTGTAATACCAAGTGAAGTAAGTCAGGCAGAGAAAGACAAATATCACATCCTATGATTTAGACATGGAATCTTAAAAAAATTACCCAAGTGAACTTATTTACAAACAGAATAGACTCACAGTCATAGGAAAGAAACTTATGGTTGCCAGAAGGAGAGGGAGGGGAGGGGCAGAATTTGAGATGAACAGATACAGACTTCTATCTTTACATAAAAAAGAATTTTATCCTCTCAATGCAGCCTTCCAGGTCATAATGTTTTATGTCTGTCTGACACACTGGACCTCAACTGAGCTGAGAAGTGATTGTTTTTATAATAATTCAACTGAAGTATCAGCAAGTATAAACAGTAATTATAAACAGATTTTCATCCTCCAGGGGTGCTTGTTCTTCTTTGGGCCAGGTCTCTTGCTGTTTAATCTGGTCAAGGTGGAATATGTAATTCCCAATAAGAATCTGTATCCTTGGGTTCCTTCCTGTATACAGATTAGCTTTTTGGGTTCTCCTGAAGAGATTTTAAGGTGATATTTGTAAGGTGGAGCCATCTCAAGATCTGAGATATCATGTGCATTTCCGTCATTCAAGGCTTTTGAACATTTTTTAAACGTTAAAACTTTTTTCTTTTTTTCTTTTTTGGCATTTAAATGTTCTGTCTGTAGAAAGGACTGGTAAACGATTCATAGGAAAATGCAGCTTGAAGTGAAAATTGAGGTATAGGTTTTGATTAAGTTTGTGATGGGGTTCATAAATGTATAAGCATAGGCATGGAAATGTCATTAGTTCTTTCTGTGTCTCAAATAACAGCTAATGTAGAAAACAGATAAACCTCTTAACCAGTGATCTATCTAAACCAGTGTTTTTGTGTTAGTATTATAGGTCTTTCATAAAGGAAGACTCTTCACAGCTTAACTGGTGGTGGTTGTCATTTACTTGCTAAGCTGTTTCTTGACTCTTTGTGACCCCATGGAGTGATACCACCAGGTTCCTCTGTCCGTGGGATTTCCCAGATGAGAATACTGGAGTGAGTTGCCATTTCCTTCTCCAGAGATTGTCCCAGGCCAAGGGTTGAACCCTCATCTCCTGTGTTAGCAGGCCGATTCTTTACCACTGAGCCATCAGGGAAGCCCCATTTTAACTGGTGAGTGAAGTGAAGTCGTTCAGTCGTGTCCGACTCTTTGTGACCCCTTGGACTATAGCCCGCCAGGTGCCTCTGTCCCTGGTGGCTCAGACGGTAAAGCGTCTGCCTACAATGTGGGAGACCCGGGTTCAATCCCTGGGTCAGGAAGATCTCCTGGAGAAGGAAATGGCAACCCACTCCAGTATTCTTGCCTGGGAAATCCCATGGACAGGGAAATCCCATTTTAATTGGTAAGCCAGTCTTATTATCACAAATGAAAAAGTCCTTTTAGATTAGCATTAGATAAAGCAGAAAGTTTAATTAGATAGATGGGCTAGAATTTTGCATAAGAATAAATTTACCGTTTTGTCTTTTTAGATCAAGTGGTTGCTATTTTTCTGTTTCCTCTTTTTTTTTTTTTTTGGTTTCTCTCTTTTTATTCACTTTGGATAATTATACAAAAGATCTGGAAATAACTTGAGTTCTGCCCAGTAGGGTGTTTGCTCTGGACTGCTCTGTGATGGGTTGGGGCTTCCCTGGTGTCTCAACAGTAAGGGATCTGCCTGCAGTGCAGGAGCCACAGGAGATGTGGGTTCAATCCCTGGGTCAGGAAGATCCCCTGGAGAAGGGCATGGCAACCCACTCCATTCTTGTCTGGAGAATCCCATGGACAGAGGAGCCTGGTGGGTACAGTCCTTGGGGTTGCAAAGAGTTGGACATGACTGAAGCGACTTAGCACACACGCATTCTGTGATGGGTTAGTGAGAGAAGGCTGTGCAGACATGGGGGAAGAGGATTCTCAGGGCCCTCTGTCTGGTTGAGCAGGTTGTTCCCTGTGTAAAGACAGTGCTCCTTGGGGTGGGTTGAGGCTAAAGTATGGTTTGTGTTCTCCAAGTCCTGCTTTAGGACTTAGGGCTACATTAACCCAGAGTAAGGTATACCATTTTCTAATTCTTGTAATTGTGCCTCAATGGCTGATAACGGCCTGAGTATGCATTGCATTGCAGTTTTATTTGAAACTCAGTTGTTTCTGTCTTTTCTGTTTTTTTGTCCTTCAGAGAGTTTCTATAGCGTCCAGATGATTTCTAGGTGTCTGTGTGTCTGTATACACATGGTTGTTGTTGTTCTGTCACCCAGTCATGTCCAACTCTTTGTGACCTCGTGGAGTGCAGCACACCAGGCTTCTCTGTTCCTCACCATCTCCTGACGTTTGCCCAAGCTCATGTTTGTTGCATCGGTGATGCCCTTCAGCCGTCTCATCCTCTGATGCTGTCTTCTCCTTCTGCTCTCAATCTTTCCCAGCATCAGGGGCTTTTCCAATGAGTCAGCTGTTCACTTCAGATGATCAAAATACTGGAGTTTCCATTTCAGCATCAGTCCTTCGAACGAATATTCTGGGTTAATTTCCCTTGAGACTGACTGGCTTGACCTCCTTGTTCTCCAAAGAACTGACTCTCAGGAGTCTTCTCCAGCACCACAGTCCTAAAGCATCAATAAACATCAATTCAGTTCAGTTCAGTTGCTCAGTTGTGCCTGACTCTTTGTGACCCCATGGACTGCAGCACGCCAGGCTTCCCTGTCCATCACGAACTCCCAGAGCTCAAACTCATGTCCATCAAGTTGGTGATGCCATCCAACCATCTCATCCTCTGTCGTCCCCTTCTCCTCCCGCCTTCAATCTTTACCAGCATCAGGGTCTTTTCAAATGAGTCAGTTCTTTGCATCAGGTGGCCAAAGTATTGAAGCTTCACCTTCAGCATCAGTTCTTCCAATGAATATTCAGGACTGATTTCCTTTAATTTCCTTTATGATGGACTGGTTGGATCTCCTTGTAGTCCAAGGGATTCTCAAGAGTCTTCTCCAACACCACATACATATATATACATATATATAAATACACATACATATAAATACACATACATATATAATAAACATATATATATGCTATTTATGTGCCACATATACACATACATCATTATTCTTGAATGTACGCTCAGATATTCTTTGAAAAAAATCCCTCATAAGAAAGGTGTCATCTTAGATGTATTTGATTCCTTATAAAGGATGTTATAATATGGGGTCCTGTCTTAGTTACCTTGTTTGAACTGCCTGGTACTGTTTGGGGAAGACACGGTATTTTGAAATAGCCTCACACAGTGCTAGTTGTGGGTACTTGAAAAGATTTATCAAATTGGAAAAGAAAAGAGGCAAAGATGCTCAACATAGGTTTAGTAATTATTCTAGAGATGAAAGATTACTTCTAAAAAGTAATACGATACGATCTCAATTACGATCTCAAATAAATGTTTACAGGATGAACAAATAATTCATACACCCTGACCCTGGATCCTTTTGGCTTAGTTGGATATTTTCAATGAAAGTAAGGATTTACAAACTGCCGTCTCAAGCAGTTTTTACAGATAGGAAGGTTTGTTCTGGAAAACTGTATTAGATGACTCAGAAGATGACTCTAGCAATGACGAAAAAGATCCTGATATTAAAGAGTGAAGCAAATTCCTTCCTGAAATGCGAGAGTGAATAAAATAATTATTTCTAAGTTAATATTTTATACGATGTAATTTAAATGCATGTAATTAAGTTGATACATTTTATAACTGACTTTGGCTAGCTTTTCCTTCTGAAGTTTATACATTTAAATTGGCTAACTTTTGGAGGGTATTCTCTTATTAGAAAAATAAGGCATTGTCAGCCTGGATGGGAGGGGGTTTTGGGGGAGAGTGGATACATGTATATGTGTGACTGAGTCCCTTCACCTTCACCTGAAACTGTCACATTGTTTGTTAATTGGCTATGCCCAGTGCAAAAAGTTAAAAAAAAAATAAGACATTGTCCTATATTTTGGATCTCTTTATAATTTACTCACCTATAATCATTATTATTTTTAAACAGAAACTGAGGCTTCTTGAGGAGCTTGAAGACACGTGGCTTCCCTACCTGACCCCCAAAGACGATGAATTCTATCAGCAGGTAAGGTCTTTTAACATTTGTCAATTTCCATTGATTTTTTTCCTACTTTATTTTACTTTATCTACTTTATTTTACCTACGAAGCAACTGTGGTCTAGAGAGATTAAATGAGAGGTTAAAGGTCTGATTTGGTCATCCATTGATTCACCCCCAGAACATATAAGTTCCTGCACAATCTTTCTGCTGTGAACTTAGTGCTTTAGAATAGTGGACTGTCTTTTTCTCCCCAAACGTTCCATGTTTCCCCTTACTTCCTTCCCTCTGCTTCTGTTTCTTCTGCAGAGAATCTTCTTTTGCCTCTTATCCTGTTGCCAGATGACTGATTCTTCAAGACTTCACTGAAACATCACCTCCTTTGTGAAAGTTTCTTTAACTTAAACCTTACCACAAAGAGAATTGCTTGCATTCACCTCTGTGCTCCTTGTACCATATAAATATCTTGATTGTACCCCTCACACTGTATTGCACTTATAGGATGCTGTGTCTCTCCCCTGAATTAGTCAGCACTTTTTCAATTACAAGTGGCAAAATCGCAAACAAACTTATTGTGGCAAAAAAGGGAATTTATTGACTGACAACTTAGATGTCAAGGATAAGCACATGGCTGAATCCAGTTTCTTGAAAGGTGTTGTTGGATCACTCTTTTTCCCTGTTTCTTGGTTTGGTTTTTCTCTGGTGACTTCATGCTAGATAGGCATTCCCCTGATGGTATAAGAGGACTCTGACAGCCCTGGGGGTGTGTGGTCTTAAGCCCATAGGATCTCAGGAGAAAGTGGTGATGTCATCTTTCCTGGTTCTGATTCTCCCAGGTGTGAGCTCGTTGGCCTGGCTAGAGGCGTGTTTCTCTCCCTGCATTAGTCCTTGTGTTCAGGGTATTGAGATGCTTCTGTCTGCCTGACCTAATTCCCTCACCCACTTGTGGAGTAGGGTTGGAGTATGACCATTCTCACTCAAACTGCAGGGAGGGTAGGTCAGAGATGGAGGGTTTTCCCCAAAGGGAAATTGGAGCCCTGTTAACACCAAAGAAAGAAAGAAGGGCAAGCTGAGAAATAAAAATATCCCCCTTTCACCCCTTCTTTCCTCTGAGGATGTTAGCTTTTGGTGTGTAAGATCTGGGCCACATCATCGTGGTTTCTCCAGCATCCAGTGTATGCTTGTTGTCACATTGTTGATTCTCAGTAACCAGGGAAAGAAGAGAGAAATGAAGGAGCTTTACCCATCCAGAATCCCAGGGCTCCTGACTTACAGGGTATTCTCACTTCCAGGACATCATGTGCTATCTCCCTTGTCATTAGAACTTTACCATCTGTCACCTGATCAGTCTTTTTTTGAATTGCTATAGTTTTCCTCTTTGCCCCTTTTTCTTAATCCTTTAAGCTGAAGTAAACACTTTTTTTTAAAAACCAAAACATAAAACCTGAGCCTGTCGGCTTCCTGCTTCACATCCCTGGCTGTCCATTGCCTGGCTCCTGCATTTCCAGCTTTGTCTTCCCCACCTTCTATCTTTTTCCCCACGCCGAGTTTTGGCAGTACCTCTCAGAGCTCTGGGGCTCCTCTGACGGCTCAGTGGGTAAAGAATCCACCTGCCCTATAGGAGACACAGGAGACTCGGGTTCGATCCTTGGGTCAGGAAGATCCCCTGGAGGAGGAAATGGCAACCCACTCCAGTATTCTTGCCTGAAAAATCCCATGGACAGAGGAGCCTGGCGGGCTCCGGTCCTTGGGGTCGCAAAGAGTCGGACATGACGGAGCGACTGAGCGCACACCCAGCATGTTACATTTTGGGTCTTCCTGTTACACCCTCTCCCTCCCTTATTTGGTGAACTTCCGCGTTGCCTGTTGGTAGCAGTTCACGTGTCACCTCCTGCAGTGTCACCATCCCTGACACCTCTGTAACCCAGAGGCTTGTCTCTGCTCCCTCTTCTGCGCACCTGTAGTACTTCATGTGTGTTTTAATTATCTGAGGTTACTGTGATTATTTATTTTCATGCTCCTCTCCCTCATCCTCTGTACGGGGCCTGGCACCTAGTAGGTGTTTAATTAGTTTGCTTGAATGGATGAATGAATTACTGTAGGCATTAATTCTTTATTTGTTTTAGTAATTATTTATTTATTATTTGGCTGTGCCAGGTCCTAGTTGCAGCATATGGGATCTAGTTCCCTAATCAGGGATCAAACCTGGGTCCCCTCCATCGGGAGCACAAAGCCACTGGACCACCAGGGAAGTCCCTCGTTCATTTTAAAAAAAGTATGACGTATAATAATATTTGGTGTGGTTTGAATTTTGTTTACATCTCCCCAGGGAGGTGGTATCTATAATAATCTACAGGATTTATATAGAAATGTTATAACCCACACTGGTGGACTTTTCTCTTTTGAGCTTTTCTAGTTTTCCAAATTATCTAAATGATCATGTATTCTTTGGTAATCAGGAAAAAAATAATTCAAAAAAGTACCCTTACAACAGGTAAACCCTCCAAATGTAATCAGTTCTTAAATCCTTGCTAATATTTTCATAGAGACGAACTTTCTGGTACACGATAACACACAGCATTATAAAGCAGCCGCTGACCCACTTCAGCTTTTGTGTGGCAGAAGTTGTACATAAAGAATTAAACACCAAGGTTAGTACAGGTGTTCTGAGCCAGACATACGCTGAACCACGAAAGGAGACGCCAAGGCAAACAGAACAACTCTCAAGGCTTTGCTTTTATCTTGCTAAGACCCACAACAAACCTGATACCAATATCTAATCACTTAAGTGCACCGTGTAATAAGGGAGTGTTTCAACCAAACCTTAGTCCAGTAAATCTCTTCTCTTAAAAGATGAAGTGAAAATACTTTTTAATGACACGAGTGAATAGAAAGTTCAGCCCTGACACTGAGTCCCTTACCCAGGTCCTAGCCACAGGAATGCCAACCCAGCTGCTAGTCATCAAAACAAGACTTTCTGCACTTTCCAGATTGGGTCTGTTTATTGACCCTTCCTGCCGGCGTGCCAGGGACCGTGCTCAACGTATTCTGAACGCTCGTCACACTTCACCCACACAGAAGCCTCTTGCATTCATTCCACAGTTATGGATTCAGCAGCCTCCTCTTCTTCAGGCTTCGATTGCTTGAGATAGAGACACTGACGTCCTCTTTTACAAATCAGGACAGACTAAGCTCCATATCTGAGGGACAGCTGCAGTCAGCCCAGACTTTTCTGTCTCTGAAGACCCAGACTCTTTCTGCTATACTCTTTGCCTCCCAGTATACCTTGCTCAAATTCACAACTCCTTCAAGCAAGTTTTTTTTGTTTTGTTTCTTCTGATTAAGACTATGGAGAAAACCAGTGAAAGAAAACAGCAACGGTAACAAACTCCAAGCAGAAGAGCCAGAGGACCTCTTTTGGTTTACTGCAGTGCACAGGGAAGTGAATTACATTGAAAATAACCTCTGGATTCCAGATAGGAAGTCTGTCCCTCTTATCCAGAGGCAGCGCCACCCTTCTTAGCATTCCCTGTTATTTTCATTCATTCTGTGCTTTCTTTGTGTCGGCTTCTCTATGTGGTTCAGTGATAAAGAAGCTGCCTGCAGTGCAGGAGACAGGGGTTTGATCCCTGGGTCTGGAAGATCCCCTGGAGGAGGGGACGGCAACCCATTCCAGTATTCTTGCCTGGAGAATCCCCGTGGACAGAGGAGCCTGGCGGGTTACAGTCCATGGGGTCGAAAAGAGTCAGACACGACTGAAGTGACTTAGCAAGCAGGCAGGTGCTACTTTCTATGTGTCAGTGTATTCTCGGTGCTTTACATGTATTTGCTCATTTAAGTCTTCTCTGAGGCAGGTTGTTTTAAAAACCCTACTATAGGACCTTCCTTGGTGGTCCAGTGACTAAGGCTCCATGCTTCCAGTGCAGGGGACCTGGGTTCTATCCCTAGTCAGGGAACCAGATCCCACATCTGGTAACCAAATAAATGAATATTAAAAAATTTTTAATTTTTTTTTTTTAGAGATGAAACTCAGAGGCACCGAGAGGTTTAAAACTTTTGTTTAAGACATAAGTATGAAGTGTCAAAGGCTGGGATTGAGACTGTCTGGGTCCACGGTTTAACTAAGCACTGCCCTTCTGTATCTCCTGGTGATTCTGGGGTTGCTTTGATTTTATCCCGATGATCCCACACCTCTGTGTCCATCCCTTTTCTCCCTCATAACCTGCGATGCTCTCGTTCCAACTGACTGTGGGGTGGTTCTACCCGAAAGTCTTGCAGGGACATTGAACTACTTGCGATCTATATGAATTCATTGTGTGTCTGCTCGGTTGCTGTCATGTCTGACTCTCTGTGACCCTACAGACTAGCCCACCAGGCTCCTCTGTCCATGGGGTTCTCCAGGCAAGAATACTGCACTGGGTTGCCATGCCCTTCTCCAGGGGATCTTCCCAACCCAGGGATTGAACCTGCATCTCTTGCACTGCAGGCGGATTCTTTATTGCTGAGCTGCTGGGGAAGTCCATGAGTTTGTTAGTTAATTAAACAAATGTACTTAGCTTTGGCTTCCCAGGTGGCGGTAGTGGTAAAGAACCTGCCTGCCAATGCAGGGGACTTAAGAGATACCAGTTCGATCCCTGGGAGATGGGAAGATCCTTTGGAGGAGGGCATGGCAACCCACTCCAGTATTCTTGCTTGGAGAATCCCGTG